>NC_045766.1:23761587-24064325 GCF_008692025.1 Phocoena sinus
GTAGTATCTTAGTCTGGTTTTGGTGTCAGGGTGATGGTGGCCTTATAGAATGAGTTTGGGAGTGGTTCTTCCTCCGCAATTTTTTGCAAGAGTTTGAGAAGGATGGGTGTTAGTGTTTCTCTAAATGTTTGATAGAATTCACCTGTGAAGCCATCTGGTCCTGGACTTTTGTTGTTGGAAGAATTTTATTCACAGTTTCAATTTCATTACTTGTGATTGGTCTGTTCATATTTTCTGTTTCTTCCTGGTTCAGTCTTGGAAGGTCATACCTTTCTAAGGATTTGTCCATTTCTTCCAGGTTGTCCATTTTATTGGCATAGAGTTGCTTGTAGTAGTCTCTTAGGATGCTTTGTATTTCTGCAGTGTCTGTTGTAGCTTCTCCTTTTTCATTTCTAATTTTATTGATTTGAGTCCTCTCCCTCTTTTTCTTGATGAGTTTGGCTAATGGTTTATCAATTTTGTTTATCTTCTCAAAGAACCAGCTTTTAGTTTTATTGATCTTTGCTATTGTGTTCTTTGTTTCTATTTCATTTATTTCTGTTCTGATTTTTATGATTTCTTTCCTTCTGCTAACTTTGGGTTTTGTTTGCTCTTCTTTCTCTAGTTCCTTTAGGCATAAGGTTAGAGTGTTTATTTGAGATGTTTGTTGTTTCTTGAGGTAGGCTTGTATTTCTATAAACTTCCCTCTTAGAACTGCTTTTGCTGCATCCCATAGGTTTTGAGTCATCGTGTTTTCATTGTCATTTGTCTCTAGGTATTTTTTAATTTTCTCTTTGATTTCTTCAGTGATCTCTTGATTATTTAGTAATGTATTATTTAGCTTCAATGTGTTTCTGTTTTTTATGTTTTTTTCACTGTAATTGATTTCTAGTCTCATGGCATTGCGGTCAGAAAAGATGCTTGATATGATTTCAATTTTCTTAAATTAACTGTGGCTTGATTTGTGACCCAAGATGTGATCTATCCTGGAGAATGTTCCGTGTGCACTTGAGAAGAAAGTGTAATCTGCTGTTTTGGGATGGAATGTCCTATAAATATCAATTAAATCTATCTGGTCTATTGTGTCTTTTAAAGCTTCTATTTCCTTATTCATTTTCATTTTGGATGATCTGTCCATTGGTGTAAGTGAGGTGTTAAAGTCCCCCACTATTATTGTGTTACTGTTGATTTCCTCTTCTATAGCTGTTAGCAGTTGCCTTATATATTGAGCTGCTCCTATGTTGGGTGCATATATATTTATAATTGTTATATCTTCTTTTTGGATTGATCCCTTGATCCTTATGTAGTTTCCTTCCTTGTCTCTTGTAAAATTCTTTATTTTAAAGTCTACTTGTTCTGATATGAGTATTGCTACTCCAGCTTTCTTTTGATATCCATTTGCATGGAATATCTTTTTCCATCCCCTCACTTTCAGTCTGTATGTGTCCCTAGGTCTGAAATGGGTCTCTTGTAGATAGCATCTATATGGGTCTTGTTTTTTATCCATTTAGCAAGCTGGTGTCCTTTGGTCGGAGCATTTAATCCATTTACATTTAAGGTAATTATTGATATCTATGTTCCTATGACCATTTTCTTAAATGTTTTGAGTTTGTTTTTGTAAGTCCTTTTCTTCTCTTGTGTTTCCCACTTAGAGAAGTTCCTTTAGCATTTGTTGTAGAGCTGGTTTGGTGGTGCTGAATTCTCTTAGCTTTTGCTTGTCTGTAAAGCTTTTGATTTCTGCATCGAATCTGAATGAGATCCTTGCTGGGTAGAGTAATCTTGGTTGTAGGTTCTTCCCTTTCATCACTTTAAGTATATCATGCTACTCCTTTCTGGCTTGTAGAGTTTCTGCTGAGAAATCAGCTGTTAACCTTATGGGAGTTCCCTTGTATGTTATTTGTCGTTTTTCCCTTGCTGCTTTCAATAATTTTTCTTTGCCTTTAATTTTTGCCAATTTGATTACTATGTGTCTCAGCATGTTGCTCCTTGGGTTTATCCTGTATGGGACTGTCTTGGTTTCCTGGACTTTGGTGGCTATTTCCTTTCCCATGTTAGGGAAATTTTTGAATATAATCCCTTCAAATATTTTCTCTGGTCTTTTCTCTCTCTCTTCTCCTTCTGGGACCCCTATAATGTGAATGTTGTTGTGTTTAATGTTGTCCCAGAGGACTCTTAGGCTGTCTTCATTTCTTTTCATTCTTTTTTCTTTATTTTGTTCTGCAGCCGTGAACTCCACCATTCTGTCTTCCAGGTCACTTATCCGTTCTTCTGCCTCAATTATTCTGCTATTGATTCCTTCTAGTGTAGTTTCCGTTTCAGTTATTGTATTGTTCATCTCTGTTTGTTCGTTCTTTAATTCTTATTGGTCTTTGTTAAACATTTCTTCCATCTTCTCGATTTTTGACTCCATTCTTTTCCCGAGGTCCTGGATCGTCTTCACTATCATTATTCTGAATTCTTTTTCTGGAAGGTTGCCTATCTCCACTTCATTTCGTTGTTTTTCTGGGGCTTTGTCTTGTTCCTTCATCTGATACATAGCCCTCTGCCTTTTTATCTTGTCTCTCTTTCTGTGAATGTGGTTTTTGTTTCACAGGCTGCAGGATTGTAGTTCTTCTTGCTTCTTCTGTCTGCCGTCTCGCAACTTTTTTAATCCTAGAAGTATTCCCTCCCCTCCCACTCCCATATTTTCACATCTCATTGGTAAGAACTGGGTCACGTGTCACTGCTAAAACAACCAATGGGAAAGAGAAGCAATCATGATGTTGTGATTGATTAATGAAGCTTCTCTGGGGTGGAGAAGGAACAAGTCTCTTCTGAAGCACAAGGCCCCATCAACCTTGAATCAACTCCAGGTTCTGCTAGCAAGGAAGGCAGGGCAGGGGATGACAAGCAAGAACAACTGCTATAGGGCGGGTGACGCTTTTGGGTATGCAGACCTGTCTCTATCTCTCATCAATGTCTGCAGCGGCTGCCTTCTCCTGAAATGTGAACATATTTTTTTCAAATTCTCAAGCACTTTAAAGGGTTTTCTTGGGGGTGAAACTTATTCTGGACATACTATATTTCATCAAACCTAAGAAACCATAGACTACAAGATTCACCATTGTCTAGTGAACTTCTAAGATAGAAAAAGTTATTTTAAACTCTTACGTAATGTCTTAACAGTCATTCTGCATGGTCCTTGATTGGTCACACTAGCCTGTGCTGCTTTGAAATTTCTTTCATCTCTTCTGAAGGATTTGTCAATTTCTCTTGCATTCAATTGCTTTGCTGGATGTGGGGCAAATATAACTGCTTCATTTCTTGTAGATTTCATCCTTTTTGAGGTCTTGAAAGAAGTTGATTTTTGCTTTGTGAGAAAGTATAGAATGGCGGTTTTCCTGTAGCAACAAATACTTGCTTCACAAATGTCAAATTTACAGCCCCTTCCTCTGTTTCTTTTTGCATCCACAATAGCTCATTGTTCGAATGCCAAAATATAGGATAATCTTTGGAGGGCCTTTTAAACGGCATTGAACCTCCACACCCGTCCTTGCAGCCATGCATTGAACTCAGCTGAAAGTATGATAGCATGAACAGCTGTGACCAAGTTTGCCACACAGAGGCCATGACGACTATCCTGTGATTGCCTTGATTCTAAGGCACATTTTGATTTTAAAAGATGTTAAAATGTGGAGGGCGGGGAAGCCTGTCTTAGAATCTGTGAAATATGGTACATCTAAATAGCATGGTAGTCTGTGGCTTAATCAAAACTATTGATGGTTTCATGTCCCTCATTAATGGCCAACTCGGGCATGGGCCCTGTGTGGACTAAAAATGCAGAGACTGGCTGGGCAGCCATGGCCTGAGTGGTTCTAATTAGATCAGAGAGACGTGGAGCAGGGCTCTTTGCTGAGCTGGCTGTGCAACATGAATGGTCACCACTGGAGCCTGTGATTTTCTTATTGCTAATTGGACAAAGGTTTGTGTCATCTGTCACTTCCTGCATTTGTTTTCTGCTTCACTGCACTCTTTGCCAAGGCAGTAAGATGTGGCTAGAAAGGAAGAGGTGTGTGTGTGTGTGTGTGTGTGTGTGTGTGTGTGTGTGTGTGAGAGAGAGAGAGAGAGAGAGAGAGTGAGCTTGAGTTTAGTGAAGAAAAACACTCACCTTTAAAAAATCGGTTCTGGACTTCCCTGGTGGCAGAGTGGTTAGGAATCTGCCTGCCAATGCACAGGGGACACGGGTTCAAGCCCTGGTCTGGGAAGATCCCACATGCCATGGAGCAACTAAGCCTGTGTGCCACAACTACTGAGCCTGTGTTCTAGAACCCGCGAGCTGCGACTACTGAGCCCAAGGGCCACAACTACTGAAGCCCATGTGCCTAGAGCCCATGCTCTGCAACAAGAGAAGCCACTGAAATGATAAGCGTGCACAGCACAACAAAGAGTAACCTCCACTCGCCACAACTAGAGAAAGCCTGTGCACAGCAACGAAGACCCAACGCAGCCAAAAATAAATAAATAGGATAAATAAACTTATAAAACAAAAATTAAATTAAAAAACAAACAAAAACAAAAAGCGGTTCCTGAAATGATGGGATCCAAGCCCTGGGTGGGATTCTGGCAAAGAGGCTCATGGGCACAATTTTCCTCCAGGACCCCCTCTCTGAGGCAAGGTCGGGTTCCTGCTGTGGTTGGGTCTGGACACTGCAAATCGTGGAAAACAAAACCAGACCCAAGATCAGACTGCCTTCTGATGAACCTAGGGGCAGGACAGGAATAAAGATGAAGACATAGAGAATGGACTTGAGGACACGGAGTGGGGGTGGGTGGGTAAGCTGGGATAAAGTGAGAGAGTAGAATTGACATATATACACTACCAAATGTAAAATAGATAGCTAGGAAAATAGATAGCTAGTGTGGCTACAGCCGCATAGCACAGGGAGATCAGTTAGGTGCTTTGTGACTACCTAGAGGGGTGGGATAGGGAGGGTGGGAGGGAGACGTAAGAGGGAGGGGATATGGGGATATATATATATGTATATGTATAGCTGCTACACTTTGTTATAAAGCAGAAAGTAACACACCATTGTAAAGCAATTATAGTCCAATAAAGATGTTAAAAAAAAGATGATCAATTAAAAAAAAAAAGAAAGGAAAAAACATGTGTGAGAACCGTCTTGTCTGATGTCAAGCAAGTGAAAAGGAGCTCTCGGTTCGGATGATTCGCTGAAAAAAATGTGCCCTTTCGGCCAAGCTCCCTTCTGCCTTGCAGTCTGTTGTTTTCAGCATCTCAGTCCCTGGCCCACCCACTCTGCATTGTGTTCACAAACCATCCTAACATGTCAGCGTGTGCTTGTCAGCTTCAGAAAGGAAGGACTGCACTGAGGTCTATTCCCTGTGGTGCCCTTTTTGCCCCCAGCACAGGCAGGCTGGGGCAGAGGCAGTTTCTGTTTCTGCTTTAGTAATCCACGCCCTCCTTCTCAGTTCTTCTAGCCCCCAAATCATTGTTTCTTCTTCTAATGTTTGCATTGCAAAATTTCGCCTCTTGGTAAGGAGCAGAGGAAAAAAATAGTTCTTTTCTTTCTGGAAATAGTAAGTGAGATTTGCACCACAGGTTAACGGTTTGTGCTCCGCACTCTGATAAAACTGGTGGCAAAACCCGGCTCCTTCCCTTATAATGCATAACCCGGGGCAAGTCCCTTAACCTCCACAAATCTAGGCTTGCTTATTTGAAAAATGAGGACGGAAATGGGAGACATCTCTCCGATTGTTTGGGGATGACATGGGATCACTCATGCATGGCCTGGCACCTGCTAAGTGTCCAACAAATGGTAGCCAGCACTGGTGTATTATTTTTATGCATTTGAGGGGCTGTAAGTTTCTTATTAGTCATTACAGAGTCCATCACTGTCAGCCCCTCTGTTTCCAGAGAGGATTCTCGCCTTGACTACATGTGCATCTCACAAGCACGCTTTCTGTGGGCAATCACATCTCCCTCCATCCTGTATCCCCAGTTTTGTATTTCTATTGTGGTCAAGCCTCTCATCCCAGCCCCAGATTTACACATTCACCTGCTGACAGGACCCAGCTTGCAACTAACACTAAAAACTGAACTCTCCCCAAACACACTTTCCTCCATGGTTTCTCTCTCACCACCATCTCCCAGTCACCCAGGGCAGCCATCAGCTCATCCCAGCACCCACTTTCTCTTGTCCTCACTCCTGCCTTGGTGCCCCTTGATTTCTACCATTTTATGCAATGAGCATTCCCAGCTGCCGTCCTCATTTCCATTTTCTCCATCTTCCAATCCACCCTTCACTATGTTGGTCTTATCTATTCACGACACTGTTTAAAACCTTTGGTGACTCCATGTTACCTCCCGTGTAAAATCCAAACTCCTTAATGGGGTCCTCCAAAGCCCTGTGATTTGGTCCACCCCTCCTGCTCATCCCATCTCTTTCCCTTTGTCTCTAAATTCCTCACACTCCAGCTGTGCTGGATTGCTTGAAACACTCTTCCTGATCCATGGACATGTCTTGGACTTTGCACAAACTCTTCCCTCTGCCTGGAACGCAATTTCCATAATTTTTCTTTGTGTTATTTATTTTATCTCAGTTGATACTCCCATAAAGCTTTCCTGACTAAACCCCTCAAATCTGGCTTTTGTTCCCCTCACATTGCACATTGCATCCTAGGCATTCCTTCATCACAGCTCTTTCTGAAATGGAGCAGGAACCTATGGTCCTTGCCCCCCTCCCCATGTCCTCCGCCTGCCTTTTGTCTGTGGAAAAACTTAAGCCAAAGAAGATGTTTAATCAAAGAAGTGAGAAAATGCAGAAACAAAGGAAAACATCCAACAAGATTAAATAATAATAGTTTAGTCAGTAAGCAAGGTCAAGAACCTTGAGTTCCTCCTCAAGGGCTATAGATAATATTCTAAGCCATATCCTGTGAGCTGTCTCATAGACACTAAAACCCCCGCCAGGTGGAAGATGTTAACTATATGATGACCAGACTGTAACCATGACATAAGCTGCCACAATTCCAAGAATTAGCCTCAAAGAAATGGGAAAAAACTGACCCTGGAACTGAAGATTAATTGTGCTTAAAACAATCAAGATGATGCTCATCAGACCTGATGACCAATTTCAAGATGACTGTCAGAGCTGACTGCGCTGTTTCTGCATGTGACCCCCTCCCTCCATCTATAAAAGCTCTTGACCACTGATTGTCCGTGGGGGGGAGTTGGCCTTTGGACAGGAGTCTGCCCTACCCCCAGTTGCTGGCATCCAAAATAAAGCAAACTTTCTTTTCCACCAACCTTGCCTCTTTAATGGCTTTTGAGTGGTGAGCAGCCAGACCCCACGTTCGGTTACATTACCACACTCCTTGAACGAAGGGAATTTTTTTTTAATCTTGGTATCCACCATAATTTGCATTAGGTCTGGCACACCACACAAATATAATATGTTTCCTGAAAGAGTGAACAGAAGAAGGAAGGAGGAGATGAATCATTTTGATGGGAATAAATCTAGAAGGTAGGGACTTCCCTGGCAGTCCAGTGGTTAAGACTTTGCCTTCCAAAGAAGGGGGTGTGGGTTCAATCCCTGGTCAGGGAGCTAAGATCCCACATGCCTCACAGCCAAAAAAACAAAACATAAAACGGAAGCAATGTTGTAACACATTCAATAAAGACTTTAAAAATGGTCCCCATCAAAAAAACAAACAAACAAATAAAACTTTAAAAAAAAAAACCAAGAAGGTAGATGTTTCTCCAGGGTAGTATGTCTGCATCTTGGTGCTTGCCGCAGGGGATGGCATCATGAGATGAATTGCCTGCGTTCCATCTCGGTTATCTGCACACGGAGAGAACCCTAGTTGCTTCCTGTGCTCTCCAGAATCAAATAACATTGCCCACTAAGGTCAGGTCCCCAGCCTGGGAGGAATTAACCAGCCGGCTTCCCAAGTTCTGTCCTTCCGACAATGGTGATCACATAAAGAGTTTAAGTCCACTTTCTCAGCTACTTGACCTTGGATTACTGAGGACTTTGGAAGAATGAAGGCTGAGCTGCATCTGTAAGTCAGTCCTGACCCTGGTCTTTCTCACTGGATATCATTGTTTAGTTTTTGTATCGGTTTTTATTGTTAAGAAGGCTTGTCATGGTTAATAACTTTCTACCCTTATTTCCTGTTTATCTGTAACAAGAAAGAAATTTTGACAAGGCATGACTTCATCTGTAGATAGGGGGTACTCTTTGAAAGCTTGTGGGGTTTTATGCTTTTTTAAGAGATTGTTGAGACTTCTGACACTCTGATTTACCCTGAACATATTTCAACTCTTGAGTAGCTCTGATCAGCTTCATTTTCAAAACATTTATCTTCAGCACACTGAGGGAACTTTAATATGTCCTTAATCTAGTTTGGTGCATTTCCAGTAGTTTTGTCTCTTGTTTCTGTAAGTAGAGAAGTAAAGCAATGGGGAGGAAGTAAAGGTAGCATTTATCAGGAGGAATTGTCCTTCTCTCCCATTAACAACTTCTGTGGCCTGTTTTTTCATTCATTCATTATAGGTCAAAAGTTACTTTTTGATGAGAGCTAATGCCTTTTGTTTCTTTAAAGGATCTTTAAAGGGCCAAGAAGGCCATGCCTATTCCTCAAGTGGGTAAACTTGACAAGGGAGGTTAATAGGTTTATCCAAGGTCATATAACAAATGAGTGTCAGAGTCTGGGAAGAACAAACACCCAGGCCTAGACATGGTGTCACTGTGAGATTTTGCTAACTGTACCCTGGTGGTCTGATCCTTTGTAGCTTAGGGGACAGGCTTCCTTTATCTGTCAGTGTCTTCCTTTGTGAGTAGACAGTTTTTTTCCACATAAGCACAGATTTGCCCTCCTTTAAAGCTGACCTCAGGATCCTTTAATTCTTAAGCTCATCATCCTCAGGTATTCAAGACACAATGAATGGGACACACCGTTCCTAGGACATTTGTAGATGTCTCTTCCCAGGTGACACCAGCCTGCAGATGAATCAGAAATGATGATCTGGACTCATTCCTTGAGAACCCCAGCATCTTCTAAGCCAGGTGTCCCCAACCCCCTGGCCGTGGACTGGTACCGGTCCGCAACCTGTTAGGAACAGGACCGCACAGCAGGAGGTGAGCCGCAGGTGAGCAAGCGAAGCTTCATCTATATTTACAGCCTCTCCCCACCGCTCGCATTACCTCCTGAACCATTCCCCCCAACCACTCTGGCCGGTGCCTGGTGCCAGAAAGTTTGGGGACCGCTGTTCTAAGCAGTAGTTCTTAACTTCGCTTCACGTTTAAAAGAAAATTCCAGAATTTAGACCCCAACCTCAGAGATTTGTATTTAATGGGTTTGGGGTGAGGTTCTGGTATGGTAATTTTAAAAAATCTCCTTGAGTGACTTTAACGTATAACCAGGGTGAAGAACGAATATTCTCGGCTATCTTGCCGATTTGCTTTTATCCTTAAAAGCAGGCTTTGTTTGTAGAGCCATGGCCAGACGGGTTGGAACCTTGCTCTATTTTTAAGTTAAGCCACCTTTATTGTACTCTGCAGATGTTGAAGTAAAAATCTCATCCTTGGGAATTACAGACTGATGATATAACTGCTCTGTAACGAGGCTGAGACAGACAAAGCAAAATGAATCACTCAAGAGTCTTCTAAAGCACCTGGATGGGTAGAATTTGAATGGAGCAAGCTGGCTTGAGTAAAATTATGCCTCCTGAACCTGTCAAAAGTCCCTGAAATAAAGCCATGGATAAAAGGGACTAGTGGCTATAATTTATTTAGTTTTTCCAGAAGCCTTTGATAAAGTTCTTCATGAGAAGAGAACCTGGTAACTGGGGAGGGAAACTGCAGAACTGCCAGGGATTAGGACTGATTAGGAACTGGGACTCCTGGGGTCAGGAACAAATGTCTGTTTTCAGTGTAGCCAGCTTCAGCGGGAACCCGCACAATGATCTGATCAACAAACTTCGTGATATCTAAGATTCTTTTTTGTTTTTATTACCCAATTTTACAGCATCTTTTGAGAGACAAGGGTTCTCAAGCAAAGTGGTTAATGACCAGCTCTCTGCCCTCCTCCTTGCTTGTCCAGGACAGGGTGGCAAGGTTGAGTGGGTATTTGTCTGGCTTTGACCTCTGACCTTGATTCACACTCTGAAAATGTAAGATCCTCTAAAGTGCTCTAAAGAAAATGAATCATGAGTATTCCAGAGACTGGAAAGGCTGATGGGATGTGGTAATCTACTTAATCAAAGGCAGACAGGGCAAGAACTGTAAGCAGAAGAGCTGCTAGGAAGTTATGTGTCTCTCCTCCCATCTCTGGGGTCTGCTGTATTTGCTGGGGACCTTTTGTTGCTCAGTGAACCCAGGCCCCCTGTGTCTTAAGTCCCCTGGAAGGTTGTGCTTCGCCAGAGTCCACTTCTTCTTCTTTTAACCTTGGCACTTTTCTCTTTCTTTGGCAAACTACTCATCACCCACTCAGTCCATGGAGTTCAGGAGGGAGCTGTGACTCACCCGCCCTCCCATGCACATGTATTAGCTCCAAGGTGGGCATGTTCCCTCAGCCTGGCTATTAGCATATTCCATCTCTTTGGCCTCAGTGACTTGTATAGGGCTGGTCACCTTGCCCAGGTTGGTCCAGTGAATTCCAGACCAGGGATTTTGTTGGAACTCTTGAGAAAGAGTCTCCCTCTGTCCATTGCATTTGCTAAGCTGGTGACCAGGGACCACCCTGAAGAGGGTAGCTTCTTGAGACAGAGAAACAAAATGGAAGAAGGCAAAGCCAAGAGGTGGAGCATGACACACTTCTTGACAACATCTTTGGAGTATCCGCATCTGGGTGTATTTATGAGATATGTCCACTGGACTTTTCTGTTGTATTAGTCAACAGATTTTTCATCGCACATAGTCTTTCCTTAAGCTTCTTAAAGCTGTGTTTCTGTCACTCACAGGATCCTTTCATAAGAGGTCCCTAAGTGAATACCCTCCTAACACACCTTAGTGGCCCATCCCATTAAAACTAGTCTTTCCTGTCTCCTTAGGGACAGGCTCTCTGGACAGTGGTAGTGGCAAGCTCATCTAAGAAATGAGTCTGTGTTGATGAGCCAGTCAGGGGGTTGTCTCAGGTAAAAAGTTTACATTAAAAAATAATTATTTTATTGAAGTATAGTTGATTTACAGAGTTGTGTAATTTCTTCTGTACACCAAAGTGACTCAGTCATACACATATATATATATATATATATATATACACACACAAACACACACACATGCACACATATAAATATATATTCTTTTCCATTATGGATATTGCAGGATATTGAATATAATTGCCTGTGCTATACAGTAGGACCTTGTTGTTTATCCATTCTATATATGAGTTTGCATCTGCTAATCCCACATTCCCACTCCATCCCTCCCCCACCCCTGACCCTTTGCAACCACAAGTCTGTTCCCTATGTCTGTGAGTCTATTTCGTAGATAAGTTCATTTGTGTCATATTTTAGATTCCACATATAAATGATATCATATGATATTTGTCTTTCTCTGTCTGACTTACTTCACTTAGTATGATAATCTCTAGGTCCATCCATGTTGCTGCAAATGGCATTATTTCATTCTTTTTTATGGCTGAGTAATATTCCATTGTATAGATACATCACATCTTCTTTATCCGTTCATCTGTCGATGGACGTTTAGGTTGTTTCCATGTCTTGGCTATTGTGAACCGTGCTGCTGTGAGCATAGGGGTGCATGTATGTTTTTGAATTATAGTTTTGTCTGGATATATGCCCAGGAGTGGGATTGCTGGATCTTATAGAAACTCTATTTTTAGTGTTTTGAGGAATCTCCACACTGTGTTCCATAGTGGCGGCACCAATTTACATTCCCACTGAAAGGTTTACATTTTGACAGCATTTTTCTGGAGCCAATAGTTCTTCTTTTCAGTTAACCCAGCAGAGTGATTGTGAGGAACACAGGGAAGGAAGGGTTAGGGAATGAATTGTCACTGAGCATCTTCTACACGCCGGGTCCTGTGTCAGGTGCTTAACATAATGTTACCTAATTCTTACACAAATTGTGTGTATATTATTATCTTTGTGTCACAGATAGGAAAAAATATCAACAATAATAAACAGCTACAATTTATTGAGTGCTATGTTCTCATGTTAGCTATAATTCTACTTTATTCATTATGATAATAACCTGCAAGGTAGAGATTAGAACCTATATTTTATAGATGATGAAGCCAAGGTTCAGAAATGTTAAGTTCACTGTCATGCAGCTAAAAAGAGGGCAAATCTGAATCCAGACAGACTCAAGTTGGAAGCCAAGCTTGATAGGAAGCAGATCTTCATTATAAGCTTGTGATGGGGCTGGATGGGGAGATATTTGGGGCTAAGGAGGGACTCTTGCCATGGACGCGCAGTCAACAGGAATAAGTCACAGATAGTGTTGACCTGAGCTACCTGACCCAAGCCCTGGCATACTGACCACCAACTTTAGCTGGGACCTCTGGTCAACTGACTTGCTTGATGAGATCTAAAGGAGTTTTCTACTTGGGACTTTATAAAGAAAAGAAGAAAGTATAATTAAGAGTACAATGTAGAGCACAGTTGTCATCTAGCCTACATATTGCAAAATAAACCCTAAACATACTGGATGCTCTTTAATTTGAGCATCAGTGTAATTACCAGTTGGTAAATGTGGAGCTGAATGGGGCTCAGGATGTCTGCCGGGCGCTGTTAGTATTCTCTCCTAGGTTGTGCCGGTCCTGGGAGTTCTTTTGGTCTGTGCTAATGTCCTGTGGTGATTTGTGTCCCACATGGATCCATGCCAGCCCCCTTCAGATGTGCAGCTCCTTTCTCAGTCAGAATCGATATCCAAGATACAGAGAGTTCTCTGTCTTCTAGAATGCAGCCCCTTGGAGCTCAGTCTTTAAGGTTTATCAATTGCGTTTCAGTTGTACCATTTACTCCTGTCCCAACTGTTACATTAATTAAACAAGGAGGCCATTAGACTGGCTCCAACGCCTTGATGACCTATGTAAACCGACCAACATCTGAGCCCATAAATGCCTCCAGGTTACAAATCCAAAATGCTAAGGACAACGAGGACTTCTCTGGTGGCGCAGTGGT
Source organism: Phocoena sinus (assembly GCF_008692025.1). NCBI lineage: Eukaryota > Metazoa > Chordata > Mammalia > Artiodactyla > Phocoenidae > Phocoena > Phocoena sinus. The sequence goes on from NC_045766.1 coordinate 23,774,714, forward strand.
TGAGAGTCTGCCTGCCGATGCAGGGGATATGGGTTCATGCCCCGGTCCGGGAGGATCCCACATGCCGCGGAGCGGCTGGGCCCGTGAGCCATGGCCGCTGAGCCTGCACATCCGGAGCCTGTGCTCCACAACGGGAGAGGCCACAACAGTGAGAGGCCCGCGTACTGCAAAAAAAGCAAAACCAAACAAAATGCTAAGGACAACGAATCACAAACAGCCCACCAGTCTTTACGCTACAGACAATCAAATCATTTCCTTTCTTTGCTTTTGCACCTTCTCTGCACAAGTCTTTCCCACTGCGCTTGTCTGCAGAGTGCTCCTAACCACTTCTGGTTTGGTGCTGCCCCAATAGAGAGGTTTTTGCTCAAACTCTTAAAATTTTAAATATCTTACTTTAAATATTTTATCTTTCAACACCACCTATGGCTATGATGCTGTTGTAGGCTGGAAATGGCTCCCACAGACATCCAGGTCCTCGCCTCATCCCTGCAACCCGTGGATGTTGCCTTACGTGATGAAAGGGATTTTGCAGGTGTGATTAAGTTAAGGCTTCTGCGATGGAGAGATTATCCTGGATTATCCAGGTGGGCCCAATTACAAGGTCCTTCTAAGAGGAACTGTCAGGCGGCTCAGGGTCAGGAGAATGAAATCCGATCACAGAAGAGGTTGGAGTGATGCGGGCCAGGGGTGATGAACCACAGAACATGGCAGCTTCTAGAAGTAGAAAAAGCAGAGAGACTTTCCTCCAGATCCTCCAGAAGCACCCAGCTCTGCCGACACCTTGACTTTAGGCCAGTGATGCTGATTTTGGACTTCTGACCTCTAGCACTACAAGATAACAAATTTGTGTTGACTTAAGCAACTGAATTGTGGTAGTTTACAGCAACAATGCTCCAAACCAAAGCTTAGATGCTTGAGGGACTTTTTTGTTTTCCTCCAGCAAATGCCTTTAGCAAACACATGCCGTACATTGTTTTACTGATGTTCGTGAAGGTGTACAAATGACTTCCCCTGAGCCACCTGGGGAGGGGGGGTTTCAAGGGTTCTCCTGTCTTGAAGAGGGGAGAGGATAACTTTTGGTGTGTGTGCATCCTCAAAAACGCTCCCCTTCCTTACAGGGCCTCGACTCTCCACTTGCTTCCTGTGTTGCACTAACAATCGCTCCCCTTGCCACAGCAGCTGCCCGTAAAAACTGTCCCCTTGCTCTTTCACTGGGTTTTACTGTGATAGAAGAGTTTTCATCAGTTGATGGATACAAAGTTAACCATTTAATTCACACTTACATGTTGTAATTTGAAGATAGTGGTGGAAGGCCAGGTTCTACTGGGTTACTGAAGGCCTCGGGGTGGGGGGAGTGGCGAATTCATCACGGGACTGGGCTTCAGCTGGACAGGAGGATGACTTGTCTTGGGATATGACTTGGGTGTTATCGGAGCCAATTAAACTCAGAAGAGACTGATGATTCAGCTGGATTTTACACATCCATAACTGAGCGTATTGAATGCTGCCGACTGGTATTGATACTTGCCATTTGGAGTCTAAGGAGGAAGAATTATCAGAAGCTTCCTTGGTAGACATGAAGTCAGAGCAAAGGGAGGTATTAATATATCAGAGTTTGGGGACATTTAATTCAGGACAGTTTTCAAAAGAAGACACTTAAAAAATGTTTGGGGAAGTCTAGTATGTGGAAGTTGGTGCATCAGGGGTGGAGGTTCCTCCGCACCTGTGGTGGCCCCCAAAGGCCCTCAGAAACCCACCAGGGCTCTTCCAGGGACAGGCCTGGTGTGTCAGCCCTGTGCCATGGCAGGATATGCCTCCTTGCTGATGCCAACTTTGGGATCTCTCCCATCCAGCCTGACAGAGCTGAACAAACACTGTCAGTGATGGGGTCTCTGGGCTTCCCTGCTGTGTGCTCCAGGCCAACCACGCCCCCTGAGTTCCAGAGACTGTTCTTAAACTGGGTACAATATAATTGATTAGGATTGATTTTTCTAAATTACAATTACAGTTTGGTTTTTTTTCTTTAAAATTACACTCTGGTCCCCTTGATTGGAGTTTTGAATATTCCCAATCTTTTCAGTTACACATTTACAGTCTCTGGGTTTATTTCCACAGATGGCTGAACTCATGCATTATGTATGGGTATTACAGGTGGTGTCTCGGAGGGCAAGTCTATTCTTGAATGTTTGCTGGGTCCTATGGTCACTCGCATGTTTTATCCACATGTGTGGTGCTGTCTCCCCATTGAGTGGGGCTGCTGATTCTCCTCATGGGAAACCAACCCCTTAGCATTGCCAGGCTACCTGTGAGGGAGTCAGGATGTGTTTTCATCCTCCCCCCAGATCCCTGTACGGGGAGGGGATTGTAAGTGTTGACATTGGATCAGAACTGTCAAAAGCGTATAAACTCAGCTTCAGAACTTGAGAAACTTGAGTTGTGGTTCTCTTTGTTCTGCAGCAGGGCTAAATCCCCCTCTTTCTCAGCAATCTAGAACAGAAAAACAAAGAAACACATGGACCCCTCGGGTGCAACTCAACTGATGAGGACACTTCCATCCCAGCATCCCTGTCTTCAGGGTGGCCGTGCTCACTCAGCTTGGGTTGACTGAGGACCCAGATTTCTTACTCTCCTTTAATCAATTGCGATTTCAGCTGTGGTTGGGTGGGACTTCTTGTAATTGTGTTTAATTAACATTGATGTTGAAACAAGAGCTCCCCCCTACCCACAGCCCCGGGCGTCCTTCGGAGACTTTGCCTATAGTAGAGCTTCTGGTCTCCCTCCCTGCTTCCTTTTCTCTCCCACCTCCACCAGCTGTGCCCTCCCCTGGTTCAGAATTCCTGTGAAAGTCTGAACGGGAGGAACAACTACACCAGCACACGTCAATCATGTGCTCCCTGTCCCCCATCCCCAACTCCCGTCAACACTTCAGTCACACACTGTAAGGTTCAAACTATCGTCCTGTCTCCCAGGGCATCAGTGTTTGCTCAGAGACCCTCAGGGCTGCGGCCCTCTCTCCACAGAGGGCTTGCTCTCATCTTCTGCAGCTGTGCCACCTGCCTTCCTCACTTGAACTTGATCTACTAATGCTGCCCTCCAGAGGATCAGCACAGTGTGGGAGATGCATCAATGGGCTAATTACATATGGTGGAGAAAAGTTTACCCCTCAGAGCAGGAACTCTTTTGAGGTTAAAGCCACCATAAGCGCTTATGAAATGCTGATGCCTGGACAGAGAGAGAGAATCATTCCTTCTGCCCCCTCCATCATTTCCAGGCCACAGGAGAAAGCCAAGGCTAGTGGGTGTTGGGGGGAGGAGCTGTCATTGGAATAAGTGTGATGGCTAGAGTTCACCTTAATTGAGCTGCTAAATGGAGTTGTGTGTTTTGTCTTTTTAATGTGGATGGGTCACTGTTTTTATGGCTGTACTTATGTCATCTTTCTTATAACTGGCTTGGCTTATTGGCACCGCTGGGTATTGTGGACTGAGAATTATTGGGAGTAATTTTTTTTCCTTCAAATGAAAAGCCTGCCCTACTTCTTCCAAACTTATCCATCAAGAGTACTTAGTATAACCTGACTGGTGGTAGGTGAGTGACTGAATTGGGTTTACTTGCAGCTTCTTGGCATGTGTTTCGCAGAATGTTAGCTTACTAGAATACCTATGAGACATTTGACACACCCATGGACCACCGTCTTCATAGAAAAAAGATGCAACACAATTTTTAAAGTAATAAAGTGAAAACTGCATTCAAAATGGAAAACAATGTTTGTTTTTTTTCCTGGTGAGAGACATGATATAGTTTACCATCTTTCACTAATGTGTCCATATCCATATACAGACCCATTATAACAAATACGTATCTGTTCAGTGGGGGAGAGTTTGAGTCACAGATGAGTTTCCCTATAATCTATTGTCTTTTGGTTTGTATTTCTCCTAAATTTGAAAATCCTTATTCATAATTATGTGTTTGGTAATGGAGGGACACATAGGGTGACTCTGTCAGATAATTCTGGATAGCTGCATAGGAAGGACAAGAACCCCACATTATGGGGTGCCTTCTCGTTATTGTCTTTCTGCCCATCAGCCCCCTTGTCAATTAACACGTCCTACTAATGGGGATTTTTCAACAAGGAAGATGATGGCGAATGAATTCCTTATTTCTTCTTTGGTTTTATTTATAAGTTTTCTTCATATTCTTTTGTAATATTCAGATATGGGTTTTCAATATGCCCATTAATAAGCCATATATTTCTCTCTATCAGAAGACAAGAGAAATTGTTTTGGAAAATAGCTACTTCCAGGGATGGAGTTGTCTGTACCACTGTTTGTTTCTTAAAAATCCAGATGTCTCATTTCCAATATTAAAAATGATGACATTTCAGCTCTGAAGTGAGAGTTGCAGGCTGTTTAAGACACTGAAAGTTCAAGTGTGATATGTAACTTGAACAACACAGTTGAAATGATTGGTTACAGAAATGGTTCCTACTGGAATCCAGACTCATGAAGTAAAAAATCATATTATCCATTAAAAAAAAAAAAAAACTATGTGAGTCCCTTTCTCCTTGACATTCAGGATATTTTGGTGAGTCAAACACAGAGGACTCCCTGTCCATGCTTTAGGTGGTACGCAGAAAAACTCTATACTTGGTGACCAAAATTTGATTTGATATGCCACTTTTCATTGTTAAATCAAGATCATGGCTTAAAAGAAAACTACCATCTGTATGCCAATGATTCTCCTGAAAAGAAAATTCCAGGTCTAGCCTGCTGGTCCCAGAGGAGGATGGGATGGGAGGCACAGCAGGGCTAGACCGGTGACCACCCCAGTGGGACCCAGCCTGGAATGACAGACATGCCCCCCGTCCCCCAACAAATGACTCCTGACACATGAGCTAAGTAAATGCTTACTGTTTGTATTGCTGAGATTTTTGTATTTGTTTGTTATGTAGCAATAGCTGACCAAAATACCTTATTTCTATCATTACCTTCCTGGAATCTATTTTCAACACGGCAGATGGAATGATCCTTTTAGAAGCCAGATTTTGTCAGTTATGTGCTGCCCATGCCATCAGTTCTCATTTCACTAAGGGTCAAACAAAAATTTTTACAAGAACCCATATGGACGACCTCTTCGCTCTACTCATTTCCTCCTGATTTCATTGTCCACAAGCCTCCTCCTTGCTAGCTCTGCTCTAGTCACACTTATGTCCTTGCTGTCCTTAAACATTCCAGACAAGACTAGAACTCTCTCCCTGCAGGTATCTCCATGGCCTTTGCTCAAATGCCATCTTCTCAAAGAGGCCACCTCTGATCATTCTACTTAAAATCCCAACTTTCATGCTATTCCTCATTCTGTAATCTCAACCTCCCTTACACTGCTCTATTTCCTTCCCCTATGGTGCTATCACTCAGTAATCTACCACTCAGTAATCTACCAGACAGTCATTGTTAAAGTCTTTCTTTTTCTTCTAGAATGTAAGTTTCAGAGGGCAGGAAACTTTGTTTTGTTCACTCAGTATCATAAGCACCTAGAACCCTGCCTGACATAGTGTAGGTGCTCATTAAGTATTTGTAGAATAAGTAAAGGTCAAGAGGTATACTGGTGACCAGAGAGGTTCTCTCTGAATAATGCAATGTGTGGATGGACATTTCTGCTTGCTTGTCAAAGCCCTCTCTGGCCACCTAACAGTATTTTGTCAGTAGGATCTAAGCACACCTTTCCTGGTCTACCTCACCAGGTATGAAACAATTATTTCCAAAATAAAGAGTCTTTTCTGTAGCAAAGGTTTTTAGTAACAAAGAGAACAAAAACTTGCAGGGCATTTTTTACTTCATTTATTTATTTCACAAAAGCCTAGAGCTGATTTATATTCTATTCAATGGTGGTATAATCCAAGTGAAAACTGAAATACCCACTCGCAAACTCAGAAGATCACAAAGACGTTTCACCTTGAAAATCGTGTCCTAAAGTTTACTCTTGTTTTCCCTCTAAGCAGAGTATTTATAATTAAACTGGTTTAACAAACATTTTGGTGAAAAGTATAGTTTGACCCATTTTTTTGCAGTTAGGCATACAACTTTGTTTTTGTTTTGCAGTACGCGGGCCTCTCACTGTGGTGGCCTCTCCCGTTGCGGAGCACAGGCTCCGGACGCGCAGGCTCAGCGGCCATGGCTCACGGACCCAGCCGCTCCGCGGCACGTGGGATCCTCCCGGACCGGGGCACGAACCCGTGCCCCCCGCATCGGCAGGCGGACTCCCGACCACTGTGCCACCAGGGAAGCCCAGGCGTACAACTTTGAATGGTGTTTCTGTGGCTTATAACTCTTCTTCAACTTTGGGCCAAATTTGTTAATTTTGTACTGGAATGTATTATTTTGTATTTGTTATAGAAAAATGGAAAGATTTTACCACAGAAGGAAAAGAAGTTTCCCTCTGTTCTCTGAAGTGGAGGTAAAGCTTTATGCCCTCCTCTGACAAGTTTTTTAAAAAGATGATGCTCTTCGAGGGAGAGGTGACCTGATAATTGAGTTTCAGATACTTTTCCTTTGTGCTGCTTGTGTGCAGTTGTCATTCGATGAATTCACCTGCCTGGTCAGACACCAGAACCGCAGAAGCAAGCTCCCGCTCGAGTCTTGTTTGCTACCTACGTGTATAGCATTTTGAATTACAGTATTTACATGATTATTTATATCCCTACTTTTATGCCAATGAACTACTTTTGAGCCATCGATCCATCTTTGGGAATGTGGTGACACACTACTAAGGACAAAAATGCGTATATGACAAACATAGCCGTTTTGCCCAAATAAGGAGAAAATGTATTAATTAAGATGAGTTGCGCCCTGTAAACTGAAGATTAGATAACTGAAGGATTAGCTAACTGAGAAGTAGCTGGGGAAAACTGAGCGATACTATCCTTACCAGACATGGACAAACTTTAAACATAGAAGAATTTTTGTGACGATCACAGTTAATATTACATTTCATATGAGTGCCCTGGCTGTGAACCAAATAGTTCTGTCACTTCATTTCTGAAGATGCCAAACTGCTTGCAGACCCCTTGACAGATAAAGACTGCCTGTTAATTGCATCCCAAGCCTGAGAAACACTGCTCTGGCCTCCAGCTACTTGAAGTGTGGTCCAGGGACCAGCCGATCAGCATCACCCAGGAGATGGCTGGGAATATAAAACCTCAGATCCCATCCGAGACCTTCGGAATCTGAATCTGTATTTTTTTTTTTTTTTTTTTTTTTTTTTTTGAGCACAGGCTCTGGACGCGCAGGCTCAGCTGCCATGGCTCACGGGCCTAGCTGCTCTGTGGCATGTGGGATTTTCCCGGACCGGGGCACGAACCCGTGTCCCCTGCATCGGCAGGTGGACTCTCAACCACTGCGCCACCAGGGAAGCCCCTGAATCTGTATTTAACACAGTCCTCAGGGCATTCAAACGCCCTTTAAAGTTTGAGAAGTGATGCTCTAGACAGCCCTTCTTAAGATAGGTGTCAGGAGGGCGGGGTTACTCTCCTCATAAAGAACAGCAGCCTTGCAGGCCTTCGAGGATGGCAACGACACCAGCTGAACGGGCAGTTGAGGGGGAGCAGAATAAGCCACCCCAGAAGGCGCCACTTGGGCTTGTGGATTATCTCAGCCTGAAGACAATCGGGGCCCAGCGGGCTCAGGTAGAGCTTTTTACCTCCCCTTTAACTCCTAAAAGAATTTAGAGAGGGGGTCTGTACCAGGAAGAGAGCTATTGCCAGAGAGAATTTTTATATCCAAAAGACTCATCTGCGTGGCGAGGAAAGCATTTGTTCCCAAACGTTGGCTCTTCCCATCTTCCTGTGAATTGTCTTCCTCCTCTTTGAAGCCCCAGATCCCTACTCCCTTCTCCTTAGCTCAGGTTGCTATAAAAGCCTCAATTGCCTGACTGCGGGGGTGTGTCATATTTTTATGGGGCTCCCATATGTAAGAAATTTGTTTTACTCCTGTGAATCTGTCTTACGTCAATTTAATTATTAAACCAGCCAGAGAACCTAGAAGGGAAGGAGAGAAGAGTTTTCCACCCTATGCAATCCCTGACTGTATCAAGAGTCATCTCTTGGGCTTCCCTGGTGGCGCAGTGGTTAAGACTCCGCCTGCCAATGCAGGGGACACGGGTTCGAGTGCTGGTCCGGGAAGATCCCACATGCTGTGGGGCAACTAAGCCCGTGCGTTGCAACTGCTGAGACTGCGAGCCACAACTACCGAAGCCTGCACGCCTAGAGCCCGTGCTCTGCAACAAAAGAAGCCACCGCAATGAGAAGCCCGTGCACCGCAAGGAAGAGTAGCCCCCACTCTCTGCAACTAGAGAAAGCCTGCGTGCAGCAACGAAGACCCAACACAGCCAAAAAAAAAAGAGTCATCTCTTCATTTCTAGCAGGCACAGACTGTTGGGGGAGGGTGGGAGGGGCAGGGCTGGCTCTTGGTCAAGGTTTCACCAGGAAAAGGATGCACTTGGAGACCAAGGCCAGCTCCTGATGCAGTTCGTATCTTTGGATCCAGTGGTATGAAAAGGAGACCCTTTGAAGTGATTTGGTGGGTGACGCTGCATGGTCACGGGGGCTTGAAGGGAGCAGTTATTTTTTCTTCTGTTCAGGCAGCAGCTGTGGCTCCCAAATGCGTTGCCTGCTGGGGATCTAGAACTTGATGATTCACAAGTTTTGTGAGTTGGTGCTTTTCTAGCTAGACAGTGGTCTCGGCCGTGCATGCGGTTATAGCCTGAGGATTGAGAATTAGGCACAGATGAGGGCAGCATCCTCATCACCCCTGTTGCTTCTTAGCCATTGTGTGGTTCCTTGTTGCCCCAGCGAGCAGGATGCCAGGGACGCACCCTCCGGCCCCTGCCGTCACAGTTTGCCCTTCTCTTCCCCTTCCCTAGACTGTCCCCCCGCTCCACATTCCCCGCTTGTACTGCCCATCCCAATCACCACTTCCCCTTTGATGATTTTCTGCAACTGGGTGATATTGCTTCCTCCTCTAAAATCCCTTTCATCTAGTGGTTTGCAGCCTTGGCTGCACAACAGAATCATCTGAGAAGCTTTAAGAAATCCGAACGTTCAGGCCACAGCCCAGACCAGTTAAGTCAGGATCGCAGGGGGTGGACCCAGGCATCAGGAGCTTGTAAAGCTCTCCCGGTCCCTCCAATGTTCAGCCAGTACTAGTACCATAACACTTGTCTGATCACTGTGAACCGCGTGAAGCTGAGGTACATCTGTCTGGTTTTCTGCCCCTGATGCTGGGGCATCAAGGGTTCTTAGTGCATCTTGACAGACTTGTGCTAAGTCTGCCCGCAGCCTGGTATAATTGGGGAAGAAGTCATCGTCTTTGGAACTATACGGTTCTGGGTTCAAAACTCCCCTCTGCCATGAATCAACTGGGTGATCTTAGGCCAAGACTTAACTTTCTCCCAGGTCCACGCACGTAAAGCGGGAGTTGAAATGTGATGCTCCCAGGGTGGTTGTGAGGATAAAATAAGATACTGTATCTGGAAAAGCGAGGCCCATATCAAAAGGTCAACTAATATTTGTTTCCTTTTCTTCCTTTTGTCATTTTTCCTTTTTCCCTTTAGGCATGGTGCCAGGTACAACCAAGCTCTACCAAGCCATGACTGAATTCAGTTCAGTTCTGTTAAGTCAGCATATCCTGAATGCTGGCCATCTGCAAGATAATGAGTGGACAGTGGGCTTTCAGAGAGGGGGACCTGGTGATTTTGGTTAACTGAAGGCTGCCTGTAGACCAGGAAAAGGATGGGTGAGTTTCACAGTATGACTGCATTTCTTAGGCCACATCCTGGAGTAGGGGGCATTTGAATCTGATCTCTTGTGTTTGGTCCTTGATGAGCTGCTCTCCTCCCACTGACCAGTTCCCAGTGGGGAGGGGGCACAGAGGAGGAGGATGATCTGCAAAGAAGCTGCCTCCTGTAATGCCAAGGCGCAGATGGCCCAGTCCCCTCCTTTACCTCCAGGCTGGCTTGGTGGATCTCCCCTCTCCTCTGTACTCGCTGCTAAAACGAATCAGTCTGCCTGTTGAGGTGATGCAATGAACCAAGATGTCTTTGAATTCGTGTACTGTCTGGACTCGTCATTAGTCACCTGTGCCGTCTTGACTGATCCCATTAATGATGTTGACACTGGCAATTCCTAACTTGGATTATCAGCAATATATTGTAAGCCTCTAATAAATGTTTGTGAAACTGAAGGAACGACAGGTTGATGGACAATATTTGGGAAGACGACGGAACCTTCCATAGGCAGGCGTCTTATCCTTGCAACCTCCCCAAACCTAGCCTAACGGCTGCCCACGCTCAGTGATAAACACACCTGAAGGCTTCTTGGCTAATCTCACAAGTACTTCAAGAGTGTGCTTCAGGATCACCCTATGAACACCAGTTATCCTCGAACTGTGCTATGTATCTGCACACACAGGGATAAGAGATTGGGGCAGCGCTATGAGTAAATGAGAATACAGCACAGAAGGTGGTTTATTTAGAAACAAATCCCTGAAGTGCTCCTTTCAGAAACATTGGAATTGATCAAATAATCTACCTGTTTCATTTATTTTGTGTGAGCATTGCTCTTATAGCCTTTGTCCTTCTGTTCCAATTTGGAAGGAGAGGGGAAAGGAAGAGGGAGGGGAGAGAGATCAGGTGAGGGAGGGCATATCTTGGCAGGTAGGCCATCAGAGTGGGCAGTTTGGAAGTCTCTGGTATGAGCTGACACTGCGGTCACAAGCAGAACTTCTCCTCCTCAGAAACCTCAGTTCTGCCCTGAAGGCCTTTAACTGATTGAACCAGGCCCGCCCAGGTTAGCTAGCCTAGTCTCCTTTAAAGTCAACTAATGATGGATGTTAATCACATCTACAAAATATGCATTCATAGTAACACCTAGATTAGTGTTTGAATGACTGGGGATTATATCATAGCCGAGTTGACAAGCAAAGCTATCACAGCTGAGGAGAGGTAGGGCCGTCGCACACCACCACTAGAACAGTAACGGTAGAAATCGATGTTTCTCTAAGCTAGTTCCCTGTCCCCGGAATGCCAGAGCTTCTTGCATTCTCTGTGAGGGCTCATCCAGGCTCTTTTCACGGGTGCACACTCTGTCTATCCACTGAATGTAGCACTTAGCCTCTGTTCGATTCTCTCTTTCTTCTTATTGTCAGTGGTTCTCCCCAGGGATTGAGTGAGACTCATCTGTGGCGCCTTTTGAGGAAAAATATGCTTGTCCTCTTGGAGATTCTGACACGGTCCTTTTGTGGGGAGGGCATATCGGAATTTCTTTGCAGGAGTTAGAGAGAGGTGATGAAGGTCATGTGGCATTTGAGAAACTCTTCAGTGAAGCTGTGATGCACATCTCATCCCTCCAAACACACACCTCCAGCCTGGACATTTTCCTTAAACTTCAGATTCTTGTAAACCTCTGGATAGCTCCATGAAGCTCTACATGGGAACCTCAGGCTCAGCATGTCCAGAGCTGAATCCACTGGCTTTTCCTCTTCCTCCTCCTAATACCCTCAGTGAATGGAGCCATCAACCTCTTGTCACCTAAGCCTTAAACTTGGGATTGTTCTGGGCTTCCTCACCTTCCATATCCAATCAGTTACCAGCTTTGTAGATTCTCACTCTGAAACCCATCTAGAAGATGCTCTCTCTCCATCCTCCTTGATTCCACCTGAGTTAAGTCTCTTATCATCTCTCTCCTGGGCTAGTAAAATAGCATCCTAACTGGGTTATTGCACCAACTCCCAGTCTTACTTGCACTCCATCTCCTCACAATACATGTAGTTTTCTTCCCTGTTTAAAATATTTCAGTAGCTCCCCATTCTCAAAGGATCATGACCCAGACTACTTCATTTGATCTGCATCTCCAGAATTATCTCTTATTCTTCCATTTTCTCACACTCAAACACATAAACAAGCCCCATGTGGAATAATTTATAGTTTCTCTAATGTGCCAGGCTGCTTCATACCCCTTTGTCTCTGCCCAGGCTGTTCCCTTTGATTGGAATTTCCATATTCTAATGATACACCGCACCTCTTGCCCCACGGGCCAGCACCCATCATGTCTGCTTGGTCATATCCTCTCATCTTTCAAGACTTCACTCAAATGTAAGTTCCTCCTTGAAGCCTTGCTTGACCATACCTTCCCTCCCCACCCCCATCTTGAAGCCAGAGCCACTCTAAGAACAGATCATAAATGAAAATGGTATCATGGTAAAAATTAAAAGTAATGTGGATAAACCAAAAGGCTCTCTTGATTCAGTCCTCCTATTCCCACTCCTTTTATTTATTTATTTATTTTTTTTGTGGTACGCGGGCCTCTCACTGTTGTGGCCTCTCCCGTTGCGGAGCACAGGCTCCGGATGCGCAGGCTCAGCGGCCATGGCTTACGGGCCCAGCCGCTCCGCGGCATGTGGGATCCTCCCGGACCGGGGCACGAACCCGTGTCCCCTGCATCGGCAGGCGGACTCTCAACAACTGCGCCACCAGGGAAGCCCCCCCACTCCTCTTTTTGTTATCAGTCTGCTGTGGATCATCCCAGACTGTTTTATCGCTAACAATTTATCTTGAAAATATTTCCATGTGAGTGCATATGTATGGGTCCATCTCTACATAGAGGATAACTAACTGCTGCGGAGTATGGGTATAATACAGTTTAGTTAACTCTTCTGCTATTTCTTTTTAACCTTTTAAAAGGAGTTTTATTGATGGTGTGCTATGCAGGCATTAACATTTCTCAAAAAATTTCAAATAGAAAGAATTAAATTGCTTTGCTTAGCAATTTTTTCCACTAATTTATCTTGTTTTTTTTGAATTTTATTTTATTTATTTTTGTATACAGCAGGTTCTTATTAGTCAATTTTATACACATCAGTGTATACGTGTCAATCCCAATCTCCCAGTTCATCACACCACCAGCTCCAACCCCTGTCGCTTTCCCCGCTTGGTGTCCATATGTTTGTTCTCTACATTTGTGTCTCAATTTCTGCCCTGCAAACCAGTTCATTTGTACCATTTTTCTAGGTTCCACATATATGCGCTAATATACGATATTTGTTTTTCTCTTTCTGACTTACTTCACTCTGTATGACAGTCTCTAGGTCCATCCACGTCTCAACAAATGACCCAATTTCATTCCTTTTTATGGCTGAGTAATATTCCATTGTATATATGTACCACATCTTCTTTATCCATTTGTCTGTCAGTGGGCATTTAGGATGCTTCCATGACCTGGCTATTGTAAGTAGTGCTGCAATGAACATTGGGGTGCATGTGTCTTTTTGAATTATGGTTTTCTCTGGGTATATGCCCAGTAGTGAGATTGCTGGATCATACGGTAATTCTATTTTTAATTTTTTAAGGAACCTCCATACTGTTCTCCATAGTGGCTGTATCAATGTACATGCCCACCAACAGTGCAAGAGGGTTCCCTTTTCTCCACACCCTCTCCAGCATTTGTTGTTTGTAGATTTTCTGATGATGCCCATTCTAACTGGTGTGAGGTGGTACCTCATTGTACTTTTGATTTGCAGTTCTCTAATAATTAGTGATGTTGAGCATCTTTTCATGTGCTTCTTGGCCATCTGTATGTCTTCTTTGGAGAAATGTCTATTTAGGTCTTCTGCCCATTTTTGGATTGGATTGTTTGTTTTTTTTAATATTGACCTGCATGAGCTGTTTATATATTTTGGAGATTAATCCTTTGTCCAACTTTCCTGCTATTGATGGACATTTTGCCCCCAGTATTTTGCAATAACAGTGTCACAGTGAATATCATTTGTACACTTCCTTATGCATAAATGCCAAGTATTTCTTTGCTACAGGGATGCCTAAAAGTAGAAGGTATACATATTTGATTCTACATTTCTTGACATATTTTTTTATTTGGTAGTTTTTTTCTTTCTTTTGTCATGCATCAGTAAAAGTTCTTTGTATATTTTGAAGAATGATCCTTAGTCGCACAAACAAAAAGTATATATATATATATATATATATATATATATATATATTTCTCCACTTCATCAAAAAAATTTTGCTTATTGTGTCTTTAATTATAAGAAATTTTGTATTCTTATGTAGTCAAATGTATCATTCTTTGCTTTTGGTTTTTATCTTTCTCAGGAAGACCATCCATATGCCAAGGTTATTTACATATTCTGTTTTATATTTTGCGTTATTCTGTAGCTTTATTTTTTACATTTAGCTGTTAAAGTTACTTGGAATTTAATTTTATGATGTTTGAGGATATTACCTAATTTTCTTTCTTTTTCCAAATTGAAAGTCCGCTGGTCCATACTATTTAATGAATAATATTCTATTCATCTATGCCCCCAAGTTGAAATGACATTTTTTTATGTATTAAGTTTCTAAACATATTCATGAGTCAACTTCTGTCCTTTGTAGTAGATTTTCTTGATCGCTTTGCTTATTTCCGGGTCAATACTACCCTGTTTTGGTTACTATAGCTTTATCGTATGTTTTGATATCTTATAAGGAGACATTATTTTTTAGCTGTCTGTCTCTACTAGATATGGGCTGGATGGGACTGAGTCACATGTCTTTGAATTTTAAAGATCTTTTACGTAGTTTGCATCCATGTGTGTTGAATGATGCAAATGAATAAACCAGAAGCTATTGGTGCTATTGATGCTATACTGTGTATTCTCAAGGTCTCAAAGATTGCAATGTAAAATAGCTTTTCCAGTCCTTACTTCCTATTGCAACTCAATACCTTAATGTGTTGCTTCATAGAAATCTTCTTCTTCTTATTTTGAATAAATAGTGCTTTTACAGTGTACAAAACCCCAAAGCTGCAAAAGTGAGAAATCTCTCTTTAATTCTTAAGAGGCAATCATACTACCAATTTCTTCTTCAACATCCAGAATGACAGCACACCATCTGTGCTGCACCTTGCTCTTTTTGTTTAACAATATATCTTGGAGATCATTCCATATCAGTACTTATGGTGCTGTTTCATGAGATGGCTATGCCATGTTTTATTTAACCAGGATGGCAATTCAGTTGTTTTAATAAATATTCTTTATATGTATACAATTCTCAAATATCTGGAATAAAAATTTTGCTTATGAAATTGGTGAGTCAAAGGGTATTTGAATTTTCAGCTTCCATTTATATCATTAAGTTGTCCTCCAAGAAGTTTCCAGAAACGTCATGAATGAAGACCGTGATGGCATTTGCCATCAGCCTTCAGACTTGCTCAGACGTGTGCCGAGTACCAGGGAGGACACTACAGAGACGTTAGCTGGGACCCTGACAGTGAAAGGAACTCTGTGTGTGTGTGTGTGTGCGTGTGTGTGTGTGTGTGTGTGTGTGTGTACGTGTGTATGTGAGTGTGATGTACACACGGTAAGAAGTTCAAGGAAGAACCCTAGGTGAATTAATTAGGGTCCTGTTTAAAGCTCTAATAATGAATGCAAGCATTAATGGTTTGAATAAAGCTCCTTTGCCTTCATTATTCATTAGAAACTGGCAGTAAATAACAGGTTTGAATTCCACCATCCTGATGCTGCTAATCAAAGCACAGAGCATTTCTTAAGACCATAAATTATTATTCACAACAGGAGCAGAAAGGGAATTTGGTCTTATGAATTGCTAACTGGGACACTAGCTAGCCTCTGTTCTGGTCTCGGTCTGATTCAGAGGGAAGGAGGCTGGTTATCACATCTTGAAGCTGGAACCCTGTCCAATCGGGTGGGACACACATTTCCTCAAACTCACAATATCACACCTACCTGGAGTCAGCTGGGATAAGTGGTCCAGTCCAGATTAAACAGCCCTCATTCTCCTTGTGGGTAATGTTTCATGATGTTCAGATGCAAAGAGATTTTTTTCCAAGCAGGAAGAGGGCTTTGCCTGTGGGCCAGGAGGCTATTTTTGGTCTGCCCTCTTAGCCAGTTGGTACCGGGTGTAGACGGTGTATCTTCCCCTACCTGCCCCGCCCGCCCCCCGCCTCATTTCCATCCAGTGTGTCATATTTCTCTCCCTTCTCTCCACTCCTTCCCTCACTAACGTTTGTCTGTTTTGGGGGGGGATCTTCTCTTTCCCTGATGTGTCTTTCTCCACGCAGAGGAAAAGAAACAAAACACTGAGTTCTCATCCCTCCCTTTCACATGATAAAGGCAGAAATAAGATGAATCCTCTCTCCCGCCTTTCCTTCCGTCCATTCTCCTCTAGCACCTCCGCCCCTGTTTTGGAAGTTCCTGGTCCCCTGCAGTGTGAAAGGAGGAGGTGCTCCCTCTGCCTGACTCCACCTCCCCTTCTCACATCCTCCCAGCCCGCTGTGCTCTCTCCACGTGTCACTGACTGGGCCAGTAGCCCCCATGGCTCTTCCTGGACCGGAGGACCCCAGCATCACCCTTACATCACCTTTCAGTCCCCCTTCACCTGGCACTTCGAGAGCAAGGGCTTAGCACTGCCAATTGGCGTAGACAGTAGAAGATGGCTTTAAATACATAAATAAAACAATTGTGCTTTTTAACAAAATTTTATTAGGATTAAGTCAAATTAGAAAACTTCCTGCTTTGCCATTTGCCATATTTACCTGGAATGACCATGTTATACTTAGCTGAGTAGAAAACAATTTATGTCCCTGGATTCTACTGTTTGGAAAGCAAGAGAACCTGCATAGTGGCGTGCCTGGCGCCACCACGGTTCATGTCTAAAGCCAAATAACTGGTCAGCAAAGCCTATGTTACTTCCAAGCTTTGGGCCCCAGGAAGATGTCATTCCTACCTACCTCCAGGCACAGACTCATCAGAGCCTGGGCACCTGTGACTGGGGTCTGCTTTTTTAGGAGTCTGATATTAACATTTGCATTTCAAGAGAAGCTGTGTTTGAGGTATCTTAATGGCTTAAAAGTTGCGCAGCTAAATTAAAAGCTATTGCGTTGGTCTCCCCGCCACGGGCCATGAGCCGTGCCTTGTAGAAATGCTCCTGATGCTGCGTCCTTGTCTCCTCCGTGTGGTCTCTGCGTATCCTCAGCCCCAATCCTCTTGCTCCTGCCCCTGCACTGCTGTTGAGCTGTGAGAGTTGGAATGGGAGGACAGGTCAGGGTCCCTGTCCCGAATCCTGCTGCGTGGAGAGGAACCTGTGCTAAGGAATCTCATCACTCAGCAGACAGAGGGACCTGCCATGGAGCCAGGAAGTGACTCAGATGCAAGTGAGGACAGGAAGGCTGAAACATGGTATGGAGGAGAGGACCCCGCTGTCCCTGGAAGGGGTCCTACCAAGGTGAAGAGTGGCACTGCATTTAGTGCAGAGTACAACAAAGCTGTCACCCACAGCTTCAAGCAACGGGAGGAGCAACTTGAAGTGAATGCGGAGAACCGCGGGTCCCCAGGCGGCGTGGGCTCTGTGAGGCCGTCAACAGTGGTATCAAGCAAGCACTTATGTGGGCAAATATCCGTGGGTCATTTGGAGCGAGTGGGAGCCTAGGTTCTAAACATATAAAACACCTCACTTCCTGAAGAACTGGGCATTCCCTCCCGCTTATGAGACACACATTTAAGCTCAGAAACTCTTTTTCTGAATTTTTTTTTTTTTTTTGTGGTACGCGGGCCTCTCACTGTTGTGGCCTCTCCCGCTGCGGAGCACAGGCTCCGGACGCGCAGGCTCAGCGGCCGTGGCTCACGGGCCCAGCCGCTCTGCGGCATGTGGGATCTTCCCAGACCGGGGCATGAACCCGTGTCCCCTGCATCAGCAGGCAGACTCTCAACCACTGCGCCACCAGGGAAGCCCTCTTTTTCTGAATTTTAAACTCTCCTTAATGAAGGGAATAGAATCCCAAATCTGAGTGAAGGGCCCAGAGAGCTGCACACAGAAAAGAAACACCCTGCAGACATAGCACATCTGTTTCATCCTCCCAGCAGCTAGACTCCTCCCTCCCTCCCCTCTGCACCCTTCCCACCCCACCCAATTCATTAATAAAAATGGCTCCATCAAAAACTTAAATGCAGTTGCGTAATATAGAGGGATGATAATAAATTCTCATTTCTGCAGGCACCAGAGGATACACGCGATAAGGTTTTGAATCTCTCCAATTTATGCTCTTCATACATTTTCCAGCCTCTCCTCCACGCAGCCTCATCGGCTTGGCTTGATCCTCAGTGATCCCTGCATTACCTGTGATTACCTCGGTGCTGTTCACGCCCATTAATTCAGCTGGGACTGACCCGGAGTTTGCTCAAGCTTGAGTCCATAGCCTCCTAGGCCAAGGTCCCCCTCATAAATGTTTTCCTTGCTTGGAGTCTGGGGTGAAGCTTTCTGGTCCAGACCCGGCCTTGCAGGAGGGCTGCAGGGTGAGGTCGCTTGCTCCTGGTAATTCATGGCCAGTTCATCCTGGTTTACAATACATTCTACATCATCCTCTTTGAGCTGTTCCTGGTTTTGGAAAGAAAGAGAGGTCACTTCCTGATAAAAGCAGAAAACAATAGCAGTCCTACAGTGTTAGAAACTAGGATGTTTGTTTTCCTTTTTTAACTGCCCTGTCTTGTCTCGGCTGAAGTTGCTGGTATGGCAGATGTCACGTTTTCCCTCCCTGTGGGTAAGAGAACATGTGCTAATTGAGCACCTCTGTGGATAAGGAAGTTAAAATAAAATGCAGTGGATTTTTTTGAATGGATACCTAATCTGGGTGAGAGGAGTTAGGAGTTTGCAGAATCCAGTGACCTCAGAGTACGGAATGATTCTCAATGTAGGTTTTGTAACACCCCTGCCTATCACAAAATTCTTAAAACTCAATGTCTGTTATATTTTCTCTAAAAAGTATATCCTCACAGCATGTTTCTTGGGATGGGTGTCACAGGGCTAAAAAGGGTTGGAAGTTACCATAGCAGATAATGGTGGAAATGAACTAGATCCAGCCACTAAAGTTTTCCTCAGACAGAGCTTCCCTTAAAGAAAGGAATTAAAATCTCAACTCTTCTTCCATTGGTTTTTGGAAGACCACACGAAATTACCTGTAGAATGAACCCTGGCTAGGTGACCTCAGCTCAGTGGTTTCCAACTTTGGCCTGTCTTGGAATCACTTGTTGAAGCACAGATGCTGGGCCCCTGAGACCAGAGTTCTGATGTAGGGCCTGAGAATTTGCAGTTCTAACAAGTTTCCAAGTGATGCTGAGGCTGCCGGTCTGAGGACACACTTTGAGAACCACTGGCTCAGGCTGTGGTGTCCTGAGCACGTCTGAGATCCGAGTCACCTTTTTCTCTGTTTAGACAAGGGGTCAGCCAGCTGGACAACCTCCAAGGGTGCCACAAACTCCAAGATTCTACTCCTTGCCAATCCCTGACACTCTGATTTACTGATAAGGATTCTAATTGCTTCTCAGCATTTTTGATTCCACCCCCTTGAGCTATAAAGCACAGGCCTGATATTCTCAATCTCAAAACACAGCACTTTGTGAGGGCACATTCCTTCTTTTCTATTTTCTAAATTCATCTTATGGTTAAAAATATTGGTCACAATAAAAAAAATTGCATTTTTAAAAAGAAGAATGAGCCCACATTAGCAACAACTGAAAAGAGAAGAGAGATGATTCTCGGTGCCGTGAATTTTAAAAACGCTTCCTCCTCATGCTGGTAAGAAATAGCTCTGAGGTTCCCGGGCTCATCAGTATTCACCATGCCTGTCCCTCTTGGGATATGTACTCACCCCATAGGCCTGAGGACTGGTGAGGAGTCTGGAAATTGGGCCGCACCATTCAGGTAATGTTGTGGTCAGCGGAGGACCAGAGTGGGTTAAAATTGGTTTCAGATATCTGCGAGGCCTGTTAGGGAATACTTGCCAAGAGGAAGCCAGGATTTAGTTTCTTACACAGCACAAACATTTGCATGCCGCGAAAGAGACAGTTATTTTTACATTTAAATCGCCTACTCCCTCATTTAGGAGGTAATTTGGCCCGCAAAAATGGCTAGTTACATTCTTTGCTCCACACACGTTCCCAGCCCTCCTCGTGGTCTTTAATGATGGAGAAATGGCGCCTCGACCTGAATGACTTTGAGAGCAGCATACAAGACTGTGTTTACCTAAAACCGCACACACATCTTAAACCAGAGGTAATTGTCACAAAGAAGCGAGAGGTATTTCATAAAACGTTCACTCATTCTAGAACTGGGTAGTGAACAGAGATTGTTTACCAAAATATTTTCACTATTCAACACAGTCAGTTTATACTTCATACATCAATGCATCTCCATACGAAATAATGTAAATAAGCTGGAGCCGGGTTTATTCTACTGTCTAGCACCTGTCTTTCCCCCTCTCTTCATCCCAAAGTGCTCTAACAAGTTAAAACCTGTTCATCTAAAGTCGTTATGTTTCCCTCCAAACTAGCAATAATGAAATCCCTAGAGGCTGCCTCAGGTTACCTTATTTATTTTCCTCCAAGAAAAGTAGTGAAATTATTTCACCATTCTATCAGAAACAGCTTTTAAGCTTTGTATTATTTCCTCTTCTGGAGAATAGGTCACCTCATCAACTTTCTGAAATGCTCTAATAAATAGGGAAAGGGAAAACAAAATGGAAGGCAGTTACCATCAGCTTGTGAGGATGTACAGTCACCCCCAGGCACTGAAGACGAGAGGTAGTCTAGGCAATGGCTCTACTGGAGCCCACCCACCGCTGGACGGTGACAACATTCTGTCATGCCTGGGATGCTCTGAGCATGTGGGACAGAGGGAGGATGCAGCCCACATGGGCCAGGAATCTGGTTGCCTCTGGCTTCAAATCACTCACCACCACAGTGGGGACAAAGCAGGTGAGGCTCAGGAACACAGCCTAGTTATGATGTGAGGAGAGCAACTGAAAAGATGCTTAAGAGGGTCTGTAATTGCAACTGCGAATAGAAAACTTGATGACTCTTTTCAGATGAGCAGCTGTTGTGCTCAGTTAAGGACCGGGAAGATATTAAAGCTCAGAGCCTGGCATTCTCTGCAACATCTTGTAAGTCTATCTACAACTCTGGAAAGCCCTTGATGATTTGCCATTAATTTTTATTACAGAGTGTTATTACCTTCATTTTATGGATGAAAGAATTGAAGACTAGAGATATGATGATTTTAAATAATCCGGAGGCTCCCTTTGCTATTTGAATCCACCACTGTCATCCCCTAGTGAAAGGTAATTTATCAGAGCAGAATCGTGCATGTGACCAGCTGGTTCTCTAGAGAGAAAAGCTTGCAGACAGCACCCCTGCTGGTGAGCTGAGGACCCTCTCAGGCAGGGGGCATGTGGTCTTACTAGGTTTTATGGTGTGCATAGGTCAGGGAAAAATTTTTTTTTTTTTAGGGAGGTGAGGTGGACGATATATATATATATATATATATATATATATATATATATATATATTATACAACTGAAGTATAAATCAAAAAAAATCCAGCCAATTTTATTTCCAGATGGAAAAGTAACAGCAAGTAAGCAACACTTTTAGCAATGTTGTGTAAATAAAAATGAGGTCTGTTGTTTAAGAGAGGCCTGGGCAACTTCCATTGTTTGAGGTTCTCAGTATAATGAGAAATCACAATGCCAAAATCATGTTACAAAAGGAAAACACAAATTTAACCTTCCTTGCACAAGGCACATTTTCTTCTTTTCATCCTGATGAGGTATCTCTTCAACTTTATGTGTCTTTTTATTGGAGCTAACACTTAATGACTTCCTTTGTAGCTTTCTGTGACTGTGAGGCCTGGACAAAATGGGCTACCATCTGGCCCCTCTGGACAAACTCTGGGATTTTCGACTCAGAAGACTTGGGCACAGTTGCCAGCTCTGCCCCTTCACTGACTCTATGACCTGTGGTCTAGTGATTGACCCCTGTGAGCCTCAAGCATTGCCATGGATATTAACTGAAATAACACAGAAAAGAGGTGTTACACTTTCACATGCCGTTCAAATGCTATTTTATTTAAAAACATTATTTTCTAAGCAATACTTTCTGGAGACAGTGGTGTGTCAATTATTGTGCAACTAACAGAGAGGAAATGATATGAGGGTAGAGGTGAGAGAGTGGCACTCCTGGCATTTGCTGTGGCATTGGGAGTCACAGGCTAGTCAGTGGTTGGAAGATTTGAGCTGCTCCTACACCAAAAATAGCTATTTGGGTTAAACATTGTTGTATTGGGGGGCTGGCGTCAGGTAGTAGGTGAGAGGTGGGAGAATTTGCTGACATAAGACTCTTCTAGGAAACTCATGATGCCATTCTGGCTGTGCTGGAGTCTCAGTAGCGGCAAGTCAAAGGAAGGACACATACACCGCGTGGCAAAAGTGAACGGAACACGTTAGCACCATCCGCAGACACGGCAGATGTGGACCAGAGTCTACGTTCTCCAACGTCTTGGTTTGCCCAATGCTTGCCATATATAATGTGCTCAGTGGATGTTTGTTGAATTTATAGTTTAGGAAAATATTCAGGGGTATTATGAGTGATGGAGGTGGATTCTGGGTAACTGTGTCAAGGGAAGAATGAAGGGAGCAGATTACAGCCAACAAATGAGGATTTCCTGAGGATAAAAGCCTAAGGAAGGTCAAGTCAGAGATGGATCTCTTGGGCCTAGGTTATTAGAGAAAGGGGACCATGTGGTAACGGCATAAAATAAAGTGGTTAGAAAACAACTTTGTGCTTCACTCATTCAATCATTCACTTGTTCCTTCATATACTCACACATTTTTATGTTATGCGCTAAACTACTGAAGTACCCACACAAGGAAATTAACAATTACATTACAGAATGGAAAGCTCCCTTGTCTCTAGACGGTGGTCTCCTTGAGGGCAGGGCTGTCCCCTTCAGCTGGATACAATGCTCGGCACATTTTAGATGTTCAAGAAATAGTTGTTGAATTAATGATGAAAACAGGCTCAAAGAGAGTAAAAGAATAGCTCAGTGGAACACAGCCAGTTAGTTATTGGCAGAGCTGGGCCCGAGACCCCAGACATTTCCACCACATTGGGCACCTTCCTGCTGCTATAGAGACACTGAGTAACAAGTCTCATCTAATTGGATAGCTTATTTGGAATTGGGGACTCAGTGACTTTCTGAGTTCTTCATTGCTGAGCAGTATCTGGAAAGTGGCTGGATCTCCAGGATTACCTGAATTATTAAAAAGTAAAAAAACTCTTTTGATCTACTGGAAAACCCAACTGCCGATTTTGCAAAATGTGTTATTTTTCTTATCAGGTTCTAGTATATGTTCGGAGACAGAGAGATTCCCCATTGGGTATTTCTGGTACAGCTAGCTTTGCTTTTCTAATAAGCTCAAAATGCATTGAGATGAAATGTTAAGCTCTTGGGGGGGAAAAAAAACAATGACTTTTCTCATCTTTAAAGGGCATAAGTTTGGGAAGAGCAGTCTGTTTCAGGAGATGTAAGTAAAATCTGGAACTCTACCTGGAATTTTACATGTGTGAAATAGGAAAGACAATTAACTCAGGCCAAAGGAGAAAATGCATCTGCTATCAGCAGGTCCAGAGCTAAATTTAGTGCTTAACTGAACCAACATCCAAAATAGTGGTGACATTGATTTCTCTCTTTTGTTAGTTTCTGTTTTGATTATTTTAAGTCCTCATGTTTTGTCCCTTGTAAGTTGCCAAAACCAATGGGTGCACAGCTTGCTCCTGCCTATGCCTCTCATAACACGGTCCTACATAGATTGGTCAGATGCAGAACCCCAAGCAAAGATCCAGCTCCACAAAAAACATCTTCCCCTTGGAAGGGAGTAAGCCCCATTGCCCTGTACTATGGACTGAATGTTTGTGTTCTCCCAAAATTCACATGTTGAAGCCCTGACCCCCACTGTGATGGTATTTGGAGATGGCACCTTTGGGAGGTAATTAGGGTTAGATGAGATCATGAGGCTGGGGCCTTCCTGAGGGGATTAGTGTCCTTATAAGAAGAGAATCCAGAGAGTTTGCTCTCTCTCTCTCCACATGCCCACAAAGGGGTCATGTGAACACACAGTGAGGTGGTGCCTGTTTGCAAGCCTGGAAGAGAGTTCTCACCAGAACCTGACCGTGCTGGCACCCTAAGCTCAGATTTCCAGTCCCCAGAACTGTGATAAAATAAGTTTCTGTTGTTTAAGGCAGCATTTTATGGTATTTTGTTATGGCAGCCTGAGAAGACTAACATGCCCCTGTTTCTGGACTTCTTGAAAAGTCATTGATTTCAGAACCCTGAAGAGCTATGTTCTATCTTGGCTTTCTCTAAACATGCCTCATCGTGAAGACCATCTTGGCATTTGTTAAAAATTCAGATGTCCAAGTCTTGCCCTGGAGATTTTGATTTGGCAGGTCTGGGAAGTTGCCTGGGACTCTGAATTTTCAATGGCCCAGGCAACTGATGATCAGGCAAGTATGGAACACAGTGGTCTCTCTCCAGAGTATTGCCCTCCATATGAGATTTAGATCTTAAATAGGAAGAAAAAGAACATGGCCTCTTATGTCCATAAAGCCAACATTTTTAGGGTGAGCATAGGTATAAGATAAGCCCATTTTGCCCAGAACCCAGACCTGACTAAAGCCAATTATTTCAACTTGTCCCTGGGGGATGGGTCAGCAACTTGGCTCAACAAGATACAGTCTTGATGATGTTACACCTGAGAGTGGAATAATGAAGCATCGCATCTTGGCTTGTGTAGGAAGACTTTGTGCCTATTGGGAGCATTTGCATGTGTTTGTATGTATACGCTTGATAAATGGTCTTGTTATCAGGAAAAAATTCTTGTTAATTCAGAGGTGTGTAGAGAAGGAAAGCACACTTATCTTTTTAGGAATACACCCTGCATCTTTTTATTTATAAGACATTTCTCTATACCTTATTTTCTCTTTACAACTGTAGGTAGGTATTATAGTCCCATTTTAAAGATCAAGAAATGTGTAATCAGATGGCTTTTCGATTCTCTTCTAAACTATCTTTACCTCACTTTCCAGAGCGCATTTAACTTCCAGGGCTGACTTGCTACCAGAGATGGTCAGGGATCAATGGCAGGTGAGTAGGGAAGGGTAAGTGCATCCCAGAGTGGGAGCTGACCTTGCCCTCCAAGCCCATATGTTACTGCAGGAAACCAGGTCCCATTTGCTATGGACTTGCTGAGTCCTCACGCTGGTATTTACTCAGCATCCATGAACAGAACAAGTAGAGGATAGCCCCAAATTGTACACACCCCATCATTCTTTGATTCCAATATACAAATCACACCCTTTATGCTTTATTTCACAGGAAATGTGGGCTAATAAATTGAATTGAGTGTGTTCTCCTTCTTCCTTAGGATATGTTGGATTCTGTAATTTGACACACTGTCTTGCCATCTTGCTTAAGTATGTGATGAAAAATTTTGCTGAGGTGTATTTGGGGTTCAGGTTGGAGGAAGGCTTTAAGAGTCCAACCAAAAGCCCTCTTCTTTAAGCTGTTTTATCACTCTGTTCTCTCTACCTTGAGGGAGGACTTCCCATTCTGCACTGGCACACACAGAGAACGTAGAGGTGTGGTCCTGTCTTTGCAGCAGCCACTCTATTTCAAGAACAAGCTATCAAGAATATACAATGGAATATTACTCAGCCATAAAAAAGTACGAAATTGCATCATTTGTAGTGATGTGGAAGAATCTAGAGTCTGTTATACAGAGTGAAGTAAGTCAGAAAGAGAAAAACAAATATTGTATATTAACGCATATATATGGAATCTAGAAAAATAGTACTGATGAACATATTTGCAGGCCAGAAAAGAGACGCAGATGTAGAGAACGGACTTGTGGACATGGGAGGAAAGGGGAGGGTGGGACAAAGTGAGAGAGTAGACCTGACATATATACACTACCATTTGTAAAATAGATAGCTAGTGGGAAGCTGTTGTATAGCACAGGGAGCTCAGCTTGGTGCTCTGTGATGACCTAGAAGGGTGGGATGGGGGGGTGGCAGGGAGATTCAACAGGGAGGGGATATATATATATATATATATATATATATATATATATAGCTGATTCACTTCGTTCTACAGCAGAAACTAATACAACATGGTAAAGCAATTATACTCCAATTTAAAAAAAAAAGAAAAAAATAAAAACAAGGAAAAGGCAGAAACCCACTATTCACATACAAGGGTGAACATGTATTCCTTTGGTTGACAATCCTAACCTTTACCATTTTAAAGGAAATTGCCCTAGACAAGTGCTAGGGCAGAAAGGAAGCCCGAATAAACACCCTGAGGGGTAAGCAGAACTGCCTGGGATAAGATAGCAAGGAGTGACTGCAAGCCCCTTCAGCCTGATCTCTGAGCTCTGCTACTCACATGTCTGTTTGGAGAATGGCTTTCCCTTCAAGGCCAGGCTGGTTTGTCCTTTCCTCCCAATAGCCATCTCAGATCTGCCACGCTGAACTGCTTCAGCTCCATGGCGGATCCAGAGCAACATGTATAATACATACCTGCCTGACAGCATTTATCACATTGTCTTAAAGCTGATTGTTTACATCTCCATCTTCCTCTTTAGACTCTAAGCTCCTTGAGGGAGCTTATAAAATAAAATCTTTTTATTGTAAAATGAAAAAGTGATACATCAAACATCATAAATCTAATGTGTATCTTAATGGATCATTATAAGGCATGGAAACCTTCCAGATTCCAGGAAACAGAACTATGTCGCCTACCCTTGAAGCCCTTTTCAGGTGTCTCATCCTAATCAAAACTTCTTCCTCTCTCCAAAAGTAACTACTATCCTGATTTTTATACGAGTCACTTCCTTGAGTTTTTAATTACAGTTTTGTCACTTAAATGTACATTCTGGCACACTACAGTTTGGTCTTGCCTATTTTTAAAAATGTGTTACATCTTTTAATCTATAGATTCCTCTTCCACCCTTTTCTTTATAATTTATTTGCTGAAGAACCTGGGCCATTGGACCTGTGGAGTTTCCCATGGTCTGAATTGCTGATTGCAAACTCATGTGCATCCCAGCATGTTCCTCTGCCCTTCGTATCTCCTGCAAATGGCCAGCTGGATCCAGAGACTGGATCAGATTCAGGCTTTATTCTACCCCTTCTGCAAGACTAAAGAAGGCACATCATATCTGGTTGTCTCTCTTTGTGTGATTTTAGCAGCCACTGATGTGTAATAACTATATCTATTTGCTCACTGGGGTGTGCAAACAGTGAAATTCTAATTTTATCTTTTTATTATTTTATTAGGTAGAATACTTTTATAAAGAGACACTTTTCATTTGTCCTATTGGGATATTCAGTGGAATAGTCAATACAGGAAAGGCAAGATAAATGTTTGATTTATTCCCTCTATTTACTAGTTTTCCAGATAATGATTGGTTATGACCCTCTGAAAATGACTGATTCTTTGTTTAAATATCACCATAAAGTAATGCTGAATTTAAATGAATTTGATTGCAATTTTTATCACTGTTGAAGCTCAAACTGAAGCTCTTTGGTCAATGGGAATCTTCAGATCGGCTTCTGAGTCCTATTGACATGATGCCAGCATCTTTGATAGCTTCCTTGTCATCTGCATGGCAAGTTGTAGGTTCATCTTATACATTTCTGTTTCAGACCTCAAAGAGGCTATTTCTCCAAACTTCTCTGGGTTTTTTTTTCCAGTGAGAAAGGGTACTTTAACAGCACAACCTGGATACCAAAGGTTGCAATATAAAATGGGGTGCTGGCAAATGTATAACAACTGACTCTCGTAAAAAAAGGGCAGATTTGTAGCATTTCCTAATTTTCATGGTGTAAATACTCCCATTATGGCTGATTCCAATATACCAACATGGAGTCATTAAATGTGGAGTTGGGACAAATGTGTACAATCTGTTCTTACCAGCTCTTGTAAACCAGCTTCACCACACCACTGATTATATATCTCATGAGTTCCTATGGATACTTCCAATTCAAGTTCAAGAACTTCTGATTCTCAAAGACATAGGGGATGATAGAATTAGAATACCCCACAATGACTCATTTGTTTTATCCATAGTATTATACTTACAGTAGTCTCATAATCATAATATACTACCACTGTAATAATTACATCATATATTAAAAATGTTTGCTTATCCTTCCTCCATTCTAACTTCTCATTAAAAAAAGAAAATCTGTAGTAGAACTATTCCTAGTTGTACTATATTTACATTGTCAGAATATATAACCATTACATTCTATATGCTCTCTCAGCCCTCATGTAATCTTAGCACTACAGGTAACTGTACATTTAATGTTCACCTTCAGGCCTTATGTCAATGTCTTTCTAGTCATTTTGATTCTTTGAAGCTTGTTCTTTAGTAGATTCCTTAGGAAGGACTCATGGAAACATTCGCTGAGTTCTCGAATATTGATGAGAGTTAGTGCCCTTTATATATTGAAACTGTTTTTCTGGAAATAAAATTGTGGGCTTATACTTTCTTTATTTGATCACTTAAATATGTTTCTATTTTCTTTTAACATAAGAAGTTGCTCCTGAAAAGTCTAATGAAAATATAATTTTCTCTCCCTTATAAATCACATTTTTTTTCTCTAAATGTCTGAAGGACTTTTAAAATTTTTTCATTAATTTCACTAATTTTTTTCTGATGTTTGCTGTTCCTAGTTGATAGTCTCAGGTACATGGTGTGCTCTTTCAATGTGTAGTTCCCAATGTGTTAAATGTGTGTGTTGTATTTCAGGGAAGTTCTCTTGAGTTAGGACTTGTTCTGTTTCCTTGCTTTGCTCTTTTTCCAGGGATTCCTGTTTTCTAGATGTTCAATTTCCTGTGCCTATCTTCAATATTTGTCACTTTCTCTTGAATCTTTTTAATCTTTTTCTTCATTTATTTTTGACTTAAAAACTTCTCTTTCTTTTCACTTGCATTTTCTCTTAAGGTATTATCCATTGTGTTTATTTGCTTTTGTAGTCTTTCGAATTTACTATTCATTTCTGAAATAATTTTTTAAAAATTTTAAATTGTTTCCAGAGCTTTTTTCTAATTCTGATTTATTTCGTTCTTTCATAGCTTGTATCATTTTTTTAAGGTCTTTTAACTTGCTTTAATATAGCATGTTATAGTTTTGATTTATTTATGGGCACATCTTTCTGGCATGTTTTCATTATTTGTAGAGATGTTATTCTGCTCCTCATCCTCTTATTTGTTTTTTTTCCTTATAATAAGTCTCTATGGGATTTGACTTCTTTTCTGTTGTTCGTTCTTATGTAAAATTAGTTTTCCTAAATTTATAGAATAAGGTAGGGTTCAGGAAAGCTCTTCTGACTTCACAGGGTTCCCTCTTCTGTTGTTTTTATATAGTGGTAAACATGGTAGCTTGCATTCTTAGATTTCCTGCCCTGTTTCCTGTCCCACCGCACTTCCCCCCACCCCCAACTGATCTGGACCTTGTCTTTCCTTTATCACTATTGTCTCTATGCAGCTCAATTTTAACTCCACTCCAAGGCCATTTCTCCTGAGTGTAGGGCCCTGACCTTGAAGGGAGACTTCTGAAAAAATGTCCGTGTGCTCATCACTCGTGTACAATTTTGAGAGCTCTCAGGGGTCTCGACAGCCCATTCAGTCCTTCTTCCTGGGACCTTCCACTTATTCCTCTTAGAGAAAACTACATCCCCCACTCCCTGCTCCAACACCAGGTTTAGGGATGTTTATCAAATTGGTCCAACTACACTTTCCAGGAAATACTATTGGCCATTCAGTTCTCCTGATTTCAGATGTTACCTCAGATGTTACCCTATTGCTTCCTTTTTCCTCCTGAATGGACACTTGTACTATTGGTAGTTTGTTTCCCCTCACTTTTAATTTGGAGTTTGTGAGAAAACTTGCCCCTAGTTTTGCTGTAAATGTGTCCATGGATTTTGGTTTTGTTACCTAATTGTTCTGCCTATTTTTTTTTTAAACTTAAAATTTTTTTTACTTACTTTTTAAAATTGTTCTGCCTATTTATTTATTTATTTATTTTGCAGTACGCGGGCCTCTCTCTCACTGTTGTGGCCTCTCCCGTTGCGGAGCACAGGCTCCGGACGCGCAGGCTCAGCGGTCATGGCTCACGGGCCCAGCCGCTCTGCAGCACGTGGGATCTTCCTGGACCAGGGCATGAACCCATGTCACCTGCATCGGCAGGTGGACTCTCAACTACTGCACCACCAGGGAAGCTGTGTTCTGCCTATTTTTATGTAGGGATTTGGAGAGATTGAGAGACTGCTGATGATGCCACTGCCATCTTCCCAGAATCCTCCAGGACTGAATTTTATTTGATCTTCTATCTTTGGTGATTAGTATCTAGCACATTACTAATGAATGGGGATGTGGTCTAGTTAGATTTGTAAATTGTGCTCTGTCTGAATTGCCTAAGCTAACTGGGGACTGTCCATAATTCAACCAATGTGGCTTAGATTTATTAATATGGACTTCCTATGTCACAGCCAGATGAGCTGATGGTACCTGGAGCCATGATTCCCAACCTTCCCTGGCCTTGGACTGGCATCTCTGAAAGAATGCCTGTGTGCTCATCATTTGCGTAAAATTTCATGTGACATTTCAGAGAGTTCCCAGATGCCTTGAGATGCATCCATGTTCCCCTAGAAGTCCTGAGCTAGGAAATTCTGGTGATTAAGTATTAAGGACAAGGGCTGACTAAAGGCCGATAAAATGATGTGCTTGCTATCTTATTTGTACCGGGGGTTGGTTTTATCAGCGATATCTATAGGATCTAACTATCAAATGTTAATTCTGTTGGGCTTCTCGGTTCCAGATAGACAATCCAGGGACAGAGAAAGGGCAGTGGGGTTTGTTGAAAGGTTAAAGGAAAGAAGACAGTTGTAGGATACCAAAGCAGCCAGTGTAAGTAGGGCAAGTGGACAGGAGATAAACAGGGGGAAATATTGGAATCATGAAGCTGGCGGAAACCTGAGAGTTCATCTGATCCACAGCCTTGGATCTAAATACAAAAGAAAGTCTAAACCTGGGTTTTTTCCAAGTGTGGTCACCTGCTCATCTGCGTCAGAATCATTGTTGCTTCTTAAAATGCAGATTTCCAGGCCCTTGACCCTGACCCCCTTAGGTGGGGGCCTAGCAATCTGCATATTAAGAGCTCCCTGAAAACCACTGGTCTAAATGATGCAGAGCAGAATGGCATCCTGTCTCTTGAAGAACTGTGGATGTGGAGGTACAATATCTACGAGCTGCACAGTGCAATAATAACAATGATGACAATAGTATTACTTTCACTCTTACCACCACTGCTTCTCCTCCTACTACTCTGACCTTAAAATTTTTCCCTTTGGGCACAGGATGGGATCACAGATTTCCAGGAATCTGCTGCCTATCAGACGCAGTTAAATCCATTTGCGCCACATGGGAGGTTACATCTGGCTCATTGTTTCGAGAGAAGACAGTTCTGGAGAAGAACGCTGCTGACCCTCACATGGAGTGGGTCTTGGCTTCTCGTGGCCTTCTGGTTGTCAGGGGAAGTGCTGCCCCAGACCGGGGCATGAACCCGTGTCCCCTGCATCGGCAGGCGGACTCTCAACCACTGCGCCATACTTTTTTAAGCGCAGGTCTGGCCACATAATAAGCACTCAGCAAACATTAGTTAACGTTATTATTATTTTCACTGTGTCCTTTGAGGAGTTGTATGTATTAGAAATATATTCCAAATATCCCCAAGTCAATTTACTCATGAAAACCCCTCCATGTGCCCCAAGGATTTCCTAATATTTCTTCTGCTGGCTGCTGGAGCCCAGAGGAAGGTACTGCAAAGTTTCTCTCAGAAGATTCCCTTCTGTTCTTGGAGCTGTGCCCCACGTGATGGTGCCCAGGGAGGATCTGCTCACTGTTTCATGTCAGCAGGGTTTCAATGGAGCACTTACATTCCAAGGCTCCTGACACAGGAATGACCTGTCTCCACGGGAGTGAGGCACTCGCTCAGAAGGGGGGTGTTTTCATATTGGGCATCGGGTTTTTAAGGTCGCCCTAGAGCAGCCCTTTCTCATCATTGTATTTGTTTCTCTGGGCTCTGGTTGTCCTTGAGGCCAATCCAACTTTCCTATACTCTGAAGACACTGTCTCTTCCTGGTCATTTATTGAACTCCTTACTATTGAGAAAGACAAATCTCTGTCGCTCTGTCTCTCTCTCTCTCTCTGTCTCACACACACACACACACACACACACACACACACACACCAGCAACACTGACTGCTGTAACCCACTGAGTTAGTTACGTATATGGGAATCAGGGTATGTGACACTGGGTTATTTGAAGCTATGGAATGAAGCCCCATTCAGGACACATTAGAAACTCCTTTCCCTTTGACTGAGAGGACATAAGAGGAGAGCCCTTTGTTGTTACAGGGTCACATGTCATAAATAATCTCATTCTGCTCTCCAGGCACAGTTTTCTCTCAGATGCAGTCACTTTCAAACTTTTTTCCCCCTCTAACCCCTACCTGGAAATACATTTTATAATTGCTTCTCAGTACGTGTCCTAACATCTGCCGAGTCATAAAAGTAAAAATACTGCTGTGATGCACTTGGGTCTATTCCTATTTTTATTCTTGGTCCTATTCTCCATCCTACCCTATCCTACCCTATCCTATCCTACCCTACCCTACCTATCCTATCTCATCCCATTCAGTCTGTCTTCTATATATCTTTCTCCTGAGCATTGCTAGGATTCACCAATATCCAGGTCTCCTCGTCTCTCAGGTACATCAGCATCTTTGAAGAAGTTGCCTCGGCTTCCTTGAAGTAGGTGGGGCTATATCACTAATTCTGGCCAATGTGCTGTGGTCACGGTGACTAGTGTCACTTCTACGCTGAAACATAGGAAGCCAGCAAACCTCCAGCTCACTCTTTCCCTGATACAGTGATCCCAGGAGGCCTCAGGTTGAGTTGGTGGAGCCACAGATCAAAGCTGCCTGCATCACTGAGTTGCCTCATGGAGGTCTGTTGCCCTAGAGGGTCACCTGCATCCTTAGCAGCCTTTAAGTAGGAGAGAAATAGAAATGTTTGTTGGGCCACTGAGATCTGGGAAGTGTTTGTTACCACAGGGTAGTCTATCCTATTTTAATATGGTGTTCTCGTGTATTTCTTTCTTTTAAGAAATGCTGGTCCTGGGTTACTGAAATGATTCCATGATCCACTATGGGTAGCCTCCTACAATTTGCAAATCTTATTTTCAAAGCATCTGCCACATCGACAGCCCCAAAGTTTAGGTAGAGAGAGAACGCCACAGAGGAGGGCAAGCACGTACCAGTACCGTCTCTCTTCAGGGTTCCAAATACTGGGGATTGGTTGACTTAAGGACTACTTGGTTGTGTGACTTGGGACCTAGAGAGTTAGGTTACAATCGTTTTGGTGGGGAGGCACCAGGGACTAGTTCCAAAGGTGACTGAGTAGTGCATTTACCCTTTCTGTGGGACATTTTTTTTGCCTTTTGGATGTACACGGATCCAGATTCAGGCCTCATATATACTGCATTTTATCAGTAGTCCTATGTGCGCCGAGAACCCAAACAAGCAGTGTATCCTGCTCATTATTAAAAGAAGTTGGAGTACAATCGCATGACTGCTCCTACTGAGCTGTCAAGTGGTGAGATCAGAGGTCTCCCTCATGGCTGCGTCCTTGACTAGATACTTGAACTTCATTATCCTCTGTTGATCCTACTTACTTTCCCAACCCTGTTCCCCATACTTTTCCACAATCCTTAGTTTCTGATAAATGTAGTTGGGCACTGATTCCTGTTTATGTATCACTGTCTCTCTGGGCCTTTGCTTATGCCATCCCCTCCATTTAAACAGCTTTTCTTTTCACCTTGGCACTTGGAAATCCTACATCCTTTCAGACACAGTTCAACTGTCACTGTCTCTGAAATCCCACTGATCTTTTATTTACTCCTCTTCTAGGACTTACCACTCTCTACCTTACGAGGATTAAAGTTCAATTCTCCTCCCGCCATCCTACCTTGAGCCAGAGCTGTTCTCTTTTAGCTTTTCTATCTTGGGGCTCCTCATAAAATTCCATCCAAATAAAAGGCTGCCTATGAACAATAACCATAACACATACCCTAAAGTTAGAAAATCCACTGACTTAAAAAAATAAGGTTGAGGGACTTCCCTGGTGGCGCGGTGGTTAAGAATCCGCCTGCCAATGCAGGGGATACGGGTTTGAGCCCTGGTCCAGGAAGACCCCACGTACCGCGGAGCAACTAAGCCCGTGCACCACAACTACTGAGCCTGCGCTCTAGAGACCGCGCGCCACAACTACTGAGCCTGCGTGCTGCAGCTACTCAAGTCTGCACGCCTAGAGCCCGTGCTCCGCAACAAGAGAAGCCACTGCAATGAGAAGCCTGAGCACCACAACAAAAGAATAGCCCCCGCCCTCCACAACTAGAGAAAGCCCAC
Source organism: Phocoena sinus (assembly GCF_008692025.1). NCBI lineage: Eukaryota > Metazoa > Chordata > Mammalia > Artiodactyla > Phocoenidae > Phocoena > Phocoena sinus. Next base: position 23,809,136 of record NC_045766.1, read on the forward strand.
GTGCGGCAATGGAAGACCCAACTCAGCCAAAATAATAATAATAATAAATAAAAAATAAATAAACCAAGGTTGATTTACTAAGACATGGAAGGCCTTTGCAGGCTACTCACTGTTCCCATATTTACCAAAAACTATACGGACTTTTATCTTTGCATGCTCTGTTTCTTTTACAAGGAACGAAGCCCAATATCTTTGGGGGAGGCCCATTTATTCTTTAAAGCCTATGGGATAATTGCTTTTTGCCTATCCAATATCCAGTCTCCCTTTCTTCCTTATGATAGCAAGAGGTTCTATTTCCTCAGCAGATTAGGTGGCCAATGGAACTGAAGAAGTTTGTTGGGTAGAATTTCTAGAGAAGCTCTGCAAAGAGAGCTTCAATTTTGTCCTTTTTCCTTTCTTGCCCGGCACTTGTACGTGCTGTCTGAAGCTCCAGCAGCTATTTTGGAGCCATGAGGTAAACTTGAGAATAGAAGTTGTATACTGAGGATGGTAGAGGAGAAAGATAGGAGGACCATAGGAATACTGATGACATCATAGAACTCTGTTACCAGCTGTAGACTGTTTAATGCTGGACTTCTTTTACGTGAGATGAAACCTCTATTTGGATTAAGCTTTATTTATTTGGATTTTTGTTATATGCAGCAAAACATAATCCTAATGGATATACCGCTCAAATTCTTCTTTGTCACCATCCCTGTATCCTAACTAGGGAATTTTTTTACTGGGGCTCCCACAGGCCTTCACTCAACTTTCTGAGTATATTTATGTTGATATATAAGAACTATTTGACTATATATCTCCTCCCCTGTAAGACTGTGAGCTCCTTGAGGGAGGAACGTTGTCTCATTCCTTTTTGTGTCTGCAGTGCTTAATGTCCAGTAGCTAGAAATGAGTCTTCTCAACTGATGTTTGTTGAGTTGAATTGAGACTTGAAAATGATTTCAGGTTTTCTGTTAACTTGCAAATTCTTTGGGAAAGGGTATTATCTGAAACCTGAACCTTATTTGGGATTTAGCTGGCAAGAAATAAAATCATGGGAAATGACACTGGACGGGGGCCTTTGGGATGAGGGTGTGAGGGATGAGTAGGGCTGAACTGGCCACAGGAGGAAAGGTGGGAAAAATCACAGCCATGGATTTCAGCCCATCTGGATCTCCCTAGGGCAGCTCTTGTTTGCTGTTATGCTTTTCTGTACAAGAACCTCGCTCCCTGGAGAGCCCTAGAGGAGGCTGCCTGCATTAGGAATGCTTTACCTCATCCCTCCTGCCTCTCTGAGAGGCAAAGCTTCTCTCCCGAGACCAGGTATCACAGATAACTGGCTCCTTGGGCATAGCTGCGAGTGCCTCCTGCATGCCCCAGCCCTGTCCCCTTGGTCCTCCCAAACCACTTTGGAAGGGTCTGTCACTCTTGAGTTGCAAGATTAAATGAATGCATGTTTGGATAAGATGCTTTTGGGCCCTAGATCAAAGTCTTACCTACCCGGGCTCTAGACCCCTTTCAGAGCGAGTATAAAACCTGCCCTCCACCTTTCCGTGAATTACGGGTGCAGAAGGAGAGAAGTCCTACATATCCACCGTATCAACACATCTTTTCAGGAGCAGAGCTCAGGTGGCGTCCTCTGAAACCAGTGCGCTGAGTAAATGGAAAGACGCACTTTCTATTAAAACCGTTCAAAAATTTTATTGGCGTGAACAAATATGCTCCTTTGGCTAAATAAAACCACTGGAGGGCCAATTAAACCATGCCACGTGATATGATTATTCTCTCCTTGTAAAAATAATAAAAAATGTCTTGGTAGGTCTGCTGTGCTTTTGTGTGTCTGCTTTAAACAAACGGTTCCAGGGTCTTTTTGTTGTTGTTGTTAAGTCACAGATCTGGATATAAGCCAAACCAGTGGCAGGAGCTGTCCCGCTTGCCACAGAAAAGGAAGAAAAAGCACCGAGTCGTTGTACAATTTCACTCTCCTAAATCAAACCTTCCATTTGCCACAATTATTTACCATTTCTTTGTAATTGTGAGGAGACAGCTGAGTGGAGCTGGAAGTCTATTCATTCTTTAAAGTGACATAAAATGGCACTTGGCGTGCCAAACGGTAATTGTTCTTTTCTCCTTGTTAATATCCAGCCACTGCTAGGAGTTCTGTGAAATGTTCATTTAATGCCAGCTCCAGAAACTTCTGTGGGATTTGGTTCTTGGCCTCTCTTTTGAAAACCAATTTGAAATCACCCTCAGGAATTGGGAAGGCTGAATTGGTTGTGACTTTCAGTCAGAATTCCTCTCTAAATATTTTAGCAGGATGGAGAAATCTCCCTCATTTACAGCCCTGTCCTACTCAGTAGGGGTATGGGTGAGAAATATTGGCAGTTTCTCAGAAATATGATTACTTCAAGGACATTTCCAGCTCCACCTGAATCTTAGGAACTGGAATTTGGTAAGGAAACTAGATCTTATGAGATTTTCACCTAATCTAATAGGACCTTGGTGGCGAGACAAAAACTGGAAGTCCATGGGAACCACTCTGCAAGGATGGGAGGGTCCTTGCTCTTTGGCTACGCTCTCAGGGGTTCCCCCACCCCACAACGAAGTGACCATGTATGGGTAATCTGCCAATCCAATGAAACTTTCTGCTGACAAAATGAGCGATACAGGGCTTCCCTGCTGGCGCAGTGGTTGAGAGTTCGTCTGCCGATGCAGGGGACACAGGTTTGTGCCCCGGTCCGGGAAGATCCCACATGCCGCGGAGCGGCTAGGACCGTGAGCCATGACCGCTGAGCCTGCGCGTCCGGAGCCTGTGCTCCGCAACGGGAGAGGCCACGATAGTAAGAGGCCCGCGCACCGCAAAAAAAAAAAAAAGAGCGATACAGATTGGCTGCGTCCTTTGGCTCTACGTGAGTTTCCAAACACCCTTGAGATCCCTGTTGATTGACTGCAGATAGGGCAGGGAAGGTAAAGACGTGCTGATATCAATGGGCCTTTCTACTGTACGGATGAGTTCCTACTATTCCTGCCCTCCAGTTTCACATTCTATGCAACACTGTCGAGTTTCTGACCTGGGTTATAGAATCAAAAGCAGCGAGCTCATGCCTCTCTGACCCTCTGGCTCAAAATTGCAGTATTAATGGTGTCCAGCATTTATTAACACTAAGTATATTGGAAACTCTGTGTTAAGTGCTTTACGTGAATAATCTCCTTTAATCCTAGGAAGTAGCTTTATCATTATCCCCATTTTATGGGTGAGGAAACTGAGGCCCAGGGATTTGAAGCCATTCAGCTAGGAGATGGTGAAGCCAGAATGCACACTTGAGCTGCTGCACTGCCAGCCTCACTTCCCCTCACTTTGACTCTGGAGGTCAGAGCACGACGATCACATCCCTGGCTTCGGAAAAAGTCAGCAGAGGTGCCTCTTAGAAAAGACCTTCATTTTCTGCGTTCTCTGAGCCTGCTTCAGCACCATTCATACCTGAGGCCATCGACGCAGTAGGTGACTGTGGCCCAGGAACTTTGTGGCATGATAATGGGCTTAGGTTAGGAACAGAATTATTGGTGTGAAAAGATTTGCCGTGGGGCAGACTTCCATTTGCAATGGTTGGAGTTTTAATAGTTTGTCCCACGTATCCCTGGTTCCTTGAGTTTTGAAAAAGAAGAGAAGGAGAGGAAAGCAGAGACATCCTGGAAGAGGCACTGGGCTGTCTCACCCTCCTCCCTTTCTTTCTACTACGTATAGTTTTGAGGTTCTATTCATGAGCTGTAGTGTTTTGAGCCTTTTAGGAATTGAATACACAGTTGAGGGAGTATGAGATGTGACTTAATAACCCAGAACCCGGGAGGGGTTGGATACAGAGTTTAGTAATGTACTCAGAACTGAAAGATTCTCTTCTCTTTCAACCAACAAAAGGGAGGCCAAGGACATTCAAGAGTTGGTGACTTTGGAAGTTGGGGGATTTTCACCTTCCACGTGCCATCTCCGATTGAACGGTAGTTGTTATTTTCTCCTAACTGAGCTTCTTTTTTTGAGGCTGATTTTAAGAGTGTTTGCAAAGGAAGGCGAGTGTGTGCTCTGGAGGTGGTAGGGGTAGGAAGCAGCGGGGTCTCGATAAACCTTCCCAGGATCTGCCTGAGAGCTTCGGCCAGGCCCTGGGCCTGTACACACAGTGTTGCCAGACATAGCGGCTCTGCGACCTGCTTGAGGATTTGGAGGAGGCCAAGCCAGGCATTCTACGGCTCTTTCTGTTGGCTCCTGCAGGGCCAAGGGCTTCTGATGCCATTCAGAGCCCTTGGAGTAAATCTGACATTTGAAAGGAGGCCAGGGCATTCTCGGTATAGGCTGTGCCCGGTCTCGAGCCGATTACCGAGGTTTATAGCCTGGTGACATTCCCTCCGGCTCCCAACTTTCCTCTCGGCCAGGGCCTCACAGGGTGTTCTTGTTCAGGCTAAGGCTGCATTGTTTTGTGCTGTGGACGGACATTCTTTTTCTCCCATTGATTCTTCCCAGTTTAGGGATGCAGCCCTGTCTGGATATAAATGAAGGTGGAAACAATCACACCAGATTTCAGTGACTTCAGATAACCATCACAGTGGCATCTTCTGGGGTTTCCCCCAGGAAGTCAATAACTCAGATTAACTCCAAACTCTTTAGAATAAAAACTTCAGAGTGTCTGTTAGACTGTGAAATGCAGGTGCCAATGCAGGTCACCTTTGAGGCATCATAGCCCACGACATGAGAAGTCTTAAAGCAAAATGTGGCTCCCCCATTTCTGGACCTCACAAGGTAGGTGTCAGCAAAATTCTCCATCTCTCAACCCCTTCTCTGTCCTAGTAGCTGGGCTGGTGGGGAATGGGTGAGGACCACTGGCAAACAGGGGAGGCCCAAGAATGCCCGGCCAGGCAGCTCTAGAGGGGCCCCTGGTGTGACCTGGACGAGGCAGCAAAGCAGATACCGTTTCCTAGTCTCTGTTTGACCTGAGGCTTGGCCAGCTTACACCCTGGGCAAAAGTCTTGCATTGCCAATTTAGAAGAGTGCTAAGACAGCAAACGATGAATAATTGGATGACTCAAAAAATAGCCTGTTAAGGGGCAGACATCAAAGGGTGCAATGGACCAGATGGAAAAATTTCTTTTCTCTCTTCTTTATCCTCTGGGAGCTTCTCTTCCTGTGCTTACCATTGCTAGCTTCTCTTGTGATTTCGCTTCTCATTTCTGTGATTCACAGGTGACTGAAGTGGAAATACGAAGCAGGAGCAGATCGCCCATTGTTTTGAGTTATCCCTGCAAATTTACTCTCTTTGCCGACACAGTGAAGGAGCTGACAGTGTAGCTATTCCCCCTGGGTTTGGAATCATTCCCGTTGCTGCTCTTCATGCAGGCCAGGACAATCATTTTCCCATTTTTTGCTCAGCACCTTGTCCTTCAGTGGCGATGGAATAATAGTGAGTTAGTTTATAGAATCGTTGTACCTATAGACCCTTGCACTTTAGTTAGGAATGGCCTGGGGTAAGAGGAGAATTTGCATGAAGTGGATGCCAAAGGGGATTTTAGAGATTAAAAAATGTCCCAGAGGTAAACTATTTGGTTTTTCCAGAGGGCTTAAAATTATGCCAAGTGCTTACACTAGGGTGCTATTCTCCAGGAGATTCTGGCCTGTCCCCCCCAAATGTCTTCCTGGAAGAAAAACAAATTGAGGCTTTTGATTGATTTGTTTGTATTCGGAAAAGCTGAAACGGAATTAACTTCATAGGTGGAGAACTGGTCTCTGCTTCTACTGCTGACCGTAAGTACTACAACAGGAAACAAATGGAGCATTTCCTTCTGAACAGAGTTGTAGTGAATTGAGAACTAAAGAGCTTATGGAAAATAGCTTTCAAATGTTATTTTTGTTTGCTTAAATGCTTGATTATGATGGCTGTGATTCCAGCTATACACAGAGACAGCATGGGAAAAAAAGCTAAGCCTAGACTCCTGTTATGACAAAAACCACAGAACACATCACACTTCATAAAATCCAAGTGCTCATAGGTTTCTTGGGACTGCTAAGTAAAATATAAATACGCTGTTCAGGTTCTACTTGTTTGCATTTTCAAGGCCAAGAATTCTTTTTAGGCTTTCTTTAAAAGGTTTACCTTGGCCTTGGGTCACTGTAACACGTTATGAAATGAAACTTGAACTTGGAATTTTCTTGCTTTGCCTGCAAAGGTTGGCCCTCTGGTTTACAACAAGAGGCTTTTGGGGGTGACGAATACATCCGCTGATGGCTCAGGGTTTCAGACAACAGGGTCATTCCAGCCCCTGAACTGGACAGTTCTTGGTGGGATAATTTCATCACTGCTGCAGAGGCAAACCCGGCTACAGCATCACTATCAAGCAGAGCCCTATTGACAGCCATGTTCCGTGAAGTAATTTTTCTTGTTCTTTGCTTAGAAGGAGTAGGACCATTACAGGCATGCAGTCACTTTAACTTCTCAGACCATGACCAAGATGAATAATATGAATAAACCCTGAACCAAGAACCTAAAGGCAAACACGATGGGACAATCGAGTAGAGAACTTCAAATGGTCTTGGAAGATCCAAGTGCTGCCTTGGCAGTTTTAAGCTCTGATCTTCTCTGGCCCAAAGCAAACCAAATCCCCTTGCCTCTGCCCTCATCCAACCTGCACAATGGCCCCAGGGATGATGAGGGAGCAGTGGCAAGAGAACTGACACTGTTGGTGGATGGCTCAGGGGGCTGGCAAATGGCTTCGAGAGCATTCCACCGTCAGCCTGTAAACCTGCCTCAGCCTGAGAAGGACTGAGACCACTTGATAACTGCTGGTTTGCTCAGCGGGGCTCTCAGTGGTAGCACAGGCTGGGAGTAGAACGTTCTGTGCTCAGGGTGAATGGGGCCAGGTGATGCTTACAGGGCCCTTGCCTACACCTGCTCTGTTTCAGAGTGAAACAGATGAGCTTGGTGTTGGAGGCTCAATTCACTGCCCCCCAGAAAACCAACAGTCAGTGACACGTTGTGCCAGTAGCAAGGCTGCTCTGGTACACTTTGACTTGGCTTTTTGTTTCATTCAGTTTCAAGAATGTTTGTGAATGGTTTTTTAAAGATGGCCCCTTGTCTTTACCCTTTCAGCCCTGAAGCTCTTGAAAAGGCCAAGACACGGCAAGGACACTTCACAATTCTCCTGGCCCAAATCGACCTCCTTGTCCCACTCTCCCTAAGACCTGTTCCTCCCCTTATACTCCCTGTCTCACTGAAGAAGACTCCATCCTCCAGTTTCATGCTCAAGCATGGGGTTGACCTTCAACTCTCTCTTCTTCCATCCCCACCACAGCCAATCAGTCCATCAGTCACCAAGTTCTATCTATTCCACCTGCCAAAGACCTCCCTATCCATCCATCCATCCATCCATCCATCCATCCATCCATCATTCCATCCATCCATCCATCCACTTCTCTCCAGTCCACAGCTGCAGTCCTCAACCAGGCTGCCAGCATTTCTCCCCTGGGTGGCTGTAACAGTCTCCTAGCTGGTCTAGGGACTCTGCCGACTGACCCCAGTTCACTGCCCCACTTCCACTCCCAGTCACAGTAAGAGTGGTTCTTCTTCAATGTTGAGTAGATCATGATATTTCCCTGCCTACAACACCATCAAGGGCTTCCCATGGCCCTGAAAAGTTTCACCTCCTTAGCCTGATACAACTGGACTCTTTGAGACCTGTCTCCTTCAATGTAACCACACGTGCTGAGTCCTATCTTTTCTCATCCTTTGCACTTGCTCTTTCCTCCACCTGGGTGCTGACTCCACCACTGTCCATGGCTCCTCTTCTTCCTCAGTTTTCAGGACACAAGGGTCAGTTCCTCCCAGAAGCTTCCCCTGACCCTCCCTCCTCTGGACTTCCACAACCTGCACCCATTGTAACTAGTGGGACGTTGTAATCTCATGTCAGAACTAGGACACCTATGAGAGTGACAGGGTCACTTGTACATATTATGCACAGACAACAGGCAAACCCAGGCTGTATGGTCACCCTTATCACGGCATTTATCACACCTTCAAATTGCTTGTTAACTGGCCAGGTCACTCCCCGCCCTGGCCGGCAGACGACAAGGTCCATGGTGACAGAGAATGCCCAGTTTTCAATGTAGTTGCTTCCATAGTAGGTGCTCAATACATATTTTTTAAATGAATGAAAGAAGGGATGAAAATGACTGAAACAAATAAGAGTCTGGCCATGTGGTCCCAGACTCCAGAGTCTGATGTAAAGTCATTTGTCCCCAAACCCTGCTGGTAGGCCTTGACGTCTAATGGACCTAGATTTTCTCTCTGTTTCTCCTCTGAAGAGGCTCTCAGCCATCACAAAGAGCACAGAGAAAGGGTGTACTAGACTTCCTTGCTAACACTCCCAAAATTCCTAATTCCAAAGCACGTCTGGCTGAAATGAAGCAGATGGGTCGGGTCTTGAAGTGTGTTTCCTGGTGGACAAGCACCTTAGGATGTTGTGACATGTTAAACGATAAATGGGTTCTGGGCCCAAATGAGTCATGGAAATGAAGCGTGTCTCTTTATTGCTAAGGCTCACTGTGAAATAAGCAGTGTTTCTGAAGTTTAGATAGAACCAGAATCTATCCCCCTTACCTCTCCCATCTCCCAGCCTTCATGTTCCATGGGACCTGTTTTGAGAACCAATAAAATCATGTTGCCAGGCCATCTCTGTGTAGGTGAAAGCTTTGAGTCCCTCAAGGCCAGGCCTGTACTTTACTCATCTCTCCCCATTGCCTAGACCAGTTGGCACACAGTTGACACTCCAAAAAATTTTTGTTGCATGTGGACTGGAACGCCATGCACTCAATGGAAGACAGAAGAGCTTGGGGTTGGAGGAAGCCATGTCACCCTGCCACGCTGGTCCTGCAGGTGGCCTAGGGAAGGGGAGGAGGCCGACTGGCCTGAAAATGACACGGGGAAGCGATGAGGTTGGTGAAGCTTGTCTGTCACGCTTTGAGCCGTGCCCTCCTTGACCTCATACCCTGTTCCCATCCCACCTCCCCCATGGGATTTGGCTGTCATTGTCTGTTCACCAAAACACTGAGCTGGTGAAGCTTAGTCTCACTCAGTGGTGTTTGCTTAGATGGCTCCTGCTAACACCCTCTGGCCTCAAGGGAGAGCAACTCGAGTGGCAGAAGGCCAGGTGGCAGGGCTTATTTCAAGTAGGCTCCTGCTGCCCCACTAAGGTATGTTGTATTTCTCTCTCTGCCCACTTGGGAGGTTGGCCCTGATCATGCACTAAAGCCAAATGTTCTGTCCACCGCCCAGAGGGGGTCCTCACGGGTCAGTGTTCAGAACGGAAGAGGATGAGGCTGTTGCTGTTCCTGAGACATCAGGAAAGAAAAGCACAAACCCAACTTAAAACCACCCAATGAGGGAGGAAAAAAAAAAAGATGGTGCTCAGAAGTTAAACGCTGCTCCTTTGGAGCAGGTTTAAAAGTCTGTCTTGAAGAATTTTTTGTCAGTGTAACTCCTTTTTCCTTCTGGGATGCTATTCCTTCTTCCAAATTAATTATTTATTATAGAATGACAAAATTTCACGAAGCTACAAGCTGAATCTTCTCCTTTTTCACTGCCCTTTTTCCAACCTAAAAGGGGAAAAGCAGTCAGAAAATGCCATCCTGAAACTCTGCGGTTGAGCCAGTATGGGCTGCAAGTGAGTTCAGTGGGAGGGCCTGTCACCCACAGGGCTGCTCTAAGCCAGTGGGGGTGAGGCCAAAGGGACTCTCCTAGGGAAGAGGGGGATCCATCTGCAGGGAAATGAATTACTTGAAGCTTTTAGAATATGAGTCAATCTGACTTGTCCCTCTACCTTACTAAAGAATGCTTTAGACTTTTAGATTCTGCTCCTATAAAGAAGAGCCGGCCTCTTGGCCTAACCTGCTACCAACCAGAACAGCAGGCAGGAGCCGGGGGCTTAGAAACAGCAGAAGCCTCTTCATTGAGCACAGGGGATGAGGACACAGAGCCTGAGGGCTTCCATTCGGCTTAGAAGCCCCTGGACTGGCCCCTGGCATGGTGCTCGGCTGCCATGGGATTAATAATGACAATATGTAGCCTCGCCCCTTCAGGTCGGCTTTTACCTCTAAGTAAGTTCAGTCTGGGCTGACTCTGCTACCAAATGAATTAGGAAATGCTTTTGTTTCTCGGGGCAGTTTAGAGTTCTGAACTACTGATGACAGCTTGTGGATTTATACTGTTCTTTCCATTGTAGAGGTGAGTAACCTGAGGATCAGAAAGGTTAGGGATTTGGTGCAGTTTATACATCTGTGATCTGAACACAACTTGGCCTAGTTCCAGAACCCATGTTCTTTCTACTACATCCTGCCTCCTTCTGGCCACATGGAGGTCCCCTGCTTGTGTTTCCCTGCGTCTATGTGGCTGGGGGATGTCCCAGAGTTGTAAAATGAGAGCTGTGGATTGGATGATCTAGAAGGTTCCTTCCTGACCTCTCATTCCATAACTTGAAGCAAACACGTGTTCCACTGTCTACAATGGGGTATACATCCAAGTGGATGCCTAGGAAGGGAAATCTGCCCCCTTTAAGACCTCTTTTCCAAAATGTAAGACCCTGGTGCTTTTGGACCAAGTGACAAATGTGAATCCCTTGATCTCTCTGTGCCTTGATGGCACTGCTCTGGCTGCAGCATGGGTGGCCTTAACTGAGACAGGAGACCCTGTGGTTAATGCTACACTCGCTGGGGGGCAACATAGAAGACATTTAAGTGCACTAAGGCCCCAGAGCTATAAATAAAGCTCCGATTTTTTTTTTTTTTTGGAGGAGTTGGGGGTGAAGTTGGGGGAAGAGACCCTTTAAATTGAAGAACTTGTGGGTATAAATCTCTCTTCTCATCTGTCTTTATTTTGGAGTGTGTTTAAGGATATATATAATATGCATTCCTCTTCCCATATATCTCTATGCTTATATCAATTCATAAATAAAATATACAGCTGCTCGGCTGAAATGTATTACTTGTCTGCAAGATTCCTCCTGCAGGTTAATATCTCCTGCCAGGGGAGCTGCCCTGGTTTGCATTGACTTTCAATGACCTACTTGTATGCACTGGTTCAGGTTTAACAAGTGGTCTGGTAGATATGTGCACCTGCATGTATTCTTCATTTTCACGTTATTTTAGTGTTAATTGGCTTCACTACGCCAAAAATCAATAGTATGTGCGTGAAGTTAATTTGGCAATTGCACCTTTAGACAGGAACCCTGTCATGAACAGATACTTTAAAAAATGTATTTATTTATTTAGGCTGCACGGGCTTTCTCTAGTTGTGGCGAGCGGGGGCTACTGTTCGTTGCGGTGCATGGGCTTCCCATTGCAGTGGCTTCTCTTGTTGCAGAGCACGGGCTCTAGGCGTGCAGGCTTCAGTAGCTGTGGCTCACGGGCTCTAGAGCGCAGCCTCAGTAGTTGTGGCGCACGGGCTTAGTTGCTCCGCTGCACGTGGGATCTTCCCCGACCGGGGCTCAAACCCGTGTCCCCTGCATTGGCAGGCGGATTCTTAACCACTGAGCCACCAGGGAAGCCCTGAGCAGATACTCTTGGAAATGGCTCCGGAGGGGAGACTAATTCATGCCGTTTATCATTCTACAGCTGTTCTGTTATTGGCATAATCGGCATTTTCCCGATAAGTGCCTTCAAGATCCTCAGTGCTTATGGGAGAGAGAACCTTGAAAACGGAACCCACCTGAGGACTGCACATCGTTGTGCAAGTTCCCTTTCTGTTGTTGAATGTGATCTGAGACTGAGGCTGGCGGCTGTGAATTTTAGTATGTTACTGTCAATCACGGGAGCTTATCTGTGTCTATTTGGCTTGGAATTGGAAATTCCTGAATAATGTGACACTTACGCATTGGGTAGTCTCAGAATCAGAAGGCAGTTTGATCTCCCTGATCAGATTCTAACATATGATTCCTACAGTATTTACTAATACTGAAGAATTCCGTCTTTGAGCACAAGTCAGTGTTTTGAATGTGCCTGTAACCCTTGCAGGAGGTATTTCTTGTTAAAGCCAAGCGTACAGTTAGGGACCAGAGGGTTAAAAAAAAAAAAATTATAAAACTCTTTTCTTACACACATCTGTAAAAACAAATAGAACAAATAATATGAGATGATGAAATGTAAATTCATGTAAAATGTTGTAGAATATACTCAGCCAAGTCAAGCACGTGGTGCATTGTGAATAACTGTTTCTTGTAAACTAAATTACAAAAAATTGGATTAAAAAGATCAATGGACTATTATTTATGTTCCATTTAGTCTAGGTGCTTTAATAATGTCTATCTGGCCAAATACAATATTGATTTTTCATTGCTGTGGGATTCACTTAACCTCAAACAAAACTAAAGAAAACTAAACCCCAATTGCTTACCCTCTCTTGTACTTGTTGATGTTTACAGTGGGAAAGAACACGTTGACTTTAGGCAACTGATGGGGAAAGGGGAAGAGATGTAGGAGCCTTGGTTTTCTGCCTGTTTTCAACTGACAAACACATATATTAGGTGTGAGATCATAGGAAAAAATATATATATATGTATTGGTCTTTGACCCGGGTTCCTGACACTGGGCTCCTGAATCCCTTGTAAATTCCTAAGTCATAAGAGTACTAGGAGTATGTTTTGCTCTAATGAGGTGACTCTGGGTCCTGAGAGGAGACAGGGGCCAGAAAGGAAGTTAAAAATTGGTCATGACTATGTGAGGACGCCTCCATAAATTGCCTACAGTAGGGTGTTTGGAGAGCTTCCAGGTGGGTAACCACATCCATACCTGGACGGTGATGCATCCCAACTCCACAGGGGCAGAAGCTTCTGCGCCCGGAACCCTCCCAGACCTTGCCCTGTGTATTGCTTCATCGGCTGTTCATGTGAATCTTTCATCATATCCTTTAATAAACTGGTACATGTACGTAAGTATTTGCCTGAGTTCTGGGAGCCTCTCTAATGAGTTAATCCAACCTGAGGAGGGAGTCGTTGGAACCCCCTATCTACAGCACAGGTGATAAGCTGGGCTTGTGGCCGGCGTCTGAAGTGGGGGTGAGGGTAGCCTCCTTGTGGAACTGAGCCCTTACCTGTGAGATGTGACGCTATCTCTTGGTAGGTAGTGTCAGGATTGAGCTAAATTGCAGGATACCCCAACATCTGGTGATCGGAAGTGTCAGAAGTGAAATGAGCTAGGTGAGTAGTAAAGGAGATTACCAGGAAGGAAGCACAGCAGAAAGGAACTGGGTTTCCTCTACTCTGGAAGGAAAAATCTGGTACGAGTAGGGTAAGGCTCAAATTCGTACTGTGCATTTTCAGATATATACTAAATGATAAAGCAAGACTATTGCCAAACAAGGTACCCAGTAAGTGTGTGACAAGGAAGCACAGAAATCTGGTGGAGGAGTCTGCTTCAGACAAAAGTAGAAGTTCTAGTTTCTATTTTACATTAACTTTTCGAGAAAATCAGTTGTATTCCAAGTGGGTTGTCCAAATACTGAAAGAAAATAGATTTTCAGGTGAGGGAGGGTAGACGGGTGGAGGATGGGCCTTGGCAACCCCTAGGGCCATGCCCAAGCTCTTTCTGACAGGCCTTGTGCACTATAACTTCTGATAGTTGCCTGATTTAAATCTTATTTCGATTTTATAATTCACATGTCAGTGTCTCCATTTTGCAGATGAAGAAACTGAATACTCAGAGAGGTTGAGTTGCTTGCTTTAAGGTCACACAGCTCTTGCTTAGCAGGACTGGGGTTCTAAACTTGATCGGACAACATGTTTTTTCTACGCATGTCCCGTGTAGGAAATAGATAGAAATATGTCAAAAATAACATTATCATGGGGATTAATATTTACATGTACAAGATGGAGGAGCTGATCAGAAGATCATTGATGGAAGTCCTATCTGTGATAAAGTTTAATGATTTGAGAGTGGTTTAGAAAAAGCTGAAGTCACCTCTGGAAGTCCATGAACAGAAATTAGTTTGCAGATAGGTTTTGTTTTGCCTGTTGATGAAACAGGTGAACATCTGAGGTTAAGATTTTTTCTGAACTAACATTAAAGCAAACACTAAACCTTATATAAACTTTATATAAAAATCTGAATAATCAGAGATGTGGCAATTGAGTCTGCACTCATGAAAGGTAACAAACAGTTGGTTCTGAGTACCAGCTGTTCACTCTAGATGTCAGCAGTTTTCCACTTTGCCATAGTCCCTGACAATCCCTAATGTCTCCCTGACACTGAAGCCATGTATCGATTGCTTTTACTTCTTTTTATCCCCTCAAACCTGGCAGCTCCCTTTATTTGTCCTGCCTGCTTCGTCCCTGTAGGCACTTTTAGGTGGGTTTCCTGATACAGAAAGCAGTAGAAGCTAAAAGAAGAGAGACTTACATTCAAGAATCTACCATGGCACTAATCAGTTCTGTGATCTCAGGTTAATGCATTAACCACTCTGAGCCTCAGATTCCTCATCTGTTACGTGGGAATGATGAATGATCTGGGGAAGATTAAATTTAAAAGTTTATGAGGGCTTCCCTGGTGGCGCAGTGGTTGAGAGTCCGCCTGCCGATGCAGGGGACACGGGTTCGTGCCCCGGTCCGGGAGGATCCCACATGCCGCGGAGCGGCTGGGCCCGTGAGCCGTGGCCGCTGAGCTTGTGCGTCCGGAGCCTGTGCTCCGCAATGGGAGAGGCCACAAAAGTGAGAGGCCCGCGTACAGCAAAAAAACAAACAAACGAAAAAAACAAGTTTATGAGATTAGGCTCAATAAATGTTAACTGACTCTAAGACATTCTTAGAAAACAGTTCTTAAAGAAATTTTGCCCTCACCACTGATCCACAGAGGATGCTAAAGCTGAGTGTACCAACAGCCTCTCACATCCATCTTATAGCTAACCTTTCAAATCACCTACGCCCTTTTCTAGACCATTTCTTGCTCTCTTTCATTCTTCCTTTAGTCAAGTGATTTTTAATTGTGCTTCAGACCGTTTCCAACATTACTGTAATTACATAGCAACATCTTTTCATAATACGAAATGGAGCAATTGAGCAAAACACACAAAGGCCTCTGCCTCCCCAACACCCCTTCACACAGCTGCTCATGGTACCCCTTCTTTGCCCATTGGGAGATGAGGTGCCCACACTTTCTGGCATGTGGCTACCATTTTAGATCTTTCCATCATCACTCCTGTTTCAAGGCCCTACAATTGTTAATAATATGGTATTGCCCAATAATGTCTGAATAGCTTTTTTCTTGACTTCAATCTAAGACTCAGCCATAGTGGTGGTGTATTTACTTGGAAGGTACAATGGGAAGTGGAATTTGGAGTCCCTGTAGTGACAGGTAAGCGATAACCCTTGGGCTGGATGCAGGTTTTCAAAGAGTCCCTGACTTAACCTCAAACAAGAGGGAAAATGGCCCAATGGAGGCCCTGACAGAAATAACTGACCTGCATTTTGGCAAAAACGTATAATTCAAATAAAATTACTCAGGGTGGAAAATGGCTTTCTCCTCGCATGAATGAGAAAGGTTGAAATGCAATTTTTGTTTTGCCTGTTGATTTCTCCATAGAACTGATCTCTTTGGACCAAGTGTTGGAAGGGCTTCCCACATCCTGGGGTTCAGTTAACCAGTGTGTGTCCATCCTGTGGATAAACATGGCAATCGGGAAGAGGGTGCTTAGAGGTTGTTCTGGGCAGGTGCTGAGGCAAACAGACAGCAAAGGAAGTCGGTATGGATCCACGACCCCATGCTAACCTTTAAGCAGGTGTCCATCCCATTCTGCGATTGAATTAGCCAGTGTCCTTTTTGTTCAACTTGTCGGATCATAGCTCAGAGCCTTCTTGCATTTAACGGCATGAACGTGAGCTCTTACTGGGGATGTGGGGAGGACATGGCTCACCAGCACTATCTCCCTGTGCTCCTTTCTCTTGGGAATTCATTTCCCAAGTTCTAGGTGTGGCAAAGAGGTTTCCTGGTCTTCTGAAGAGTGAACCTCAAGGCTGCTTAGCAGGGCATTGGCAGAGCAGGACCTGCTAACTTGGAACCTTCGCTGCCGGTTAAGAATAGATTTCTAAGTGTTTCAGGGTGCTCAAGCACAGCTGAACTATTTCACTTTCCATGGCTGATCTATTCTTATGCTTTGAGAGCAGCTTCCATAGTGCAGCCAGAACATGGAAGAGGTTTGTTGAGCTCGGCATCTCGGGGCTTTGAGTAGGCGGATCTATTTTGGGAGCTTGCTGTGAGAATTCTGAAACCCAATCATTCCAGATACTGAGTGTGCCCTGAGCTCTTCACCTTTCCTGCTGGAGAGTAAGGAATACAGGAGCACAGGCTGTTGGAAAAACCCTGGGGCTACCATTGCCACTTTGTGATTTTAGGCAAGTCACGTCATCTCTCGGAACCTCAGTTTCCCTATTGCTCAGACAGGGATCACTCTGTTAAATGAGATGATAGGTGAGCAGGGTACATATGCTGTATCGCTGTATGCCTGATGCCTGGCATACAGTCGGTGCTCAAGAAATGCCAGTTCTCTTTTCTTTTTCTGATGCCCCCAGGTTTCTTGCCCTAGCAGAAAGTGAGCTGAAGGCATGGAAAGAGTGCTTAATATTTAATCTGTTATCCATCATTTTCTTTCTCTTTTCTAGAGCATTACGGTTCTTTCCTGAGAGGTGAAGAAGGCCCTGAAAGATTCAATCAGCATGTAAATTTCAGGTTCGTTCAAAGCTAAGCCCCTTAAGAAATCTTTATTTTGCAGAGGGTCCCCTCCTGTGGCAGGGGCTCAAGCACAGGCATTGTGGGCAAGCACACTGGCAGGGCCACTGGGGCTGCTTGCGTTAGTGTGCTGGCTCTCAAAAGAGCAACATCAGGACGGCCTGGAGAGCTTGTTAAAACAGCTTGCTAGGGCTTCCCTGGTGGCGCAGTGGTTGAGAGGCCACCTGCCGATACAGGAGACACGGGTTCATGCCCCGGTCCGGGAAGATCCCACATGCCGGGGAGCGGCTGGGCCCGTGAGCCATGGCCGCTGAGCCTGCGTGTCCGGAGCCTGTGCTCCGCAACGGGAGAGGCCACAACAGTGAGAGGTCCGCTGGTTGCACATTGGAATCATTTGGGGCCCTTTAACAACCTCAGACCATACTCCCAGCCAATGAAATCCCAGTCTCTGGGGTGGGGTACAAACATCAGTCATGGTTGAAGCTCCACGGCTTATCCCAACATGTGGTTTTGACCGTACTGGTTCTCAAAGTTGGCTACATATTGGAGAGTGTATTTACAACATAATGGTTCTTGGGTCCCACTCCCAGAGATTTTGATTTGGTCCAGGGTAAGGCCTGAGCATTAAGGTTTTCAAAAGCTCCCGGGTATTTTAATGAGCAGTAAAGTTTGAGAACCTCTTTCTAAAGTTCAAAGCACTCTTTAGTAAGGCAAAGGGAGAAGTTAGATTGACTTGTAGTCCAGGAGATTGAAGCAATTAATTTCCTTTCAAATGGGCCCCCTTTTCCCCAGGAGATCTGCCCTGAAATATGGCCAAAATAAGAATATTTTTTACTCTTATTTTAAAGGCAAAAACCTGTTTAACATCTGTATTCAGGAAGCTGTGTTGTACAGTAGCTCAGAAATAGGCTCAGGGGAGAGCATTCAGCACCTAATTCCTTCCATCACCACCTTCAGAGTGACCTTGGAAAATCTTTTCATGTTTATGTTTCTGTATTTTCTCATTTGCGAAACCTGGCTAATCCTACAAAGTGACCACAGGACTGGTGTATGGTCAGCCGCGGCTTCAAAAACACTCCTGCTACACTTCTCCCGAATTGTTCTGATTTGCTGACTACATTTGGACATTTATGCAAAATGCCTACTTCGTGAGTCTTGAAAATCTGCCACATTTAAACTATAGTGTTCTCTCTCTCTCTCTCTCTCTTTTAAGGGTACCAATTGCTTCCTGTTCTATTCACACAAAGTTTAGGCTTAACACACCCCAGGGATTCAGAAAAATCAGCAAGAGGGCGGAAATGGTTTTTGAAAAGCTGTGGTTTTGCAGGCTTGGCAGGGTCAGTCTTTTTCTTGACCCCCTAAGTGGAAACGTCTCACAACTTTCCAGTGGTCCACTTGGTCCCCCGCCTCGTGCTTCTTCTGGATGATTGCCTATACTTCAATATTGCTGGACCGTTTGTGTGAAAGGCGGTTAAGAGGGGACCCAGTGACGGAGATGAGGTTAGAACAGGGAGGAAGGACGGGGTCGTGAAGGAACTTGAATGCCAGGCTCAGAACCAGATATCACTTTACAGGAACTAGGTAGTGTCTGGTTCGAAGCAAGGATGAGATGTGAGATTTGCATTTGAGAATGATTACTTTGGAAAGTTATTATTATTTAGTTTTTTTAATATATGATCAAACTCAGCCTCAGAGGGGTATTTATAAACGACCTGCTCCATGTCACATAGTTGATGGCAGAACCAGAACTTGACTCTGTTTTGTTGTGCTTAAACCTGGATCTCTTTACCCAGACCTCAGGTCTGAGTGACCTGTGAGATTTTCCGTGCAGAACTTGCTAGGCCCATCTCACCTTCAGAAGCCACAAAGGACTAGATTCAGGCCAGTTCAGAGAATGCCCCTTGGGCCTCTAAAGAGATACTTTAAAAAATCTAGTTGCTTCATGTCTTAACAGAAAGACTTTATTCATACTAGGTTAGTTTTTAGACAGCTGAACCAAAAAATGCTCCATTGGGCATTTATTGGCACTGATTTCCAGAAAATATTTATATTGTCAGCTGGAAAGAGGGAAATTGGGGGAAAGAGGACTCAGTGATCTCTTAGATTTCCGTGGGAAGACAGCAACTACAGTCAATTGTTAGGGGCCACTGGATGGTGTATCTACTGGTTTTGGTCTGTGACCTCAACATGACTTCATTCCAGGTCTGCTTATGAAAACAATGGAATTCCTTCAGCGTTTTTCTCCTTTTCCTGTCTCCTATACATAGGTGATATTTCTGCCAAAGACAGGTGGCCTCAGGGAGGAGAGAAATGATAAAGAGCTTTGAAAATCCAATTTCTGGGGTTCATCTTCTGAATCACTGGTGGCTGAGGCACCCAGGAAATATCCACCTTAATGGCTGTGCCTGGGAAGTGCCTTTGTTCAACTCCAGCAGGGAGAAACTGCTTCCTGTGTCTAAGACATGAAACTGAGAGAGGAACGCAAAGTCTCTTAGTCATCTGGAGTTCTGCAACAGAGGCACTTTGGGATTAGAGGGGATGTTTATACCTTGTTTACACTTAGCTTCATCTTGGTGGCATTCAGGACTCGGTCAAGAGCTTGGTTTCAAGTTGACAGACTTGATGAAAGTCCAGCCAAGGCTGGCTCATGAATGAGACGCCCAAGGTCTATCTTCAGACCAGCCAATAAATTACTATTATCACTGCTGATAAGGCTGAGTTCTTTGAGATTTCTCTAAATAAAGATAATGTGAACAATAATGACTTCCCAGAATGTTCCCACAGACATTCAAAGTACATCTTCTATTAGTAATTTTTAAAAAAGCGTTGGTTTAACATCCTCTCCTTCCTTCTAGAGTATTCCTATTAAAATTTAAGTCCAGTGACATTAAATGCGTTAGTTTTACACACAGATTTCTTTTTAGTTTTTTAAATTATTTTTATAAGTTATCTATTTTATACATATTAGTGTATATATGTCAATCCCAATCTCCCTATTCATCCTACCACCCCCCCACCCCTGGCTTTCTCCCCTTGGTGTCCGTACGTTTGTTCTCTACATCTGTGTCTTTATTTCTGCCTTGCAAAACGGTTCATTGTACCATTTTTCTAGGTTCCACAAACATGCATTAGTATACTATATTTGTTTTTCTCTTTCTGACTTACTTCACTTTGTATGACAGTCTCTAGGTCCATCCACATCTCTACAAATGACCCAATTTCGTTCCTTTTTATGGCTGAGTAATATTCCATTGTATATATGGACCACATCTTCTTTATCCATTTGTCTGTCGATGGGCATTTAGGTTGCTTCCATGACCTGGCTATTGTAAACAGTGCTGCAATGAACATTGGGGTGCATGTGTCTTTTTGAATTAACACACAGATTTTTTTTTAAGAGTTGACTATTTGCAAGTCCAGGTGAAGAGCAACCCCACCCTTAGGTCACAACTACCCTGTACACACACACACACACACACACACACACACACACACACACACACACACACTGGCATTCTAGCTCCTCCTGCTGGTGGCCACTCAGCTCTGCTTATAACTTTATAACAGGGTCAACCAATTGATCTGGGTCTATACATCCTGGACCAGATGTCAAAATTAGATTTTTGGGATTAAGAAAAAAATTCCCTTTTCCTTTGCTCAGTAAGTGACAAGGCAAAGTCACAGCTTTTTTATTAATATCTTGGTGCTCAAGAATCCTAATGCCAACTGTTGTGGGCCATTTGGGTAGATAGGGAAAGGGAGAGTTGAGGCCAACTTTTTGAGAAGCTCTGTTAGGCCTTTTTTCTGCTGCTTCTAACTCTGTTCCAGCAGGTGACCCCTGTCTCCTCTTCTAAACCTCTCACTGAATCATGATTATTTTGTTACGCAGCAGTGGCTACCGATGGTGATGCTAATAGCGATAGATACACCGAGTGCTAAGAACCTCATATTCTTTACCTCGTTTATTCTTCTTGACAACCATATAAGGTAGGTAATGCCATTTTACAGTTGGGAAACTGAGGTTCAGAGAAGTTAAGTATATTTCCCAGTCACACAACTTGAAAATGGTGGAAACCAGTACTGGAACCGGGTCTATCTGACCTCGAAGTCTGAAAGCAATTTTGTTGTCTTCATAAAAGTTCACAACTATTTGGATTTCACTTACTTTATGACAGGGTTGCTGGGGGGAAGTGAATTGATAGGAAGAGAAAGTCTAGGGAAGGGGCTGCAAATGAAAATACAAATACTAGAGTGTGGATTGGTCTCAAGGAAATGTTTTGGCAAATTTGATGGATCCGGTCAATGACGGTCAATTCTATTTAAGGCCTCTGATCAAAACTAACTGTCCATCACTCCATAACAAAGAAATGACTGAAGATAAAAAGAAATATATTTTTGACCAGAAGTGGATTGGCAGAAAACCCAGCTCAAGTCGTAGAACCATCTCCTCGGCTTCCTTCCCGGCTTGTCTCAATTTCTCAGCTGTCAAGTGGTGACGAAGAATGTTTGCTATTTGTCAAAGTCAACTTATTTGAGAGTGAGCAGAACAGTCTAACAAAACCTCCTTTTGTGGTATATTCGGTAATTTACTCAGATTATGAACATTTGTTTTTTTCTCTTTGGCACTTATGACCTGAAAAATCACAGAAGTGGAATTCCTTAAAAACATTCTGAGACACTGACAAACATGGACATTGTTTTCCTTACTGTCCCGCTCGAGCCTTATTATTTCCTGAAAGATTTTAATGCCCCTCAGAAGCACCATCAGGGAGGCTGTGGGGAAGCGCCGCAGGGGTGCTGAACAAGAAGGCAGGTGTTTGCTGGATCCCTGGAGGACCCGGCCTCTTTCTGCCATCATACCGGCATCCCCCTGCCTTCCAGCTAAACCCAGGCACCTGCACCATGAACCTACCTGCTTTCAGTTTATGACCTAATATTTCACGCAAGGGTAACATTTAGGCCTCCCCTCTAGAATTATTTGAGAATTAATGAGGCAATGCATGTAAAATGGTACTGCATACCATGCCTGCCATGCAGTAAACACTCCAGGGTTAACTATTATTAGATCTTTTAAAACAATTTCTCCACTTGCCTAGAAGATCCGTGAAGGCTGGGGCAGTATTCTCACTGATGAATCACCAGGACCTTGCACAGGTATATGTATATGGCACAAGCTCAATAAATATCTGTTAACACAAACATATAAAACCTGGCCCAGGACGCCAGCATCTTCCACCTGGGATACTGCAGCACTGGTCTCCCTGCTTGCCCACTTGCCTGTAGACACATTGCTCACACTTAGCCAGAGTGATGGTTCTAAAATGTAAGTACTAAGTCCGTGGCTGCCTTAACACCCAGCTCTGGAAGCTGGTGAACTTGGCCCCTGCACTGTCTGACTGTCTGGTCTCTGCTTCTCCACAACCTTGTCTTTCCCTGCTCCAGCTCTTTCTCAAACATGCTTTCCTTTCTTCCTCCCTCTCTTTCCTCCTGGCCTGCAAACATGCTGTGTCCTTCCCCTGGTCATGTCTATGGTCTCACATCTATGTCTTCAGGTCTCAGTAGAAATCTTCTTCCTCGAGGAGGTCCTCCCTGCTCTCTGTCCAAAGTTATATTGACCTGTTTCCTGCTCTCCTTTTTCTTCTGTAAAACTTTCAGTGCTATAGTTTGTTCTTTCTAATAGATGGTAGCTCAGTGATATGCTGGCATAAGTTCCCTAGAGCAGATTCAGCACAACTTTTCCCAACTCTGTACTCGGTGACCTCACATTGGTAGATTGATATCAGCCATGGTGGGAATATTTATACCATGGAAATTGGCATATGTGACAAAGCAATATTTTACTTTTTCTCCAGAAAGCTGGTTGTTAAACGTTTATTAGCACACCATTGGTTAGTCCCACAAGAGCTGAAGGTACCCCAGTCCCTCCCACAGAGGTTGGCTCATAATAGGCTTCTTTAGATATTTATGGAGCTAAAGTATAAATTGAGACTTTCAGGGTGACCATACTGAACTGTGCACTCTCTATCTATCAATCTATCTATCTACCTATCATTTATCTATCTATCTATTTATCTAATGTCTCATTTTGACAATGACCTCATGAAGTATGTACTGTGTCTCTTATTTTTCAAATGAGGAGAGTTAGGCTCAGCAAAGTAAGTGATTTCCCCAATGTCACAGACTGAGTCAGCTGAAGATCCCTTGTGCCTGCGCCTCAGGGCTCTGTTCCAGCCTGTTGCCCTCTGCTCCTGGCTGTCTGCACCCACACTGTCTCTAGCCTGGCTTGGGTCTCTGAATATGGACTGAAGCCTGCCTGTTCCCAAATAGACTGGTCCCTCTGGATTCACTTGCCCGGTACCCAGTCTCACAATGACAGCTGGTTGGTTGCCCACCCTCTGATATGGTCTCCAGCCTGTCCTCTGGGTGAGCCCCGTCTTTGGGGACCTACATGTGGCCCAGTGGGCACAGGACATGGCACAACTGATAAGGTCTGGGAAGCCTCCAGAGCCCCATGCCTGCGACTGCATAGTAGGGTAACCAGCTCATCTCGGTTTGCCCTGGACTTTCCCAGTTTTAGCACTGAAAGTCCCATGTCCTAGGAATCCCCTACAGCCCCAGGCAACCTGGAATGGTTAGTCATCCAACTTAGGATACAGAGACGTCTGAGGTCAGCAGAGGAAGGGAAATCCCAAAGGGGCTTTGAAAGCACAGCATCCACTTAGCCAGTCCCTTTGGTCACCTTCACACTGCCTGCTGACTCTGTACATCTGTGTCCCTATCTTTGTGAGCGGCTAGGACCAAGAGCAAGCCATTTAATTTCTCTAAGTCTCTGTTGATACATCTGTAACATGGAGATGATGAGGGCCAGCTACATAATTTGTGGGGCTCAGTGTGAAATGAAAATGGGGGATCCCTTGTTCAAAACTTAAGAATTTCAAGATGGCGATCGCAGGGCCCAGGGCCCTTCTGAATGGTGTCTGTCTGCGACACCACTGGTCTCAAGCCCATGAAGCTACTGCTGGTTATCGATAACACCTATCATCCAGCGGTGTGGGGATTCCATGGCCCAAAGCATCGACAGCATTGAGCGTGGTGCTTGGCCCAGGGAAAATGTCCAGAACGCGGGGGTGATTGTTTCTGTGCTCTGGCCTGGCTCCCCCCTGGCCTGCTCAGCCTTTTCCAAAACAAATCCTGAATTCTTACCTTGATGGTAATGTGAATCGGGTGATTTTTTTGTAAGTCACTTCATCTTTTCTAGGCTCAGATTTTTCCCTCTATAAAACATGGGGATTGCAGGAAATCTCTAAAGAGCTTACCAGCTCTAAATCTGTTTTGGCCAACTCCGTGACATTTGTGCATACGAGCAAAGTCTTAATGTTCTTTTGAAAGCGGTTTCTCCCTCCCTGGGTTTGCTGAGATTCTATTTGGCCCTCAAGTTCATTTCATATCAAAGAGTCTTTCCAACCCTGAATACGTAAATCAGGGTATTGTATTCTTTCTAAAGTTCCTCTAATTCAAAGGTCAACCCATTTTACATGTGCAGTCTGAGGCTTGGGATGTCTGAATGCCTTTCCTGGGGCTGTATAATGAGATGGAAGAGGGTAGGAATCAAGACCTGCTCCTCCACAGAATTATACCGTTTCTTTCCTGGCGAAGGAAACATCAGAAGACATCTTTATAATCCTATTTTGCAATTATTCTCTTCTGAAAAAGTTTTCATAAAAACAAAGAAGTAGAAAAGCAAAAAAAAAAAAAAAAAAAAAAAAAGTAAATTTTCCTTTTCCTTTCTTCACTGGATGATATTTTTTTCAAGTATGTTCCTACTTTCTCAAATGCAGGACACCTGACCCAGGCTTAGTTTCATGATTTCTCCAGTAATTTCTACTTAGTAAGGATGAGGGTTTCTTCTCTTCCCACTTGAGTGTAGGATTCCCAGACCCTTTCTTCTCACGTTTCTGTACTCCAGGGTGAATAAACAGATGTTCCTTTAAAAGCACATCTTCTTTTATTTATTTATTTAATTTTTGGAAACATCTTTATTGGAGTATAGTTGCTTTACAATGTTGTGTTAGTTTCTGCTGTATAACAAAGTGAATCAGCTATATGTATACATATATGCCTATATCCCTTCCCTCTTGTGTCTCCCTCCCACCCTCCCTATCCCACCCCTCTAGGTGGTCACAAAGCATGGAGCTGATCTCCCTGTGCTATGCAGCTGCTTCCGACTAGCTATCTACCGGTCAGAATGACCATCATAAAAAATCTACAAACAATAAGTGCTGGAGAGAGTGTGGAGAAAAGGGAACCCTCTTGCTCTGTTGGTGGTAATGTAAATTGATACAGCCACTATGGAGAACAGTATGAAGGTTCCTTAAAAAACTAAAAATAGAACTACCATACGACCCAGCAATCCCACCACTGGGCATATACCCTGAGAAAACCATAATTCAAAAGAGTCATGTACCAAAATGTTCATTGCAGCTCTATTTACAATAGCCAGGACATGGAAACAACCTAAATGTCCATCAACAGATGAATGGATAAAGAAGGTGTGGCACATATATACAATGGAATATTACCCAGCCATAAAGAGAAATGAAATTGAGTTATTTGTAGTGAGGTGGACGGACCTAGAGTTTGTCATAAAAGCATATCTTCTTAACTTTTTGTTTCCCTCTATCTCACTGGTCTTTTGGGGATATCTAATCATTCCCTTAAAAGAAAAGGTTGAAAAGGAAAGAATGTTCTCAGTCATTCCCTGGGTCTGGTCCATGTGAATTCCCAGTAGACCTCTCCATGGGGCATCTGGTCATGTGCCTAGTGGTTGGAAACTTTTGAGATTTTCCCAAGGTTGAGAGTTAGAGACAAAAAAAAAAAGTCTCTGTCTCTGGAAATCCTGTTACTTCCAAAAATCATACCCACTCCCATTTGTGCTGGTTCTTTCACTGAGGGAGCCCTGGCTGGACAATGGATCCAGCTCATTTTTGAGTGATATATTTTTAAATTTAAGGTTGTACTTTTCACATGAACTGGCTCAGGGCCAGACTAAACATGTATTGTTTTAGTGGGAGTGAAGACTGTAATTTTATCTCTTCTCTTAGTTTAATCTGCCCTTCTTCTGCTGCAGTGGTCCTGAACTGACAGATACTTCAGAGACAAAGGGAAAGGGTTTTTTGTGCCACTCTCAACTTTCATTGAGATTTAAGGCCATATGCCTTTTCCTCCATTTTCAAACAGCTTAGAAAGGAAGCCCAAAGGCTCAAATTCTAAGGAACTGTGATTTGCCAACCAGTTTGAACCAGCCTGTGAATGAGGTTTGTAAACTAAGAACAGTTTCCAGTGGGCACTCTCTCCCTTTTCCATAGGCTGTGTAATAATCTCCTTTCTAGAAGAAAGTCACAGAAGTCTGGGGCTGCTATGAAATTTTCAGCTGGCATCAGGCCAGAATGAGGGCTGAGAAGCTTGGAGTGAAATGTGGAGGTGGTGTGGCCTTTACAAAACAAACCCAGAAAGTCTTGCACTTAAAAAAAAAAAAAAAAATCCCAATTTAGAATCTAGGTTTCCACCAGTTTCAGAAATGGATACTTTCTGCTTCCTGCCCCCATCCTGACACAAGGGATGCTTTCTAGTTGTAGGGATTATAGAGTTGGAGGGGTAGTTATAGCTGTGCAGGTAGATGGAGCATTCCTTAGAGGAACTAAGAAAACTAGGGGGCAAATCCTGTGTATGCAGGAGAGGGAAGTGATGAGAATTGGTGTAACCACAAGAATTTGTGTCTCACAGGCTCATGAGATCATGGAGACACTAATAAGCACAGGTGGTCATAATGGTCATGAATAGAAAATCAGAAGAAAGTTTCAGATCCAGAAAGATATTCTGGGCCTAAAATCCTTCAGGGCTAAGAATGTCCTCAAGTCAAACCGGGTTGTTTATTTGGGAGGATGTCAGATGTCCTTAGACCTCACATAGTTTAGAGATCAGAAA
Organism: Phocoena sinus; assembly: GCF_008692025.1. Taxonomy (NCBI): domain Eukaryota; kingdom Metazoa; phylum Chordata; class Mammalia; order Artiodactyla; family Phocoenidae; genus Phocoena; species Phocoena sinus. Next base: position 23,835,843 of record NC_045766.1, read on the forward strand.
ATAGGCACCTTGAAAGGTTGAGTTACCAGAGTTTGTGGAAGTTCTCTGTGTAAACGACTTGATTTCCAGAGAAAATTTCCCACCCAGTTTAGCCAAGACTAAAACTGGCTTCTTACCTACCCTTCACGGTCAGTGGGAGATGGTGGTCTTTTCTTTAAAAGCAAGTCCATCGTGCTCTAATTGGCCCCTGGTCAGCTGCCTTGTCTTTAGTGGCCAGGACTCTTCTTACCTGCCTGGTCTCTCTCTTGTAAGAGGGTTTATACTTCGCAATAAAGGGAAGGATGTCTTAAGTGAGCTGAAAAGACAGTGAAACACTCCTGATAGCCAGAAACCAAAATCGATACTGATGGTCCAGGTTTTGATAATCTGGGCCTACCTAGGGAAGACCTTACATGGCTGGTGAAGTGAAATAGCATATTATTTTGGTATGGGATCATAAATATTCTACATGAATAAATTAATGTGCCTGCTTTCCCTATTGGTTATGACCTTCTCTTACAGTTAGTAGGGAATTGTAATGGAAAAAAACCATTTAAATATCATTCAGTATTATACATTTGTATAGCACTTAACAGTTAATGAGAACACAGTGTTTCATCTGCTCTAAATGTCTGTTTTGTGAGGTATGTGTTCCCCATTTTCACAGATAAGGAAATTAAAAACATAGGGAAGAATTTGCTCAAGGGCAGTAATTAAGTGGCAGATGTAGGGCTTGACCCAGGGACTTTTTATTCCAATTCAAAATTTCCTTTCCATCTTAAAACAATTCAACTTTTCCAGGTTATGAGAAATTCTTCTCTAGGACCCTGGTGAAAGCAGACTTCACTCCCAGGCAGGTTAGATGCTTCTACTAACAATAACTACACCTTCTACCTTGCAGAACTAAACAACAGTAATGGGGGAGATTAGGGCAAGTAAAGTTGTATTAGAAGCAGGTGATATATGTCAGGTCTTATTACATAAAATAAAAATATTGGGAAAAAATGTCTCTTCTAGTTATGTGGACATAATCAGTGGGAAGAGGAACTATGTTCTGAATGTTCTTTTGTCTCTACCTGTTGCTCCAGCTGACTTTGCTCCCCTGTGAACCGAATACTAACCCTAAACATTATGAGACTGAAGAGTGATGGTTGCCCTTCCATATTTTAGTTTCTCTGAGATCGTCCTAAGTTCAGCCTTAGAAAATAATTTGAAAATATATTATACTTCCCTACCCCATGGGGAAAACATTAGATGAGTTAGTCCTTTTGAGGGATGAGAGACATACTATTTGTCTACCAGAAGGTGAAAAAAAAAAGCATGAAGCTCCAATCTTCACGCAGAAACAAAATCTGAATGCTGACCATTTGGCCTGTTAAATCTTCTTTAAGTTACAGAGAGTCAAAACACCCCAGGAAAATACTCAGTTGCCCTCTCTCCATGTCAGAGGACACGGTGTAACCTACTTCTGTCATTTGGTGAGCAAGGATTGACGTGTGGGCATGTGGGTGAGGAATCGTGGTGGACGGTTGAAAATGTATTGCAACAGGGCTCAATCCAACAGCAAGCCAAAGGAACCGGAATGAACTTTGGAGGAAACACAGAAACGGTTGCCAAAAAGTTAACCCTCAATTGTAACGTCACAAAAGCACCTCTACAAGGGCTTCCCTGCTTGGTGCAGTGGTTGAGAGTCCACCTGCCGATGCAGGGGACACGGGTTCGTGCCCCCGTCCGGGAAGATCCCACATACCGCGGAGAGGCTGGGCCCGTGAGGCATGGCCGCTGAGCCTGCGCGTCCGGAGCCTGTGCTCCGCAACGGGAGAGGCCACAACAGTGAGAGGTCCGTGTACCGGGAAAAAAAAAAAAGAAGTACCTCTACAAAATGTCTGGCCGTGCTGTTTCCGGAAGCACGAGCGTTTGTCTGGAAAAAGGCTGCTCTCAAATCTTTGCTTCAACCTCCATCTGACTCTCTCTGAATCTGCCCCAAAGGAGAGAAGCAGGTTAACTGCTTGATGTCACACCAGGGCGGAAAAGCATGGGCTTTCCAAACTGGACCCTGGCTCACCAGGCCTGAGGATGAGGTGGGACCCAGTGAAGTCATCTGTTCTATCATCCTGCCTTTCTCTAGTGGATGAAAACCTACCCTGCTTTCCGCAGCTGGCAGAGAAGTAATATTCTACACCTTCCTTCAGGCAACTCATTCCTTGGGGTAGCAACCCCACCTTCCTAGAAGGTCTTCTCGCTTTTGAAACTGAGTTCCTCATGTCGCATCTTGTTTCAGTGCAGCTGGCTACCGTTTTCTAATAATATCAGACATCTGGGGACTGACGTTATCCCCCTCTCACCTCTGATCAGTGCTCAGACCAAGATGGCATCTCGTGCCCCGTGACAACCCGTGCCTTATGTTGCTGACACAGAGAGCTCCCCAGTGAATCCTCCATCCCAGTGAACAAGCTCTGGTTAAGACTATACCTCCTCTTTTTTCAAATATCCTCTTTCAGGTCATTCTCTGGGCAAGAGAGCTAACGAGTTCGTCTTGTGAGACTTCGATAAAGCTAATAATATTACATAGGAAACAGCGCAAAGGGTCAGAAGGTTAAAAAAAAACCTTAAAAACTAGAATTAATTGATCTTCTACTGTGGACCACATGGACCCTCACGGTGAACCCTCAGGATGGTCCTTCAAGGTGGCTTTGGCTGGTGCTAGCTTTGTGCTTGAGGAAATGGAGCCTCAGTTCCACAGTGAATAGAAAAGCTGCAGTTCAGCGTCTTACTGATTCTAAGGCTACACACTCCAGGAGGGCAGGGGCCCAATGATGGGGAAGGGTTCCATGCCCAAGGTTACATCCTGTCCCTGCCTCTTCTTTTTTTTGTTTTTTGGGCCACACCGCGTGGCTTGTGGGATCTTAGTTCCCCAGTCAGGGATCGAACCCAGGTGAAAGCGCAGAATCCTAACCGCTGGACCACCAGGGAATTCCCTATCCCTGTCTCTCTTTGAATTTTTTGGTCCCCTCGTAACCATAGGGACATAGCTCCACAAAACACAGCCAGGGCCCAGCTGGTTTGGGATTGGCAGAGTACCCTAAGCTACAGCCATGCTCAGACCCAGAGCCACTACAGCCGGGACCTGCTTGCCGCCTGTCGTGAGATTCTTCATGCTCTCTCACCAGAATGCCAATACTTCTGTTTTCTCCCTGAATCCTCCCCAAATGTTCTCAGTGTTATTCCCATCCTACAGATGGAGAAACTCATGTCCTGAGGGCAATGAAGGAGTGAAAGTTCACACTCTTTTTACCTCTTGGCTTTTGGGGGCACACTTGGGTCTTTCCCTTTCTTCCATTCTTGGTAGAGGCAAGGCAGCATGTCTCTCTTCTCCTGGACTGTCCTGGAGAATGGCCCTGCCTGGGAGGCTGGCCTTCACAATGCACCGAGCTGACCATGCCGCCAGCCCTGCCGCTTTGTGGGACTGAAGATGTGGTTGTGCTCGGGAGGGGTGGAGCAACCCTCCTGGGAGCTCCCACTGCCCTTGTGCCCACCTCCATCATGGGACTTAACTCTGTGAATTATGACTTTTTAAGCCCCTGTCTCCCCACGGGACCATGGGGAGCTCCTTGAGAACAGGAGTTGCATCTTCTCATTTCCATCCCGAGCAGGTAGCATAGTTTGTTAGCATATAGTAGCTGTTCAATAAATATATCATGGACGAGCGGAAGGAGAAACATGGCTGCCTCCTTCCTTACTGCTGAGATCACAGACTGCTCTATTCCATATGTGGTCAGGATCCCACACTCCCCTTGCTCACCTACCTCTCCCCACATTTTGCTGGCCCTTCTCCTTCTGACCTGTCCCCCTAGAGGGGCTGGCCCCAGGGAACAGAGGTAAGGAACCCAGCAGACTGAGCCATGTGTATGAGCATGATATGTCGACTTGGGGGTGAGGAGAGAATGGTTTGAATTCTACTTTTCCAGGGTTTGAAGGGGAACTGTGTGAGTGACACACAGCAGCTGTTTCCACTTAAAATTGATTACCAAGTATCACTACAAATGGACTCAGAATTTAAAACAAAACTCCATGGAAATGAGTCATTCTAAATGCGTTGAAGGAAAGAAGTTTCTCCAGCTGAAGACCAAAGAGATCTCTGTTAGTCCTGCTTTCCCCCTACTGGACAGTCCTTCTAGAGGCTACGGTTCCCCTTACATTACAGAGATAAAACGAATCCCAATTCTTTCTTGCTGGTTGCTTGTCACGAATTTTAACTGGTCCTGAGCAAATGCCCTGGCACTGTCGGCAAAGCTGGAAGTACAATGTCGCCGGAGACGGAGGCGGCCAGGCTAGCCTCACTCTACTCTGGGGCAAGAGCCACACTCTTGGAGATGAACCTCAGAGCAGCCCTTGGACTCTATCACAGCCCTCAACAGTGAGTAGCTGATAGGCTGGTGGGCAGTGCCACTTCCATTAGCCCTTCAGCACCTGGGAAGTTAAACATAAAATACTGTTTGGTTTTTGATTTGTTCTTATTAGAGAATTAAGAGTCTAATTCACAGAAACAAATAAACTCAAGGTGTGATACTCAAGGAAATTTCAGAGAGCCTGGGGTTATTAATGACCATACCATGGGCAGTCTTTGTAGAAAGCCTGATAGAGGCGGCAAATCAAATAAAGAAGATCAATTTTTGAGAATAAATTAAATTTAAAACGCATCAGCTGTAAGGCCCCAGCAAAGACAAGTTATAGTACATCTTCTGGTCATCTAACTAATGGAAGTCACATTTTATTCCCATTGTACTGGCCACACATTACCGAGCTCTGGTCTCTCTAAAATTAGATCTTTGCAAAGATATAGTTGGCTCATCTTGACAGGGCTGATGGGTGGTGAGAGCCTCTAGCAGCAACACACTCCATCTGGGAAGATTCTCTTCTGCTCAGCTCTATAAAGCATTCTTTGTGTTTCAAGAATTTGATGTACTGCTGTGCGGCCTGAGAAAACAAAACCCAGCGGTCCTCTCCTCTTTTCTCCACTGCTTAGCTCATAGAGTAGGTACACGGCTGGCCCTAAGCAACATCCATGTCACCTCCAAGGAGAACAGAGATGCCACTTAGTCCCTTTCCTACCTAGATTTGTTTAAAACCACGTGTGGCGATCACGAGTCGGGAACCATAAGATACTAAAGACCCAGGGGGTTGCTTGTCCTTTGGTCAAGGAGACTCGATAACACTTGTTGTCTGTACCGGTTTTAGGCTTTTATATTATCTTCCTTAATTGGAAGAATTCCCACTTGGGTAGAGCTAAAATAAACCCAGGGTTTAAAGGTTCCCTGGGGTAATGCTAAAATGCGTATTCATTGTGTGCCGGTAGAGTGAACGTGATCCCACGGCCCTGTGCTGTGGAAGGTCCTGGAGAAGACGGAGCCTGGGATCTGGATGGAGAGAAAAGGCCTCCAATGGCGGCCAGGAGGGACCTCTGGCTGATGAAAAAAGCCAGGAGGCAGCGAGGGCAGACGGTGACACCTAAGTCCCCTTGCCCAAAGCTATAGCCAGAAGGTTGTGTGGTAGGTATCTGAGTGTCTGAGCCAGACAAATTGGGTTATGCTTAGCTGAGGCACCCAGCACTGAGGGATGCCGGGGCGTCGGAGGGCGTTGCAGTTTGTTGAAACTGCACAGGCTAAAACATTCCCACATCTTTAAACATTGAAATCCACTTGCCACTCACGAGACCACATGGGCAAAGGGGGTTGCCAGCTTTATTTCATTTTCTCGATCGATCCACCCAACATTTACGACGTGCAATTACTGCATGTCAAGGAGCTTGCTAGGCAATGGTGATATGACCGTAATTGTGACATAGTTCTTGCCCTCAGACTTTCTCCTATTCTGGTGAGGAGACAAAAAGTAAACAGGCAACTTCAAGTCCTGTGCTCAGTGATCTGAGAGGGTCTGGATAGGAGTCTTCGGGAGCACACAGGACCGGAAGTTATTACCAAACTCAGTGGCAAGAGGACCTCTTCTGCATTCACAGGAGAGCTGGTATGCAACAAAGTGTCAGGCAGACAATACTCCACGCGGTGAATTGCTCTGGAGATGGGCCCTTAAGACCGCACTGATGTTGATACCACAATGATATTAATAAAATGCCTAGTTGACCCCATATCAGGTGTGTAAATACGAGGTAATGCACTCTCGACATTTGATAGAACCCTGACCATCTGACTTGGACAGACAGTGAGAAAATCAGCCCTGCTGGGAATCAGCAGGATACAGTGGATGCACTAAGGAAAAGAGAAGAATGACGCTGGCAATATTAACTGCAAATTCATATTGAGCACTTAAAACAATTTACAAGTGTTACTGCATTTAATTCTCCCAGCAACCCTCCCAGGAAAGAAATGATCATTATTTCCATCTCATAGATGAGCAAATCAAGACTCACGGAGGTCAAGTAGCTCGCGTGGGCACAGTATCACACAAATAGTAAGTGGTGAACGTAGGAGTCGATTTTAGTTCTGGTCTTAGGGTTGTCATGAGGACTAAGTATGTGCGAAGTGCTAGGAATGGGGCCTGAAACGTAGCCAGCACCCAATGAGGGTGAACCATTATTACCAACACAGATAAATCTCGCCTGCAGATCTCTTCCAAGAGAAAAATAAATGATCTCCCCTCAAACAACCAACTTCATGCAGACCTCTCAGTGATTAAAGGCACTGATTACCTGCGCCTAAAGGAGAAAAGAAATGAGGCGAGAGCTTGCCAGCCCCCTGTGTCCAGCCAGGGTCAGGCTCGTGGTGTGCCGTGCAGGTGACCCTCCACGGAGCCGGCTCCATGATGTTCCGTGCCCAGGTAGAGCCCAGCGGGGGACCTGGGAGCCCAAGGCAGGGACAACTCCCACCCCATTTGTCCCTCCATTTTCTCTTGGGCTGGATGTTTCAGTGTTACTGATTAAAAGACTTTCTTCAGTCAAAATCCTCCTGATTCCCACGCCAGCAGGAGGACGTGAGGTCTTTGGTGGGGCTTGGGGAGAGGGAGGGGTGGGGACATGCGGGGAACAGGTGAGATGTGACGAACCACACTTCCCAACAGTGTTTTCCAAGAAGTAGGCATTCTGGGCACTGGAGAAAGCAGACATCTATTTTCTTTCTTTTAAAGAAAGCAGTTTCTACCAAATTCATTATTTCTAGAGAATTGATATGTTCTGTATTTCATTTCTTCCTTCTCTTCCCATCCCAATCTCTTTATAGGCTTATGCCACCCAGCAGGATTTCGAGAAGTTTGTTACAACCGCCAGCAGTGGGGCTGGATGTTGATATCTAGTCATCTTTTTATTTTTACTTTTTATTAGACAATCTACCTTTAGAAACTCTGCCTAAGGTTGTTTCTCCACTGACTAATAAATACTCCTGCATGCATTTCACCCTTCCTTCAACAAATCAAGACTGGGATATTTCAAAGGGAAGATGAGAAATCAATTAAAATTGTATTGAGAAGAAGCTGTCATTATGCAATCTTTAAAATAAGAAAGATAAGCAGCATTTTTGTATTATTTCTCTGAGGAACTCAAAGTAACGTTCAATTAGCCCTGTGAAGTACATACGAGAGAAATGTGATTAGGTGCCCTTTTCTCACGAAGAAACAAACATGGAGAGGGAAAGTGATGTGCTCGTTCAGAATACACAACCCAGTCAAGCAGAACTTGTAACTACACACAGACCTCACGATCAGCCAGTAAATGTAGTAGGCAACCTCCAGAAGCACACATTGGACCAAAGAAACCAAAACAACTCATCAGTCCCAAATGGCTGGCCTTTATGGGGCATGAGCCTTGGACTTGCCAGGGTTCCCACCCCTTCTCCCAGACATGGGGTGGAGTCTCACTTGTCATTCCTGGTCTTTACTTAGCCTGTGATACCCATTTCCGTTGCCTGCCTGAGAGTAAGGTACAAGCAGTGGACACAGGTTGGACACAGGACCAGCTCAAATAATATGACAGGGAAGCAAAGGGACAGGTGAAGACTATCAGCCCATTTCAGAGTTAGGAAAATAGAAACACATAATAGGAAGTCATTTACCCATAGTTCCTCCAGGCTTCTACTCTCTCTGCTACCATTTTGCCCCGATAATCTTGCAGATGTTTCCTGAAGATCTTAAATTTCAGTTGCAACAGAAATCCTTAGTGGCTTGTTACTCTCACCACTTAGCTTTCCCCCCAGTATATCTATCCTTTAGGAATTTGTGACTTGCGACAGACTGCAAATGTCAGATGGGGGAAAAGAAAAATGATAATAATACACTGGGAGTTGTAGCCTCTTTGCTAATTCACAGAAGCCGTTTCCAGAAAAATATTGCCTGCTAATTAAACAAACCCTTTTTTTTTCTGACAGATGAAAACATGGGAAAAATCTTATCCCATCAGTTGGAGAGCAGTCACTGCCCTGGGAGGTGGCTTCTTTTTCTAAGGGAATTGACTCCTTGGGAACAGCCGTAAAAAGCTTTTACAGTAGGTAGAGCTCTGATCTTCAAGCCACATGACAAACCTTAACTAATCAATATACCCACGCCCTGTGGGGAGGTATCATTCATTAGCACCACTGCTTCAAGGTCTTTGCCATGACGCCCTACAAACACGAGTTGTCTGTCATTGGAGGTCCACACAGTTCTCTGCCACCTGGATGGCCACTCTGTGCCTGGGACTGGCCTGGTGTATAGTAGTTGCTCAATAAATACTGCTTGGATGAATTTACTGCTTATCCTCTATACACTACCACTTCAATGGCAGCAAGCTCCTGTTTAGAAGAAGAGGAAGTTTCTGTGTTTGAAGTATTGTAGTTGAATTGTATCCCCTCCAAAATACATATTCAAGCTCTGATCCCCCGTACCAGTGAATAGGACTTTTTTGGAAATAGGGTCTCTGCAGATGTGATCAAGTTAAAATGAGGTCATCCTGGGTCAGGGTGGGCCCTAACTCCAATGACTGTTGTCTTTATAAGAAGAGGGGAATTTGTACATAGAGACACAAATGCGCGGGGAGAAGACGATGTAAAGACGAAGGCAGAGATTGGAGCAAGGCATCTACAAGCCAAGGAAGCCAAAGAGTACCTGACAGCAACCACCAGAAGCTAGAAGAGGCAAGGAAGGATTCCTCCCAGGGCCTTCTGGAGGCAGCGTGGCCCGGCTGACGCACTGATTTCCAAGGTCTGGCCTTCAGAACTGTGAGGGGATACATTTGTGCTGTTTTAAGCCACCCAGCTTGTGGTACTTTGTTACAACCACCCTGGGAAACCAATCCATGAAGCTTGTGACAGATCAGCAAGAGACCCTTTGGGGAATGAGACAGGAAGCTGTGATCGCTTTTGCTTGGAAGCTCAGTTTACTTATGGCCTCCACTGCAGGGCAAGGCAGTATCATAGCAGCTCTGTCAGAGTGGTGGTAAGAGATACGGATGGGAAGAAAGGGAAGTGTGTGAAATTTACCGAGGCCTTCCCTTTGTGCCCAGGAGCCCTCTGACCCAGGTGGGTCTGTCTGGTCTTCAAATATGGCCCCCCTGAAGTCCTTCGCGTTCCAGGACGTGTTTGTCCCGGGGTTAGCTCCTCTTGGCATGTTCACCGTCACGGATACCACCAGCCACCTACTGACAGGCTGCCCTTCATTTCGGAGCTTCAAGCTCTTACTCTGCGTGATCTATATTCTGTTTCTGGTGAGACAAATGGGTCTGCCATGGGCGCTGCTGTCTGTGTGTCAGGTATGCTCTAGGACATTTCCCCTCACATTAATCATAATCACTGAGGTCCAAAGAGTCAGCTGAAATAGTACATCCATTGCTCTGAAGTATATTCCTTCTTGTAACTGAGGAATATTTAGAACTTTAAGTAATTTTGGAATGTCAGTGGTTCTTGATCATGATTTTTAGCTCCTTAGGAAGACTCTGGAGCACGATTCTTAGACTGTTTAGGGGGCAGACCCTTAGAGAGTCTGATGATGTTATGGAGTCTCTCTAGGTGGACATCCATACAACATCTGGATGATGCTTTAGGCCCTGGATCCTGAGCTAGGAATTCCCGCTCTGCCCCAGGTGGATCATCTTTTTCTTCATCTCAGCTTATCAAAAGGAGAAGCTGCTTGGCCCTTCCAATGACTTTTCCGAAGAGGAGTCCTGGCCTCTGGCTTTTGGGAAGTTAGTGGAGGAGCCCTGACCTTTTGGTTGATCTCAGCTGACTTTTTCCTTGATTTACATAATTCACCAGTAGGAAAGGTTAATATCATTTGTCAACTTGACTGGGCTACGGGGTGCCCAGAAATTTGGTCAAACATTATTCTGGGTGTATCTGTAAGAGTGTTTCTGGATGAGATTAATATTTGAACCAGCAAACTGAGTAAAGCAGATTGCTCTCCCCAGTGTGTAAATATGTATGGATATCTCCTGCTTATTCTCTTTCTCTGAAGAGCCCTGACTAATATAACCAGGAAAAGAGGAGTCAGAATCTGTACCTCATTTTGCCTGTGAACTGCTTCTTCCTCAGTGGATCTAGGCCCTTCGTGTGTGTGTGTGTGTGTGTGTGTGTGTGTGTGTGTGTGTGTGTGTGTGTGTGTGTTTTCAAAGTAGAAATTCCAAGGCTTACTTTTAGGGTGTTAATTAGTGCAAAATAGATTGCCTACAGATTAACAGAAAGAAGAAGTCTTCCAGACCAGAGTGCCTGACATGGTCCTCACAAGCTGTAATCATAAAAGATGGTTGTGTTTGCTTTGTTTCCGGCACATGGATCCATTTATAATACATATGCGCCCTGAGGAAACTAATATTTTTTAAATGGATTCTTGAAGCTGGTTTATGTTAGTCTTCAGTTTTGCAGCCTAAGAAAATGGTTACCTAATCTTCCAATTATTTAGTTGGCCCTATGTACGTGGTCCCAATGTATCCATTTCTCTTTGCATTATATCTATCAGTCTGTTTTTGGTGGTGGAGGTGACAGTCCAGGTTGAAAGTTCCTTCCTGTGCTGTTCTTTTCTGTTATCATCACCTCTCTCCTTTGCTCAACTTAAAACTCCTGCTCCCCTGGGAAAGGACAGAGATGGGGTCAGGGAAACCACAGCAGCCTTCCTTAAATGAGACTTATGGAACGAGTGGGAGCGCCGTGGGCTCATTGTAACGTTCCCCAGGCAACCGGTGAGCCCGGTCTAGGTCTTTCTCTCCATTCCCACAGCCGCCCTGCTTCCCTGTAGCTCCACCAGTATAGCCCGGTGGGAAAGCACCCTGCAGTCAGACCAATCTGGACTTTAACTGCAGTCAGGGCCCTTCCTCTTACTAGTGTGTGACCCTCATTGGGTGAATTCCTCCGTATCTGGAAGCAATACCTGTCTCCTGGGGCTGAGTGAGGACAGTGTAAATGTAAAGGCCCTCGGGTGGTGCTGATACAGTGTGGGTGCTTAGTAAATAGTAGCTGCTTCTCTTCATCTGCATTAAGGCTCTCAGGGCAGCCTCTTAGAGGCTACTTCTCCCACCTCCAACACGGCTGTCAGCTTACTCTTCTTAATGTCATCAAAAATCTTCTATGGAAAATACGTAAAAATTCCCCACATCCTTTACTCTGGTTGGTCAGATTATGGACGACCTGCTGTTTTCTTTTTTATGTGTTTCTGTCTCTTCTCACTGACCAGAAAATAAATAAATAAAAGCAAGCCTCTATCACTTCTCCTTTTTCCACGGCGGAGAGAACAGTTCCAAGCCTGCTCTCCACTGGCCCTGGTTGAATTTGTCCTCATTGGCTATGTCACTATGTCACTTAACCTCCCTCAACCCTAGTTTCTCCTCACTTATAAAAGACTGTTTGTGCAAGGACTGAATGGGAAAATGCACGTAAAATACCCAGCACCGTGCTTAAGCAATGAGAGCTTTGAGTGCCAGGAAGTGCCTGAAATACCGGCCTTGCTAAGGGTTTGTTAACAGATCTGCAGAATATAGTCAATTACATCTCTCATTTCTTCACCCTCCATAACCCAAAACTTCTCCCTTGGCCTCAGTTCAGACAGAGCTTACTGTCAGATTGGGTTCTGTTCAGGCAGGGTCAGCTTGGCTGTCCTTTTCGTGTCCCCTCTGTCTCTGACTGCAGACTCCCAAGACCAGGGACCTGCCCTATGTGCCACACATGCAAATCAGGATCAAAAGCTTCCTTGCCTTTGCTAAGGGTGAAGGTGCTGTGGGCAGGAGTAACTGCGAGGAACAGATACACCTGGACGGCCTTGGCCTGTTCCATAGGACAAGACATCCCCTTGGGCTCTGCAGTATGTTCAAATCTTTGAAAGCCCGTGGCCTCGTGCCACTCAGGATTATCAGCAGCGGCATCAAAAGGTACAGTAATGGACTGTTCATCGGTGCCTTGTCAGCAACTGTTTAAAGCGAATCCTTCAGACCTGGTCTCTGTCTATAGGACGAGCTCAGGGCAGACACAGAGGGTGTGTCAGCCATCACTCGCGCAGGTTCTGAAATGTGCTGACGTGCCCTCAGTCAGTCCTGAGGCACTGCAAATGTGTCCTGGCTTAAAGTCTTGCTTAATGTTTTTGCTTTAGGAAGGATGAATCTATTTTCTTATAGTTGAAGCTCTGATCCCACTTGGTTTTCTCTTTGTGCACGCAACTGTTCTGTGAGTGCTTTATGTATTTGCTCGCACATGAACATTCATAGAAAATTCAATAAAAAGTTCGCAATAATGAAAAGGAAAAAAACGTACAAATCTTGGATGTGCAGTGAAAGGAGGTTTCGACTGTCTTTGGACCCAATTATTGGAGAAATGAATACTTTGAAGGAGCGGAGGAAGGATTAGAAGAAATTTCTCCCTACGTCCATTTCATCCTCTGTCGGCCTTTCTGGGTATCTCTTCTTCCCAGGTACCTGTGGGGCGTTTGGGTTTCATGCTACAAAGAGTTTCTAGTTCTGTAGGCGTTTCTGAAGTGACTTAGTGTTAGCACCTGAACAGGGACACATTTTTGTGGCAAGTAAAGAGGCTTCTTCTGGAGAAAGGAAAAAAGATCTTCTCTCGGAACAGTATTGGAGGAAATCATTGACCTGAGTTGTGGTAACAAACCTCAACTGGGTACTTAACTGTGCTAGATGACCCTATTGTGTTTTTTTAAAGAAGATTTGCTTTTCTTCCCTGAAATGACTTGCCTTTCTCCCCTTCAGCTTCCTGCTCCACCTTCATTGTCAGCTGAGGACCTCGCCACGTACTCTACCGAAAATAAAGAGGAACCAGAAACTGTACCAGACGGGAGCCCCTCCCCTTCCCACCATCAAACTCCCACCCGTCTGGCCTACGCTCTCCTCCTCTGCTCTTCTTTCTTCTGAGTGTTTGCCCCGCCCCCTCAAAGGCCAGTCCCTCCTCCTGGGATTGGGAGCCCATCCCCGACACCTTTTCAGGGAATTCTTTTTTTATTCACTCTTCAGCACTGCTGTCTCCCTCCCTCCCAAATCATTTCCATCAGCTACAGACCAATGTGATCTGGCATCTTCCATATTTAACTTTCCTCCATATTTTGCCCCATTTCTTTGATTCCTTTTAGAGCTCCAATACTCAGAAGAGTTAATTTATGCTCACTACCTTCACTTTCTCATTTGTATTCACTCTTCAATCTAGCCCCAGCCAGCTTTTGCCCCTGTCACTCCACTGAATTTGCTCTAGTCAAGGTCAACCAATGACTTCTGTGGTGCTAACTCCAAAGGACGCTTCTCTGTGTCCCTCAGCCCCTGGCACAGTGACCATCCTTCTCCACACACCCTGCTACCTGACTTCTCAGGTTTCTGCACCCTCTTGCCTCCCCACCTGCCATTCATGGGCCTATCCTTTGAAGTCTTCTTTGCAGACTCCCATCCCTCTACTTAAGTCTAAAAACTGGTATTCCTGGAGGGTCTGTCCTGGGACCTCCTATCTTCCCCCAAACACCATCTCTCTAGGTGATCTCATCTATGGTTTTAAATAGTGTCTAGAGATTAACAAATCACATATAACAAATATTATATCTCCGTATGTTTTCTGAGCTCTAAATGCATATATCCAGCTGGCTACTTACCTTTTCCATTGGCCAATCTCAAACTTAACTAATCTAAACCTGAACTCTGGATTCCTCCCTGCCCCCACCAGTCTTCCCTCTCTCAGTAAATGACATCACCAGCCACATGGTGGCTGCAGCCAGAAACCTGGGAGGTCAGTCTTGATTCCTCCTTTTCCCTCACCCCACTCCCCATACCAATGCCTGAAAGTCCTGTGATTCCACCTCCAGACTAGATTCAAGGCACCACGATTCCCTGCATCCAGGCCACCGTTGTCTCTTGCCTGGACTAATACAACTGCTTCCTAACTGGTCTCCCAGATGCCATGCTCACTCCGCACAGCATAACTGGAGTGATCTGTAAAAAAGTAAATTAGATCCCGAGATTGCCCTGCTTAAAACTCTTTGATGCATGTTTATTTCACTTAGAATAAAGTCTACCCTCTTCAGCCTGGCCTCCAGGCCCTGCAGGATCTGCCTTCCTCACCAGATTTCCCCTGGACCTTGTTCCTCAATCATTCTCTCTCTCAGCCACACTGGCTGCCCTTCTGTTTCTTAAACATGCTAAGCTCTTTCCCTGACACGTCTTTGCACGTGCTGTTCCTTCTGCCTGGAACCCTCCTCTCAAAGCTCCGCAAGAGCCTGGGTCCTTCTCATTTTTAGTTTCTGAAGGAAAGCTCTTCCCCGACTGCCTTTAACGTAGCTTCTCCCCACTATGGTCCCTCTCCATCACGGTAAAAAATGACCGACTCTGTAATTATTCCACTTGTTTGATTTGCTTTATTCCCCTGCTAGATTGTTAGGCTGCAAACTACATGATAAGGGGGGGCCGTGTCTTCTAGCCCCAGCCCAGGTACAGAGGCTGGCACTTAGTAAGCACTAAATAAATACTCGTAGAATCAATAAGGTGTTATATGTTTGCGCACTTAAATCAACAGTCACGTGTGTCTCTGCCTCAGGGGTCCATTTTCTCTTGCCTGTGTTCACAGTTCTTACAAACGGTGATAGAGGACACTCATCTACCTTGTGGTGAAATAAAGTAATTTTTTTTCATCAGCAGTAATGATCCCCTTGAATCTGTCAGCAGACATGGGTTCAGAGATAAGTCTTTTTAGGGTAATCTCTGTTGAAAAAGCTCAGATAGGGTCCTTGCAAGTATTCTGAGAGTACAGTGGAGAGCTGGAAACACATTTTTCCAGAACTTCAGCTAGAACTCTCGCTTGCAGAAGCTCCTTCAGACAGGAAAGAAAGAGGAAGGAAGTCTAAAGTCTCCAAAAATTGCAAATGATAAATCCAAGTGAGAGCTAAACTTCCTCTCTTAAAAAATCACAACCTCCCACCATGAAAGAAAAAAATCTATAAAAGTAGACTTGTGGGTGTGAGGTAGAGTGGGGCGAATGAACAGTAAGGGAACTTGACTAGTAAACGTGGGGAATAAAGAAGAAAACCATCTTAGACACTGGATCAGACAGTGCGAAAAGAAGTTCCTTAGTACAGCGCCATATGGAACAACTATGAATTTTAATTCAAGAGAAGGAGACAGAGGTTTTGTCTCTTTAACTTTTTCCATCTCCTCTTATTATTACTAGTAGATTGATTCCATTTCTTGGGCCCTGAGGCTTTTCTTGTTTCCTGTCATTAGAACTTAGAAGTATTTTCCTCTGTTCCCCGCCCCACCCACTTCATTACTCTTAGTTCTTCCACAAACATCTGTGGTCACCTACTGGAGATAGAGAAACAGCCTCTAACATCTTTCGTGTTCAGTGTACTTGAGGGTAATACTCTGAATGTAACACAGGATTAACAGGACATTCTGATCTCAAAATTTTTGTGTTTGCACACTGATCCAGAATGTGGTAGTAACTAGATTTTCCAAGCTATCTAGGGGAAAAAGCAAGTACACGTAATAACTTTTGTGAGAAGCAGTGCCAGTTCTTCCAAATTCATTCTAAACTCTTTGAGCACTAACTAGTCCAATCCCCAGCTTTCACGTTCCACTAAAAGTTGCAAACCTGGGGCTTCCCTGGTGGCACAGTGGTTGAGAGTCCGCCTGCCGATGCGGGGGACACGGGTTCGTGCCCCGGTCCGGGAAGATCCCACATGCTGCGGAGCGGCTGGGCCCGTGAGCCGTGGCCGCTGAGCCTGCGTGTCCGGAGCCTGTGCTCCGCAACGGGAGAGGCCACAACAGTGAGGGGCCTGCGTACCGCAAAAAAAAAAAAAAAAAAAAAAAAAGTTGCAAACCTGGATGAGCTATTCTTACTAAGAAAAGAAAAGTTCTGAAAGGCTCCTCTCTTCCTGATTGCAACGTGTGTCAACAGAGGGAGTTTTTCTACATAAACGTATCTGCTCCTTGTGTAAGTACTATCTGTTTTTCTTGCCTGTGATAATAGATACTTATTTTAAGCAATAATAGATAGATATCTAGAAATCAGAGTCTCAGCTGTCTTTTAAAAAGTAAACTATTACATATGTTACTGTAATGGTGGATACATGTCATTCCATATTTGCCAAAACCCATAGAATGTACAGCAGAAAGAGTGGAACCCAATGTAAACTATGGACTTTAGTTAATAATAATGTATCAATATTGGCTCATCAGTTGTAACAAATGTGCCACACGAATGCAAAATAATAATAGGGGAGACTATGTGCAGAGAGAGGTGAAGTATATGGGAACTCTGCTCAACTCTGCTCAAAATTCTGTAAACCTAAAACTGCTCTAAAAAGTAAAGTCTAGTAATTAAAAAAAATACAAAGTAGTTACAATCCCTCTGGTTTCAAGATCTCTCACGATATTAAAGATTGTTTCACAGAACCATTCTGAGCAGCCTGAAAACACAGCAACGGTGAGCCATAAAGAATCAGGTGAACTCTGCCATCTTAAACGGGTGCTGACGTAACACTGGAGTCTAGATGCCCCGATCATGTCCGACACATTCCCCTTCCTTCATCTCCCTGATTCAAAACCCTACACCGTATTCTCGGCCCAGTTCCCTGAGATCCTCTTTTTCAGAACATCCAGTTCTCCACCTGGAAGTAATATTGTCACCATTGCTGGAACTTTCCCAGCTTCCACAAGTTGTACACAGGGCCTCTCCTGTTTCTGGCACAAGTGAGCTTTAGCTGCTGGAGGATATCTGGGTTGTTCTCCCTGATTAGCTTGATCTGTTCCCCCATTACCCTATTTGTTATGGACCCGAAAGATTGCTAGAACAGTACCTGGATTCTTCCTTGCTGATAATGCTGTTCTTGCCCGTCTGCAAGTGTGCTTGTTTTGTGCAGCTTTGGTACTCCGCATCAACTTTGCTTGACCACATAAGACCCGTTTAAAGTTCTCGTCAAAGAGTCCTGAAAATATGACCTTATTGCCTGATGTGGGCCCCAAACTTTCCACTCAAGTTGATCTTTGCATGTGGCACTTGCTCTAAAAGGGTCAGGAATGCCGACAGCTGACTTTCAAGAGTCCAACCATTTAAGAACAAGGACCTGTTTCTGAGCCTCAGTAGAGCCGTGACCCAAACAACACATTGCTCCATAATGCTGACAAAAAAATCCTACCGTATAAGGAATGTTTCCTATTTAGGGCAACTTTTTACGGATCTAGTAATCTATTGTCCCTTGAAGTGTGTGTGTGTGTGTGTGTGTGTGTGTGTGTGTTTGCGCGTGCGCGCACACGTTTGGGGTGGGAGTGGCGGCAGGGGAGTTGACGCAAAAGGTGAGAAGCTGAGCCCGGGGCAGAACAGGGTACTCAGTAAAGCCAGGAGGAACAAAATAGCCAAAAGGAAAAAATGAATAACTTGTAGACCCTGTAAAGGAAACTCCCCTGTGTGTTGGCAGTAGTGGATCTCTATTGACATGACATTTAAAATCGTTGATTAGCGAAACAATTTTGATTTCCCATCAGATTCTTGGGGGGGGGAGGGTGGTTACACGGGAGAAGCTGGGCACACCTGTGTGCACGACCCTCTGCCTCCCGGTGCCCACCTGGCGGGGTCTCGGGTCACCTCCAGGCCC
This sequence comes from Phocoena sinus, assembly GCF_008692025.1. NCBI lineage: Eukaryota > Metazoa > Chordata > Mammalia > Artiodactyla > Phocoenidae > Phocoena > Phocoena sinus. Next base: position 23,853,864 of record NC_045766.1, read on the forward strand.
AAGGAGCAACCTTTCTCTTCCATTCGTCTGCGCAGCCTCCCAGCTGTTCCCCTTCAGGAAGGGCTGGTCCCGTCCTCCGCGGGAACTACGGGGTCCTCGCTGGAGGGACCTCAGGAGCCCGGGGCCCACGTCCCTGGGCGCGGCTCCCTTTCCCCACAGCTTTTCTTCGGCACCCGTACCTGCAGGCTTGGCTCTGTGGGGTTTTTTTCTCCGTAATATAGGACGGAGGGTAATTAGAAGGAAATCCTGAGAAAGAGCTTTCAAAATACTTTTTACAAAAATGCTGGAGGTGCAATTCTAGGAAAAGTGGAATTTGACCGGGCTATGACCCGCCACGCCAGGCTTTGAGTCCGAGGTGGAGGAAACAGATGGTGAGGTGAGGGACCGTGTGTGCCACCTGATGGGTTGGCCAGGGCCATCGGCGGGACGGCACAGCATCGGTGGGAGCCGTGTGAGCAGAGGGCAGCCCAACTGCGTTTTAAACCAACATGAACTTGAGGGCAGGAGAAGAAAAGGATAAAGCGCTATTAATGGGAAGTCAAGACGTTTGTGAACGGAATGAGCTCAGTCGTTTTATTTTAAATTCAGTGCCAAGCGGCGGGGAGTGAACTTAATTAGTTTCAAGTCTCACCTTCAACACTGGGGACAGGTAGGTCATCAGAGGCCAAAAGGGACAGTCTCGACCGTCTTGGTCCATTTCTGACGACTGTGACCAACAGTCAACTAATCAGACCTGAGCTGCGGAATAAATGACGCGTGGACATATCTCTTTTTCATTAATTTTCATCTAAAAGTAGTTTGGATATTTTAGGATACGGTTAGCTACATTTCCTTGCGTGTCAAGCACACGTTGTTTCCTGAAAATCATTAAAGGTCTTCCTTCTGTTCGTAGGAGTGACACATCCCATTGTCTTGTTTCCACAATGCTTAACTGTGTTATAGCAAATGCCAATAGTGAACGAACTCTCCCTTTGGATGTTTCAAATGTGACTTTTAATTAAGTGTATTAACCTGATGAATCATACTTGAGCAGCAACTACAATAAGATTATAGGCATTTTCAACTTTTGGATGTCCACAGAACGTGAAAAGCACTTTATGAGGCTTGCATATTTCATTATAATGTAATTCTATATTAGATATTCCACTTATGCGTAGAGCCAAACTAGTTTCTGCTCTGTAGCGATGCTGATTTAAATGAGTAAACCACAAGGAATGGAGAAAGCTTAACTCTTTGTGTATCTCGGCATGGTCGTGCTTACAAAAGAATTCTCTGGGGGCAGAGTTTCACCTTTAGTTAGTGGAGAGAGTACAGCATGTATGTGTCAGGTGGGATGGGGTAAGAAAGAACGGATGCAGCATTTCTTCTGCACATTGACTGATGAAGGATAATTCTGAGCAAACCCTGAGCACTTTCCCTTTACTCCACATAGACAGCTGATCAGTTTCGCTGCACCGAACAGTCAGCAAGGCCAAGTTGCACACAAGAGGGCTGTGAGGGGCTGGTGGGCTGCCTTGACCACCTGGATAAGAAGAACACCTGCAACAGAAGTGCATAAAGAAACCCTGGGAACTAAATGGATGGCTCTCTGCAAGGCTGCCATAAAGCACCCTGCACAATATCACTAATAGACCTTTTACAATTTTTATAGCTTCCCGAGTTATTTTTGAGCCAGTGCTAGCATTCAATTATTTCCTGTTGAATAAGGAACAAAACAGGCCTAAAGACTGAAAGGAAAAGCTGCTGAGGGGAGTGATCTCTCCAGATGGAAGTTTTCTGGCAGATCGTGATTTGTGACTCAGAATGAGCCCAGATCACTGTGCCATATGGACGGCAGCAGAGCCTTTAGACACTGACTCAGTCACTCAGCAGACTTCTGAATCCCTACTAGGCGTCAGTTATTAGCTGGGCCTTGGGAAACAAAGATGAGTAAGCAACGGTATCTGCCGCCAAGGAGTCCATTCATTCATTCGTTCATTCATTCATTCATTCTTCGACATTTACTGAGCATTAATGATGTGCATCGTATATTGGGGGACTTGAATATGTAAACAGAGAGTAAATTACCATATGGTACTGTGACAAAGTCAGTTGTAAAAATAGGGGAAAATGCTTCGCAAGGATGGAGGTGGAGAGAGAGACTAATTATATCTGCTGTTGTCATAGCAAATTGATAAAGTGACCTTCAGCCTGAATTTTGAAGATGGATTAGTGGATTAAGGAGTGGTATTGGTGGGGCGGGAGGAGCGCAAGGCCCTTTCATTTCCTAGCAAAGGAGTAGTATGAGCAAAGTCACAGACTTAAGGATTCATGCTTGGGAGGAAAAAATAAGAAAATAAGAAATTGATCGTGGATAAAGCTTGTGGCTTCATAGACAGGAAGTGGAACTAGAGAAATAACTTCTTCGGGACCTTCAATGTCATGTTAGAGCTTTAGCTTTATTCTATATACTGGGAATGTCAATCCCAGAGCTTCCCCCTTTCTACCCTCATGGCAGATGTCCCCAGTCTGCCATGAATGGCGTTCTTTCCTGCTGAGCCCAGGCCGACCCATGGAATCTTTCTCTGCACAGGGCTTTAGGAAGCCCCCTCCACCTTGCTAGGATTGGAACATAGGAAAAGTATATTCACTCTCTTTGCTGTAGGCAAAGGAGGTATTCTAAGGTTTTTAAATCTAGGAATGACAAGGTCAGATTTGATTATTGGGAAGCCTATTTTACTAGTACACTAGAGAATGGATTGGAGTGGGCAGAATCTTGAATCAGAAAAACCAGCAGTAAACTGTTTAATAGTTTAAGCCATTGGTTCTCAACCCCGGGTGCACATTGAAATACCTGAGTGCTTGTTAAAAATATCTTGTACCTAGGTCCCAACCCCAAACCAATGAACCCAAATGATTCATGTGTGCCCAAGGGTTGAGATCCACTTGTCTGGGTATTAGTTAATGAGAACATTTATTAAACGTAATAGGTTTTATCTTCCTTCACGATGATCTTGGAGAGGGGAGAAGATGACTTGGGGAAGATGAGAAAGGATTTGCCCTTGTTTGGCCTTTATTCAAATAGTAATAACTAATAATGACTGTGCTTTCTTGGCAGTCTTCTGTGTGTTTATGTGTTTGCTAACTTATATGCAGATGTATCATTTCACTTGATCCCCACGTTAATCCTGTAAATATGTATTTATTATTCCCAATTTACAGCTGAAGTAACCACATCTCAGAGACCTTAAGTAACTTGTTTATGATCACAGGGTACTCCGATGCCAAGAGTTATATTCTTTTCACTCCTCCATGTTACTTTCAGGACTTGTAATTTAAATCATATATGAAACGCAGGAAATACATTAGAAGAAATAAGAGCAGTTGAGGAGTGTATTGTTACTCTTAGGTATGATCAAATTCACTTTCGGGAACTAAAACCTGAGCCTCTTGCTCTGTCAAGTAGGCTGGGCTGGCCCTGTGGCTCCGGAAATGGGTGACTTTTAAAAAAATTTATTTTATTGAAGTATAGCTGATTTATGCTGTATACCAAAGTGATTCAGTTATACACATATATACATTCTTTTTCATATTCGTTTCCATTATGGTTTATCACAGGATATTGAATATAGCTCCCTGTGCTATATAGTAGGACCTTGTTGTTTGCCCATTCTATGTATAATAGTTTACATCTGCTAGTCCCAAACTCTCAATCCATCCCTCCCCCAGCCCACTTCCCCCTTGGCAACCACAAGTCTGTTCTCTATATTTGTGGGTCTGTTTCATAGATACGTTCATTTGTGTCATATTTTAGATTCCACATATAAGTGATATCATCTAGTATTTCCTTCTCTGTCTGAGTTACTTCACTTAGTATAATAATCTCTAGGTCCATCCATGTTGCTGCAAATGGCATTAAGGAAATGGGTTATTTTATACCTACCGTAATCTTTTTATGGAGGACTGATGGGAACATCAGTGTTTCCCTCTGGTCCGGACAAGGTAATTCCCACCCACCAGGAACTATGCTTTCACTCTGTGTCCTGGTTGGCCTAAATCCTCATTGTATGCACATCACACCATTGCCCTGACTAGCTGCGTTTTCTTGGTTGTGATTCCTGTGAACAGATAGTACAATGAAACCTCTAAAATTAAAAGACACATTAGGTCCTTTTGCAAATGTATGTAAAACTTGGATTTGTCTGACCAACTGTTATTTAGCATTTAGCAACCAGTTAATGCTCCGAGGCTACCTAACTATCCAGATCATTTCAGAACTAATAAGCTGGAAACTAGTGATTCACAGGAAGCACTAAGTTCTGACTTGGTCTGAAACGTCAATTCTATTATCTCTCTATATACAACAGAGACAGCTAGAATAGCCAGCAGCCATGACATGAGTTGAATTTGACAACCTGTATCTCATCTACAATCCAGCAGGCTGCTTCCTGGTCTGGGTGATTGGCCGTGAAGGTTGGGCTTGAGGAAAGCATGTTACTGCAGCTAGGTGAGCCCCATGGCTTGCCCGGGTAATAAAAGCCACCAGCAGGGGAACACACGACAGAGTGCAGAAGTCCCTAACTTTGTCTAAAGTCTTCAATTATCAGATTGTATTAATTCCTAACAACGGAGCCAAGTAAGGGGTGTTTTATTCATTTGTTACGTTTTACTCTCTCAACAAAATCTTATGCATTTCGTTAGCGTCTGTTTTTTTTTTTTAATTGCAAGGAGACCCTAGGACCTTGGCTTTCTAGCTGTGTTCTGTGGAGCCCCAAGATTCCTTGCTGTATGGGAGGGACCTCAGTGCATGTCATGGGGAGGAAAAGAAGGTAGGAGAGAGGGTTGGACTCTAGGCTCTAGGATGTTCATCCCATCTTCAACCCGAGCAGTTTTGCTTTTACTAATTTTATGTTTGAAAAAAAAAAGAAAAGGCTATAATTGGTGTGAAGAGCATTGAACTAGACATAAGAAATCCCTGGGTAAGCATCTGCGTGGGTCGATCAATTGGACTTCTTTTAATTGTCTGGAAATTCAATTTTGACCCTGTGCATGTCTGAAAAAGTGACCTGAACATAGCAGAAAAGAGGTGTCACAAAGCCCATGAACTTGACTCTCGGGAGAGATCTGGATCTACCTACATGCCCTTATACCATGACCATGGAGTTAAAACAGGTTTAAAGTCAAGGTTTCTGATTTAACAATCCTGGTTATTACATTTCAACAGCCTATATTAGTAGAGAGCTGTTGGAAGCTGACATGCGGAAAACTAATAGAAGCCACAGCAGAGGAAGTGACATGAGACTCAGTCACCCACTGCACTGGAGGGACTATCTCACTGTGGGTCACAGTGTGGACTATGGAATCTAACAGATTTTGGTTCATGAGCCAATTTGGCCCCTTACTTCCTTTGTGACTTTGAGCCTCAGTGTTCTCTTCTGTAAAATGGGCACAGCAGTCAGGCTCTACTGGAATCTGACAGGGCAGCTCCTTCAGAGGACTTCTGGACTTTCCCAAAGCTTTCCTGTTGATCCACTCTAGCAGAATCCCCTGGAATACTGGTTAAACATACAGATCCCCTGGCCTTACACCCAGGCTGCCTGAATCAGAATCTGCAGGGGGAGGACCAGTGGTCTGAACTTTTAATCAGTGCCTCAGGGGATTCTGAGCTGCCTCCATGCTTAGAAACTACTACTTTAGAGACAGCTTGACAAACCCTGATGAAGATTCTTGGGGAACGAAAGAGTGGGAAGGGGAATCTCCAGCCGATGGAGACCCTGGCCTTGTACCCACATCCTTTTCTTCCTAGATCTACATCCTCTCTGTTGGTACAGGAACATCCTTGCCTGGGTATTTGAAAGTCAGAACCCACTGCTGCTTCTCGTCAGGGCCAGAGTGGAAGCAGTCATGACCCCATGAAGGAGAATCACATGCTTTTTGCTTTTCTCTCAAGCAAGGAGGGATCCTTGAATACCAATTAAGTGACCTTTATATGTTATACAAGAGACTGATATGGATGTCTCTTTAAATAAAAAGCCCTATTAAAACATATACTCATGTGGTTTTGGAGAGGTACGGAATGTGTATTTTTTGTACCAGGCTGAAAACTGGCCACATTACCGTAGTGGTCTTGCAGAATTCCAAGAAAGAAAAGAGCTCTCATTTTTTATTGCAATGTCAAAGTGTTACGGTTGTCAACCCAGTTGTGCCGAAATCCACTCTAAGAGGCTTCGTTATAAATAAAACTGAATCCAGTTTTCTGTAATCTTTCAGTTTGCACAAAAAATGTGGCAAAGGGAAAGGCATTGTAAACATCTTTGGCCCGATTTGGTCTGTGTTTTTCTGTGTCAGACTGGAGCTCCTGACAGGGAGACAGGGCAGTGTTAATATTAACAAACACCTTTGTGAAACCCATAGAGAGAGGGAGAGAGGGAGCAGGTGGGAGCCAGTCAGCTCTGTTTAATCATTTAACTCATTCCTAGCCTAGAGTGTGTGTACAGAACTTGGGACATGCATACACATATTTTTAAAAGATTCTTTAAAAATAATGGCACACCTGACTGCACCCAAACCAGGTGATGGCCTTACACAGGTGTTTGCTTCCACTTATAGCTGCCACTGGGTTGAGGAAAACAGTCAGAATGGTCCAGGGTAATCAATCACCTTTATGTTAAAAAATGACTTAAAGCAGCCTGAGGATTGTATGTCTAGGCTGCCAATTGATTAAAATAATCATGCATGTGGGTATAGTGCTCGATACTTTGCCATTATGACAATAGCTTCTTCCCGTTTTGAAGATTACGAAAGAGATTTGAAAAGTGACTTGGCCAAGTCACTCAGTTATTAAGTGAAAGAGACAGGGGTCTGAACCCATGTGTTTTGAATCCAAAGACCTTCAAAGTTCCACAAGTCACACCACCTTAGCTTATAACATAAAAGAATGCCATGTGTGGAAACCTTCAGATTCCGTAACTTAAATCTTACTGATGCCTTCTACACAAGGCTCTGTGTCACCTGACAGCCCGAGGGACGGACTTTTGGCTTCCCTATGCCACTACCTGCCACCGGGGGCTTCACTCTCAATCATCATCAATGATTATTTGTGCGTCCCTGGAATGCCACCTCGCTCTGTCTCACGGTCTGCTCATTAGTGCCCCCTCCTGGTGTGGAGGCTCATAACACTGCTCCTTGGACCGGTGCCCTCAGCCGCCTTCACTGCTAGTGTGTGTTGGCTGTCATCTTTGGCTTTTGTAATTAATTACAATTTGCCGCCTAGGAGCTGAGTGTCTGGAGGGAAGAAATGCAGTTTCCAGCTCTCTCGCTCACCTACTCGGCTCAAGCCTTGGATGAGGATCTTCTCCGGTTGTGTTCCAGGCTGTTTGATTCTTGCTCAGTGCACAGAATTCCTTTTCCCTCCTGCCTTCCTTTATGTCACATTCCCTCCTTCTGCACTGACATACTACTTTGTTTCTAATATGAATAAATGATTCTTCAGATCCTTTTCACTGCTGTTCTTAAGGCTCTCCATCATATGGCATTGGCGCATCATTGAAAACCCTTGTTGCGCCTGGTGAATGATAGTTGTCATTAAAAGAGCAGATTGTTGAGGTGTTCTCTGGAGTTCTCAACAATCACACGACTCTGATCATTTCCTCTCCTGTTCCAAAGCCGAGCTTGGCTGTGTTCAGTTCTGATCATTAGGTTCATGTTTACAACTGTTGCTCCATTCACTGTTTTCTCACAGTTATTAATACAACTCTGGGAGTGACAACTGCTTCTGTAAAAGAATTGCGCTGGGCTTCCTTGGTGGCGCAGTGGTTGAGAGTCCGCCTGCCGATGCAGGGGACGCGGGTTCGTGTCCCGGTCTGGGAAGATCCCACGTGCCGCGGAGCGGCTGGGCCCATGAGCCATGGCCACTGAGCCTGCGCGTCCGGAGCCTGTGCTCCGCAACGGGAGAGGCCACAACAGTGAGAGGCCCGCGTATTGCAAAAAAAAAAGAATAGTGCTGCCTGAATTATGGTGCGTGCTACATACAATTACAGCTCCCAAAAAGGTGTTAACGGACATGGAAAAAAGCAATCAGGTCAAAGACTAATGCATAGGAGAACTCTAAAGAGCATTAAAGACACAACGTGAGAACTTGTGCATCGTGACACAGTAAACAAAATAATAAGTGTCTTGGAATCATGGTTGATTAAATTCCTGTTAGAAGCCCTCAGCACTATTATATCATGCTTAGTCTCCTAGGCACCCTTGTGCATTAACAGCCAACAAACTATAATTTCGTGCTTGAATGGGCTAATACGGTCTTAGGTTCCAGATTCTGTGCACAACCATGCTAAGCCAGAGAAATTAAGTGCAAAGCAAATAAATAAATAAAGCAGTGGGCAGAGGTCAAAAGCCAATGCCAACACCAGCCTGCAATAGAGCAAGCCTTTTTGTGGAAAACGTTCGCGTTTTTACTATTATTTAACTGAAGGACCTTTTTGATTACTTGCCGATTAAACATTTGCTAGAACACCTGCTATGTGCCAGGCACAGTGGTAGTCCTAGAGGCTATCATGGCGAGCAAACAGTTGCTGATGAGCAGTTGGGATTTCTCAGCGGAAAACCAAGATGGGTTCCTATCTCAACCATTCTATAGCAGAGTCTGAAGAGACACTGTCAATGAGGTTTTGGTTTGGGCTTTGGCAGCTTTCCCAGGGCTCTCTGGTTGCACCCTCTTCAAGATTGCTTCTGGAAAGGGGGCACCAATCCTTTTCCAGATGCAGTTCATAATAATTATTTGCCCTTACTATACTCATCTGTCTGTATTTCAGAATATACTCAGAAAAGGTCTTCTGTTCAGATCTTATCTCCACTCAGTAAAGGTTCTCTTAAGATCCCAAAACCTGTCTGCAGGTGCCCTTTCATTCGCTCTTTCTAAGATGACGGTATGAATGGCTTGGTGTGAGGAATGTAAAAAAGAGAGATGAGGAATTTATTGAAATTTGCCAGTCATCAGGACAGAAGTTTTTACTCATTTCTACATATTTTGTGCAGTTAGGATCATCTGAACTTTACCACTCTTGCTGGTAGCAGAATCATAATTAAAGCTGAAAAGGGTACTTAATTCAAAGAAAATTCTTTAAGAAATCCTTAACAAAACTCTTAGGACTGCCCCTCCCACTATCCTTTAGGCTGAAAAATCTGCCTAAATGCCTTTTGGCACTTATATTGCATACAATCAGTTCTTTTCTCTGGGTTTATCTCAGGATAGCATTAATTTGGTATGACTGGGAGGTAATCTTCCTTCATTAGGCTTTTATCATTGTTCTTTAGTGTTTCTATCGTGCAGACCCTTTGGAGCAGAAGGCTTACAGGTGCCGAGCTCCCATGAAGTCTTGGTCATGAGAACGTATGCCTGAGATGGGACCAGTTTGGGAGCCTCCAATGCTTGAAGTTAAGGATATGTGGTCTGGGGTGATTTGGGGGATCCAGAGTGAGATTTCAACGGAATCATCAATTCCTAACTGTACCAAGTGGCAAAGGAGGGCAAGAGAGCCATTCTGGGTCATTGGCTGTACAGTGCAAATTTAGACTGAAGAATGAAAGGTATTGGAGGACGTCCTGGGAAACACATGACTGGGTACCTGTGAACTTAAGCACACTTTTCAGGAGGTGACAAGGTACTTGCCATAGTAGGATGAGCAGGAGAAGCTGTGCAAGATGGTTGGGGAGAGATGTGGAGAGGAATAACATTAGTTTCAGATACCAAATTGAGGATTGAAGTTCCCGAGGAATTTTTTAGCCCCACTGAAGTATATTGAAAATATATTATTTTACCAAAACTGCTCCAATAAGCAAATGCAGAAAATGGTGCTAAATGGGTGCTAGAGATTGAAATCTTTCACAGTGATGTGACACATATTATTACAATAAGACTCAATAGATCGTATTTGCTCTGTCTTGCTTACTCAAATGAATAGGAGCGGATCCAGATTGTGTGGAGCCTGAAGGTTATCCAATCTGGGGGACCCTCCGTAACAAAGAGAATATAAACTTTGAGTATAAAATAAGGACAGATTCTTTACAAGGGGCTCCCTCGAGTGAAGGGCCCTGAGAGTTGAATGTCACCGATTCTTGGCGAATCCACGTCTGGATGTAGAGCTGTGTTATGAGCCGTGTCCTGGGAAGGGCCCAGCTCCCCTGCCACCTTAGTAGGAGGCAGGCAAAGGTGAATGCGGAAACTGTGGTCCCAAGTTTCAGATTTTACTTAGCATATCTGAGTGCTTTGCTGACCATGTTGGAAGCTGCCTGTTGATCCCTTAGGAAGGGAACTCTCAATGAAACAAACACCAGAACGTGTGCTTCCTTATGACCAGAAGGCCCTAATCCAGAATTTACTGAGCTGGGAGATTCCTCATGAGGCCACTTATAAAGCTTTTGGGGATGTATTCCTGTTTATCATTGAACTACCTTAGATTTAAAACACCCCACCCAATGCTATTATCTAGGTAGCCACTGGAGCAACAGCCACGAATAAAATAACCTTCAAGGCCAAAGAGCTGCCAAGAACTGGATTTGTCAAGATTAACCTGAGCAAGTTAAAATCTGGCAATGCTGTAGACACATACCCCTGTGGAGACCACAGCATATCATGTTATTTCAAAAGACCAAGCAGACTGAAAATTAGCTGCAAGAATTCCTTTTGGGTGATCTGTTTAATCACTCAGGTTGGGTACAGTATGTCTAGTGCACGTGCAAGCCGGGATATACAGGCACGCACACACACAAACATGTCTCTCTTTGTGAAAAGACTCTTCCCTCTTTCTATCTTCTCTCTCTTTGAACACATTGTCAAAACAATCCTCAAATGCTACATAATATAATCCTCAAATGCTAGTAATATAAAAATGATTGTAAAAATGCAAGTGGTATTATTGCCATTCATGGCACTGACACTTTTGACTGTTTCTCAAATCTGCAACTATCCTATTTTCTAGTCTTTATTCTTTTATCCGCTGAAATGACTGATATAGGCAGTTTAGACACGCAGAGAAGGATATAATGGCTTTGACCTTAATAGATGGTTTGACTGTGTAGCACATCCCATAGACTTAATACCAGAAGAGGTTATGAACGCTTTTTTCCCTTGGTTCTCTCCCTTTTTATTATGAAGGGACTAATTTTGTGTGATCAGGCTCACACGAGTACATGTGTGACAGGAAATATTAAATTCCTTTTGATTTCTCACGTTGTAGTGACAGGAACAGGAGGGCATTCTTTTAAAATTCTTCTCTTTTTCTAAGCAAAGTGTGGGAATGAAGGGCGAGAGTAAGCCAGTTTTCAGAATGAGATGTTTTAGCAAGATGTTAAGAGGGAAAAAAAGTAATTTTCAACAGTTAAGAGAGAACTGCCACAAGTGGTAGTCGATCAAATCAATGATATGGCTTCATAATGTGGTCTTGGATTCAGCAAAAAAAAAAAAAAAAAAAAAAAGTGCTGTAAAGAGAAAACTGCAGGAGTCCCCATTGTGTCCCCACAGCATGAATTAAAAGGGTCTGCTGGAACCTGGAAGGCTGTGAAAGTGGCCTGACTACCACTGATTCTTCTGATGGTGTCAAAGATGATTCATGGTTATATATAAAAGGAAGCACTTTTGTTTGCTATTCATAAGTTAAAAATGACAGAGGGTATACATTTTCACTAGGCTATTTACCCAACACTGCTGCCTTGGAAGCCTGGTTCTAGGTCCCACATGTTCCCATGACTTCTCTCTCTGTGATCTGAGCTTCTGAACAAGGTCCTGAGCTGACTACCTGAGCAACATTATATCTAAACTAACAGCCAGGTGTAGTGATCAATGAATGATCTGAACAGCTCACGAGTTACGGCTGAAGGAATGGCTTACCCATCAAACCCACATAATTCTCAGAATAATGATTCCAGCTTTTGGGCTGGAAATTATTTAAATGAAAGATTATTTACAAAGGGAACAGCAGGGAGAAGAATCATGTAAACTAGATTCATAGTGGACAGATTCATTCACAGTTCATTTTGGGATAATTTATGCCCGTTTTCTCTGATGTCATCTGTTGTTCAGGTTAATAATTAGTCATGCTCATTATTAACTGATGGAGGTTGTTTTGTATTTTGGCAGAGGGAGGCATATTATTTGAGAAAGCTCCTATCAACATTCCTATGAATACTGAGCTTGCAATATAGGTAGAGGGTTTATTTGCAAAAATACACCTCTTTCATTTTTCCAAACAATGCAATATTCTGATGCATTTAGTTCTATATTCTTAGGAGGTTTTGCAGAAGAATATATCATTCTTTCCTAGTGTAAAAACAGTCAAGACCAAAAGAAAACAGGGTAAAATGTTCATTTTAAGTCTTTAGTGCTTTCTGCTTAGAACTAAAGATAATATTTTAAAATATATTAAGACATCTCTTTTACAGGCTAAGTTACAGATCTCTTGAGAAATCCAATACAATGAGGATGCCCATTTAAAAGATTTTATGATCAGAAAATTAACTTTAATACTGTTTTACAATTCCTCCAAATGGAAGAAATGTATGTATCTAAGAAGATATGACAATCCATTTAGACCTCTTGAAATTCTTGGGTGTAGCTGTGAGAATGTGTCTCAGTCCTGTGTAATTTAGTGACTCTGACCTCGAGAAGGTGACAAGAATGATGCCCACTATTCATGTTGTTTTTCTTTAAAAAAACAAAATATTTCCTGGCATGTAATTTTTTTTTTCAAAAAGTACTTGATCCTGTGCAGTATTTTACACTTACATCATTTCCCATTTATAATTCTTTCTTGTTTCAGTGTGTTGGAGGAAAAAAAAAGGTATTAGGTAGTTCTTCTAAAAAACTCAACCAAACAATGACAATCAGAACATTCTAAGGTATCCTGAACGTAAATTCTGAAGGTAGTAAAACTGGTGAGAGATGATTTACATAACAGCTGGATAAAGGAGAGGGAATCCAAGAAAATGCTTGAGCTTTTTGTCTGCGTTAACAGTACAGAGTGGACACTGGACATGGATTAGGTTTGCAGGGGAAATTCCTGAGTTTAAGGCATATGTGTGGGGCTATCAAGTAAGTTGCATCTACGTACCTGGAGTTTGAGAGAGGTTTAAATTTGTGACTTATCTCTGTTTCCCTGTTATTTTAATCCAAGAGTATAGATGGACACTTAGGGATAGAGAACAGAGTGAGAAGAGGGCCTTGGATAGAATCTTGATTAATCCCGGCATTTAAAGGACAAAGAAAGATGAGCCTGAAAACGATTGGCCAGAGTGACAGGAGGAAACTCAAAGAGACTGTTGAGTCAGGGAGGACAAGGGAAAGAGCATGACAAGCAGGGAGCCATCAACAGTACCACATGCTGTGACAAAGTGAGAGAGTGGCATGTCCCTATATACACTACCAAATGTAAGGTAGATAGCTAGTGGGAAGCAGCTGCATAGCACAGGGAGATCAGCTCGGTGCTTTGTGACCACCTAGAGGGGTGGGATAGGAAGGGTGGGAGGGAGGGAGACGCAAGAGGGAAGAGATACGGGAATATATGTACATGTATAACTGATTCACTTTGTTATAAAGCAGAAACTAACACCATTGTAAAGCAATTATACTCTAATAAAGATGTAAAAAAAAAAAAAAGACAGGTCAAAAGAGAACTGAAAAATATCTGTATGGTTTAGAGATCTGGGGGTCATTGTGGACCTAACAAACTGCTTTAGTAAAGTGGTTGAGATGGAAGCCAGAACTGAGTGGGATGAGGACTGAGTAGAAGGAGAATAAATGGAGACAGTGATTATAGTCATTTTTTCTGAGAATTTAGACTTTAAAATGGAAGGTGAAAGAAGGTGATTGATGAAGGGGTTGTGAGGTTACTGAAAGTTTTTATTTATGTAGTTGGTGTTAAATGGTTAAGACTTCTTAAGTTTGGGGGGAGGGATAAATTGGAAGTTTGGGATCGACATATACACACTACTATATTTTAAATAGATAACCAACAAGGACCTACTGTATAGCACAGGGAACTCTGCTCAATATTCTGTAATAACCTAAATGGGAAAAGAATTTGAAAAAGAATAGATACATGTATATGTATAACTGAACCACTTTGCTGTACACCTGAAACTAATACAATGTTGTTAATCAACTATACTCCAAAATAAACATTTTTAACAAGTCATTTCAAAAGATTTAGTTGAGAAGGAGTGGTTGACAATATAAGAAAAGAGAAAGTGTGGAAGTAGGTTGTTTTGAAAGTTTGACAGATAGATGAGAGGAGTTCCCATCTAATGGCTTCTATTCTCCATTAGCCTCCTCTCTCTATTAGGAGGGGAGCTCATTTGTTGAGAGCAAGGTGGGAAAGTTGGGGCTTCCCTGGTGGCGCAGTGGTTGAGAGTCCGCCTGCCGATGCAGGGGACACGGGTTCATGCCCCGGTCCGGGAAGATCCCACATGCCACGGAGCGGCTGAGCCCGTGAGCCACGGCCGCTGACCCTGCGCGTCCGGAGCCTGTGCTCCGCATCGGGAGAGGCCACAACAGTGAGAGGTCCGCGTACCACAAAAAAAAAAAAAAGATGGGTAAGTTGGAGAGTTGAAGTTTCAGGAGAGCAGACATAGGTTTGAAAGAGTAATTAAAGGTCAAAGTTATGAGAGTTGTGAAGTAGGAGAGTTGAGAAGTACAGATCCATTTGAGGTTGGTATTCAACAGTTTAATGGAGAAGAAGTCTTCCCAGGTGTGTAACTCTAACAGGGCTCAGCGACTCGGGTGCAGTTTCCCCCAAAAGCAGAGAGTTGGGTCCACCACTGCTTGGGGTTTTGTCAGATGGGTGCACCAAAAGGATAGTGGACAAAGGAATCTAGAGTGCTTGGAAAGGTGTTATTGAAATGATGGAGGATGGATTCCAATCTAGGTAAGTAGGAAAGTGGGGAAAGGATAGACCTCAGTGAACTGGAGTCTCTGTCACATGAAAGAATGGTCTCATCTATGCATATGCCCCCCTTAATATAGCTTGTCTACAGAAGGAGGAAAAATAATGTCTTATTTAAAGTTATAGATATTTAAGGTCACTGAATATAAAGAATTTCTTTTTGATTAAACTAAAGGGCAAAAGAGAACTAAATCCAATTTTAACTACTCCCTCTCCCTTCAAATTTGTAGGAAGGCCCAAGCACAGACAAAACAGATTTCAAAGAGAAGCTCAGACTTGTATAAATTCTTATCTGAATATAGATTTCTCCCTTTATGCCAGTTAAAACTCTCTCAGCATAATAAATTTGTGGGAAAAATGTTCTCTTTTCATTTGGCTAAGGGTAAAGGAACACCACTGTGTACAAAGAACTGGAGACCAGACGAGGAAAAAAAGTGGAGAGAGAGGATGGAAAGCATAACTTTACTCAAAGGGGAACCTCATTTAATTTTTCCATTATTCTCATCAAAATGAGTGCTGAGCTAATTGCAAGAGAAAACTGATACTTGATGTTGTAAAAAATACACTCATTTCTTTCTCAGCACTCTGTGGCCTTTTTGTATTATATTATTTTTATTAAAACCTTTGGATAAAATGAAAAGGAACAGAAAACACTAGCTATTAGAAAACAAGAGAAAAATCGTGAGAAAAAAACATTACATTCAATCTCCACAAAACTTTTCAGATGACTGTTGTCAATTTCCTTCACCAAATAATAAGTAATATCACAGCCAAGGGCAAGTCTAACTTTTCTTTTTTTCCAGAAAGGAAAATGACTAGTTATTCCGGAAAAGCAAATGAAAGGAAACGGAATTTCTCCTCACCAGCTAAACCTCAAATAAACAAAAAGCATCTAACAATCCAAGGACATGAACTTGGACCTGGTAGGGGGCATAACTGAGGCAATTGCTAGAATCGCAGAATGTGCCCATCTGTGAGCCTATGAGATAATGGATAGCATTTTTCTCAGCAAGGAGCATCGAAGATATATTTCATCATTGAATTTGGTCATGTACTGGTTCAAGAACGTTCCCAAGCATGGCAACTAATTTAGGGCTTTAATAGAGAAGCGGCTTTATGTATGGTTTAATCAGATGGCTGCATGGGAAAGGAGCATTTGTTTGCGTTAACAAATGGAATGATGAGACAGATAAAAGGGGAAATCAAGAAACTCACTCAAGGAAACAGATAAGTGAAGGAATAAAAGTGAAGTTCAAAATTCCTCCAAAGAGAATTTGTTATAAGCACTTGTAGGTGTTTTCGGCTAAACCAGAAATCAAACGGCAGCTACTCCCAGCTGAAGTCCAGAGCGATAAAACACAAGATAGGGAAAGGGCCCCTGCATGGGGGTGTCCCATGCCCAGGGTTTCAGTCCCAGCTCTGCTGAGCCTCAGTTTCCCTACGTGTAAAGAGAGAGGAGCCTCCTGCTCTGTGCGAGAACGAAGAGGCCATCACTGTTGTCATCTGCCCACTTTTTTTTTTTTTTTGCGGTACGCGGGCCTCTCACTGTTGTGGCCTCTCCCGTTGCGGAGCACAGGCTCCGGACGTGCAGGCTCAGCGGCCATGGCTCACGGGCCCAGCCGCTCCACAGCATGTGGGATCTTCCCGGACCGGGGCACAAACCCGTGTCCCCTGCATCGGCAGGCGGACTCTCAACCACTGCGCCACCAGGGAAGCCCATCTGCCCACTCTTATCCACAGCCAGACATAGCAGAGCAGCTATTTCTAACTCTGTCTTGAAAGAATTATTTCAAAATCAAGATGATGAAGAGGATCCAGTTAGAAAAGAAAAGGTGAGTTCATGGCTTGTCAAAAGGGATTAAGATTTCTTCCTTTGTTTCTATCAGAAATAGGGTAAAATCAGGTCTTGCTGGAAGCTGGATGAGACGGTAAGCAGCTATTGATGGCAGCTTATTGGACTTTATTTCGTTTCTTTCTTTCATTTTCACGTATGCTTCCTGTGATTGAATCATAGAAAGTCACTATGTCAATTATTTACTTCCTGGGAGCCTAAGAAAGTACCTTTATTTACTACATGCCATCCAAATGGGATGGTACATCTTGTTAAGTTTGCAAGGATAAAAACAAGACAAGTGTGCCCTATTTCTGAAAAATAGACTCCAAGTTTGCCACAGAGAGCCAGGAATGTCTTTCCTTTCTTTACTCAAAACCACGGGAGAATAAATACTCCTTTTCATAAAGGTGGCTTTTGGGGGGCCAAATTCTCACAGAAGAATTTGTTTTAAGCACTTTCGTTGTGCAGTATGGTGTTGGTTGGAAGCATAAATAGACATACAAGACTGAAAAATAAGCTCTAATTTCCAAGTCTATAAAGATAGTGGGGGTACTGTGTGGGAATCATGGGTTGTCGAAGCTCCGGGTTCCTGAACTTGCACGAGGAGTGCTCTGTGTTTGGGTAGTGGTCTCCTTGTTAAAGAACAGGCAGGGGCATTCCAGGTCCTCACAGATAAGGAGACTGGGGCTGGGAGGGGTTGCCTCAAGCTCCTGCAAAGCCAGGAGCCATATTTTTCCTGCTTTGTGACCTCTGGGGCCCAACTGCATACTCTCTGATTTCTGGCTTAGCTGACTTTCTCAGAAGGAGCACTTTATTCACATCAATAATTGCTTGGATGTAATGCTTGCAATCATATTTTATGATAGAAAAACAGGCACTTTATTTTCATGGCCAGATGGGATTCCCCAAGGATTATTCTGATCATGGGGCAGGAGGAAGCCAGCTGCCCCAGGTCTCAGCTGACTGCAGCCATGGGAATCCCGTCTTCCCCCAGCCCCTGGCTACTGGGTGACTTGAGTGGTACACATGTAGGAGTCCTATTTCTGTTTGCTTACTCCCAGTGAGGGACACCTGGCATTTTTGGACCACTGTTGAGCTGGAACAAAGTAATTTTGCCTAAAGAGCCTGTAGGTGGGCTTAAAGCAGAGGGGCAGTGATAACTTTTTTCTCCTGCAGACATAGGTGCTGCCAGGTCAGTCCCGGAAGCCCCTCTCTTTGAGCAGAGGCTGGGTAAGCCTCATCTTGTGGAACTAGGGAAAAGCTGTAGTGTGTGGTTAGGAAGGAGTGTGGAACACATCCATTCATATCCTTGAGTAAGAATAACAATAGCAGCCCTTTACTAGGGTCTATTTTTTTAAGACCTTATTCTAGGTGTGTTTAACATTTCGAATCTCACAACAATCCTGAGAGATATGTATTATTGTCATGGTCATCATCACCATTTTACAGATTAGGAAATTAAGGTTCAGAGAATTCAAGTAGATTCTGCAGTGTCACACAGCTAGTAAGTGGCAAAGATCTAAACCCAGCTGTTTGACTCATCCTCCATGCTGCTCCAACCTAATGAGTTTGAACTTGACTTGGTAGGATATGGTATCAGGGCTGTATTCATAACATAAGTTAACCTGAGGTTTAATTTAAGCAAAGTCTACAAATAGAAGACAGATTGATGAGACTGAATTTTCACAAAATACTAAAATAAGTGTTTTCCCTCTTTTTGAGTAGAATTTTTTTTTAAACATCTTTATTGGCGTATAATTGCTTTACAATGGCGTGTTACTTTCTGCTTTATAACAAAGTGAATCAGTTATACATATACATATGTCCCCATATTCTTCCCTCTTGCGTCTCCCTCCCTCCCTCCCTTCCTATCCCACCCCTCCAGGTGGTCACAAAGCACCGAGCTGATCTCCCTGTGCTATGCGGCTGCTTCCCACTAGCTATCTAGTTTACGTTTGGTAGTGTATACACATGATGCCACTCTCTCATTTTGTCCCAGCTTACCCTTCCCCCTCCCTGTATCCTCAAGTCCATTCTCTAGTAGGTCTGTATGTTTATTCCCATCTTGCCCCTAGGTTCTTCATGACCATTTTTTTTTTGTTTTTTTTAGATTCCATATATATGTTTTAGCATACGGTATTTGTCTTTCTCTTTCTGACTTACTTCACTCTGTAGGACAGACATCCACTTCACTACAAATCCACTACAGACATCCACTTCACTACAAATAACTCAATTTCATTTCTTTTTATGGCTGAGTAATATTCCATTGTATATATGTGCCACATCTTCTTTATCCATTCATCTGTTGATGGACACTTAGGTTGTGTCCATGTCCTGGCTATTGTATATAGAGCTGCAATGAACATTTTGGTAGATGACTCTTTTTGAATTATGGTTTTCTCAGGGTATATGCCCAGTGGTGGGATTGCTGGGTCGTATGGTAGTTCTATTTGTAGTTTTTTAAGGAACCTCCATACTGTTCTCCATAGTGGCTGTATCAATTTACATTCCCACCAACAGTGCAAGAGGGTTCCCTTTTCTCCACACCCTCTCCAGCATTTATTGTTTGTAGATTTTTTGATTATGGCCATTCTGACCGGTATGAGAGGATATCTCATTGTAGTTTTGATTTGCATTTCTCTAATGATTAATGATGTTGAGCATTCTTTCATGTGTTTGTTGGCAATCTGTATATCTTCTTTGGAGAAATGTCTATTTAGGTCTCCTGCCCATTTTTGGATTGAGCTGTTTGTGTTTTTGATATTGAGCTGCATGAGCTGCTTGTAAATTTTGGAGATTAAGCCTTTGTCAGTTGCTTCATTTGCAAATATTTTCTCCCATTCTGAGGGTTGTCTTTTGGTCTTGTTTATGGTTTCCTTTGCTGTGCAAAAGCTTTGAAGTTTCATTAGGTCCCATTTGTTTATTTTTATTTCCATTTCTCTAGGAGGTGGGTCAAAAAGGATCTTGCTGTGATTTATGTCATAGAGTGTTCTCCCTATGTGTTCCTCTAAGAGTTTGATAGTGTCTGGCCTTACATTTAGGTCTTTAATTCATTTTGAGTTTATTTTTGTGTATGGTGTTAGGGAGTGTTCTAATTTCATTATTTTCCATATAGCTGTCCAGTTTTCCCAGCACCACTTATTGAAGAGGGTGTCTTTTCTCCACTGTATATTCTTGCCTCCTTTATCAAAGATAAGGTGACCACATGTGCGTGGGTTTATCTCTGGGCTTTCTATCCTGTTCCATTGATCTATCTTTCTGTTTTTGTGCCAGTACAATACTGTCTTGATTAGTGTAGCTTTGTAGTACAGTCTGAAGTCAGGGAGCCTGATTCCTCCAGCTCCATTTTTCTTTCTCAAGATTGCTTTGGCTATTCGGGGTCTTTTGTGTTTCCATACAAATTGTGAATTTTTTTGTTCTAGTTCTGTGAAAAATGCCAGTGGTAGTTTGATAGGGATTGCATTGAATCTGTAGATTGCATTGGGTAGTATAGTCATCTTCACAATGTTGATTCTTCCAATCCAAGAACATGCTGTATCTCTCCATCTGTTTGTATCATCTTTTTTTTTTTTTTTTTAAACATCTTTATTGGGGTATAATTGCTTTACAATGGTGTGTTAGTTTCTGCTTTATAACAAAGTGAATCAGCGATACATATACATATGTTCCCATATGTCTTCCCTCTTGCGTCTCCCTCCCTCCCACTCTCCCCATCCCACCCTTCCAGGCTGTCACAAAGCACCGAGCTAATATCCCTGTGCCTTGCGGCTGCTTCCCCCCAGCTATCTACCTTACTACGTTTGTTAGTGTGTATATGTCCATGACTCTCTCTCGCCCTGTCAAAACTCACCCTTCCCCCTCCCCATATCCTCAAGTCCGTTCTCCAGTAGGTCTGCGTCTTTATTCCTATCTTACCCCTAGGTTCTTCATGACATTTTTTTCCCTTAAATTCCATATATATGTGTTAGCATACGGTATTTGTCTTTTTCTTTCTGACTTACTTCACTCTGTATGACAGACTCTAGTTCTATCCATCTCATTACAAATAGCTCAATTTCATTTCTTTTTAAGGCTGAGTAATATTCCATTGTGTATATGTGCCACATCTTCTTTATCCATTCATCCGATGATGGGCGCTTAGGTTGTTTCCATGTCCTGGCTATTGTAAATAGAGCTGCAATGAACATTTTGGTACATGACTCTTTTTGAATTTTGGTTTTCTCAGGGTATATGCCAAGTAGTGGGATTGCTGGGTCATATGGTAATTCTATTTGTAGTTTTTTAAGGAACCTCCATACTGTTCTCCACAGTGGCTGGACCAATTCACATTCCCACCAGCAGTGCAAGAGTGTCCCCTTTTCTCCACACCCTCTCCAGCCTTTATTGTTTCTAGATTTTTTGATGATGGCCATTCTGACTGGTGTGAGATGATATCTCATTGTAGTTTTGATTTGCATTTCTCTAATGATTAATGATGTTGAGCATTCTTTCATGTGTTTGTTGGCATTCTGTATATCTTCTTTGGAGAAATGTCTATTTAGGTCTTCTGCCCATTTTTGGATGGGGTTGTTTGTTTTTTTGTTATTGAGCTGCATGAGCTGCTTGTAAATTTTGGAGATTAATCCTTTGTCAGTTGCTTCATTTGCAAATGTTTTCTCCCATTCTGAGGGTTGTCTTTTGGTCTTGGTTATGGTTTCCTTTGCTGTGCAAAAGCTTTGAAGTTTCATTAGGTCCCATTTGTTTATTTTTGTTTTTATTTCCATTACTCTAGGAGGTGGGTCAGAAAGGATCTTGCTGTGATTTATGTCATAGAGTGTTCTTCCTATGTTTTCTTCTAAGAGTTTGATAGTTTCTGGCCTTACATTTAGGTCTTTAATCCATTTTGAGCTTATTTTTGTGTATGGTGTTAGGGAGTGATCTAATCTCATACTTTTACATGTACCTGTCCAGTTTTCCCAGCACCATTTATTGAAGAGGCTGTCCTTTCTCCACTGTACATTCCTGCCTCCTTTATCAAAGATAAGGTGTCCATATGTGCATGGGTTTATCTCTGGGCTTTCTATCCTGTTCCACTGATCTATCTTTCTGTTTTTGTGCCAGTACCATACTGTCTTGATTACTGTTGCTTTGTAATATAGTCTAAAGTCAGGGAGCCTTATTCCTCCGGCTCCTTTTTTCGTTCTCAAGATTGCTTTGGCTATTCGGGGTCTTTTGTGTTTCCATACAAATTGCGAAATTTTTTGTTCTAGTTCTGTGAAAAATGCCAGTGGTAGTTTGATAGGGATTGCATTGAATCTGTAGATTGCTTTGGGTAGTAGAGTCATTTTCACAATGTTGATTCTTCCCATCCAAGAACATGGTATATCTCTCCATCTATTTGTATCATCTTTAATTTCTTTCATCAGTGTCTTATAATTTTCTGCATACAGGTCTTTCGTATCCTTAGGTAGGTCTATTCCTAGATATTTTATTCTTTTTGTTGCAATGGTAAATGGGAGTGTTTTCTTGATTTCACTTTCAGATTTTTCATCATTAGTATATAGGAATGCCAGAGATTTCTGTGCATTAATTTTGTATCCTGCTACTTTACCAAATTCATTGATTAGCTCTAGTAGTTTTCTGGTAGCATCTTTAGGATTCTCTATGTATAGTATCATGTCATCTGCAAACAGTGAAAGCTGTACTTCTTCTTTTCTGAATTGGATTCCTTTTATTTCTTTTTCTTCTCTGATTGCTGTGGCTAAAACTTCCAAAACTATGTTGAATAAGTGTAGAATTTTAATTGCATAGCATCTCCCTGTGAGAGAGCAGCTCAGGAGAAAAGACTACGTTCACTCAGAGGTCAAGAGAACTGTATTTGCAAGGCAAGACTGGGCCAGTGGCTTGTTTTTCCCAAAGAACAGGCTCAGCAAGAACACAGAGCAGGTTCATATAAATAGGTTTCCACCTGTGGGGTTGCCAACCGCTTCTCCCCATGAGACTAGTCTTCCTGCCTCCTGTTTCTGTGACTGGCAGAAGCAGAGGGTTGGAACACCCCCAGCTACCCACAGCCCACCACTCCCTAATAACTGCACCTCCTGGCCCTTCCTCTCTGCAGCCCCAATACCCCCAGTACCACGGCATCAGATTCTATGGATTTGGGGCCAGGGTTTTCTAGCATCTGTCCCTTTTCTTTCTAGTCCCGTTGCCACTAGTCTCATTTAGGCCCTTGTGACTTCTCCCTAATCAATGCTGTTAAACCAATCTTTCTGAAACAGGATTCTCTCACTCCTGTGTCTACAAATCATCCGCTTCCCCATTATCTACTGAATCAAATCCAGACACCTTCACCTGATACTCAAAAGCTTTACAGATTTCCCTAAACACAGCTTTTTAGCCCCTTCCTCTCTCATGGCCAGCCCTACATGTGCCAAGCTGCCATCCTCCGTCTATCCCAGGCACAGTCTCACCTTCAAGTGTGACCTTTGCTTTGCCTGGAAAAACTTACTAAGCATATCTTGCATTTGTTTGATATTTCCTAGTTTTCAAAGTGGTTTCACTCACCTTATTCCATTGGAAAATTGTAATTACTAAGCAGGGCAGATAGCAGATTAGAAAATATTGGCTCTGAGCAGGCCTAGAGCCTGAGGTTCCACAGCCGAGAGGCAGGCCTAGGATCCAGAACTTCAAATTCCCTCTCTCCACAGCTCTGTGTTGCTTTTCTCTCTCCTTCTTCTGCCTTTCCTGTGGCTCCCTCCAGTTTCTACTTGTCAAGTTCTGCCTTTTTTCCAAGTCCAGCTCAAATCCACTAGCACCATGAACTCTTCCAAAATAACCCGTTAAGAGTCAATGGCTCTCTCTTCCATATGCTCTTACAGCTCCTCACCCAACTACCCTGGCACTTAAAGCAATTAGGTGAAAAGGCCTGAGAGTTCCAGGATAAGGGTTTGAGGCCAGCATAGATCAAGGTTTCAAGTCTTTTTGATTAGGATTTCCATTAAGAAACACATTTTATATCACAAAGTAGTGCGCGCACACACACACACACACACACACACACACACACACACCCCTGAAACAAGTTTCATGATACAGTATTTCTAATCCTGCAATGCATTATCATATTTCTCTAGTCTATTTTTTTAATTATTATTAAAAAGTACTAGTTAGGAACCCAGTAAATTGATTTTGAGGACTAATGAGTCCTGGTCAGCAGTTTAGAAAACTGAGTTAAATTTAATCTGTCCTTCTAAATGGCCTAGACAACATTTTCAAAGATTTGTAAAAGACTGAGCTAGCAAAAGAACTATGTTCATTGGGGGTTTAATCTGTGATTCTTATCAGGAACACAAACACCTCTCACAAAGGCTAGGCCAGGAAGGAAGGGCCTCAGCTGGAGAGCACCAGCTTCTACTTGCTGGAAGGTCAAGAACAGGGATTTTTTTCCCCCAGTTTTATTCAGGTATAGTTGACAAATAAAAATAGTATATATTTAAGATGTACAACGTGATGTTTTGATGTATGTATATATTGTGAAATGATTACCACAATCAAGCTAATTAACAAATCCATCACCCCATACATTTACATTTTTTTTTTTTTTTTGTGGTGAGAACACTTAAGATCTACTCTCTTAGCGCATTTCAAGTACAGAATGCAGAATTATTAACTATAATCACCATACTGTACATTAGATCTCCAGAACTTACTCATCCTGCATAACTGGAACTTTGTACCCTTTGACCAACACCTCTTCATTTCCCCCAATTCTGCCCCTGGTAAACACCATTCTACTCTCTGCTTTTATGAGTTTGACTTTTTTGGCTTCCACATGCACGTGAGATTATGCAAGGAGAGGCATCCTTAACGGGGGCTAATTGATAGAGGAATGGGATGCATCCATTTCACAGTGGATCATCTTCAAAAGAGAGTGCCAGAGATCTGAAGAGAAAGATTTCTCAACAAGGCACATCTGTAGACTGAGAGCAGATTTTTGTGCTCGTCATAATCTTGACTAGAGCAGGAAATCAGCTAGAAGTTAAAAATAGTAAAAATGTAATAAAATTTTTTGTTTATATCTGCATAGTGAGTCTGAGGGCCTTCAGGCCTATAAACCCGTCAATGAAGTTAGTATCTTTTCAACTTTATGAAGCACTTGACGTTTGCAAAGTGCTCGTACAATTACCAATTACCACAATGTTCATCTTCCAAACGTTACAGTTCAGAGAAGGCCTGAGGACTTCAGACTGAGAGTAAAAATTAAAAAAAAAAAAAGTAAAGGGAAAAGAATTGGTCAAGCTAAAGACCAGGCTTCTGGGCTTATGCTGTCAGAGCTGTTCAAGGTGTGGTGTACCTGCTTCTCAGTAGGGTCCCCTCTTGCTGCAGTGCATGCAGCCAGCCTTGGCACGCTGCTCTCGGAAGCTCCAAGCATGACCTGCGTCTACATGAAGCAGGGGAGGGAAAGGCAAAGGGCTTGGCACCTGCAACCCAAGTGCTCCTGGTGTTGAGGGATGTAGGAAGAGGTGTTTGCGACTGCTGGGAAAGGGTAGTGAGGAAAGGGACAAAGGAGTTATGGCCTTTCCTGTTCCAGCTATTAAAGGCTGTATGTATAAGCTGGAAATCAGCTCTGGCTATGTTTACAAGCAACAGGTCAGTGAAACTCAACACACTGGTTTACTTCCAGGAATTCCAAGGAAATGGCTTTAAGGAATGTCAAAGGCAATGCTTTGAGGATGTGTCTGTTTCCTCTGGAGAAAGGTTAGCTCTCCTGTGCTTCTTCCCCTCCATTTAAAATCATCAGTTACCACTGGCAGGTGGCTGACCCCAGGGCTGAGCGTAGCCTGAGGGCTGGTGGTGTTCGAGTTTATCAGTTTAGGAACAAAAAGCAGCCTTTTCTTTGGAAGTGATTTTTAATCCAACATTTTCTGTTAGATTAGTTCAAACCTCTGTCAGAAGTGCTCCCTTTTCTGACCATGGTTAGGAAACTGCAGTACCAGAAGCTGAGCTGAAAGACTGAGTTGGCTTTTGAACCAGAAAACCTCCTGGTAGACCCTAATCGTTTCACCACCGGATTTTCCTTAGTGGAAGTTAAAAAAAAAATCAATCTCTTAATGAAACGATACCTTTCTATGTTAATACGCTTGTGTTTCGAAACACATATTGAGCGTTCCCAAATGTTTTTCAAAGGAGAATGAGGACATTCCTGTCCTTATTTTTATCCACATAGAAAACGGGTGGGTGATTTTGAGAGCAACTGTCCAGAATCATCGTAAGTTTATTGCTCTCTCAGCCGCCCCCTTCCACACAGCCACGAGTTCTCTTCATTATAACAAGCCGGACTGTGTGACTCCGTGCTTAAAGCGCGGCATTGGTATCCTGCTGTCAGTAAGATAAAATCCATTTTCTTGACCGTGACACATGTGGTCCAGCCCAATCTGTCCACATGAGAACTCTTTAGTTTCACCTCCCACTGATCTAGCTGCACTGACTCTCTTACCATTTTCCAAATACCTCACACCCTGTTTGTGTCTCTGCCTGAGCTGTTGGGTTTTTTTGCAGTACGTGGGCCTCTCACTGTTGTGGCCTCTCCCGTTGCGGAGCACAGGCTCCGGACGTGCAGGCTCAGCGGCCATGGCTCACGGGCCCAGCCGCTCCGCGGCATGTGGGATCTTCCCAGACCGGGGCACGAACCCGCGTCCCCTGCATCGGCAGGCGGACTCTCAGCCACTGCGCCACCAGGGAAGCTCTGCCTGAGCTGTTTTATTGCCAAAATGCCATTCACATCCTCAGCCCAGTTCTTTACGGATTCTTACTTTTTTTCTCCACCTGGTTTCTAAGTTACTTCTGTGTGGCTTCTCTGATTCTCCAAAGCTGGTGAGTGCGTTGGCTACACCCGCCTCTGGCTTCCGTAATGCTTTTTGCTCATAACTTTTATATAGTTCTTAGTGCATTGGTGGCTGCTGTCTCTACCTCGTTAGGTTACTGGCATCTTGAGGGCAACCACCATTTCTTATTTATCTCTGTGACTTCAGAAGACAGGCTCATATTTTTTTTCTAGGAAAGAAGTATTCAAACTAAAGTCATTTAAAACAATTAATGAAAATTTAAGCAAAATACTTGTTTTATTCCAGATTTAATATTAATAAATTAAATGTTTAAATGTTAATTCTGGAAACATTAAATGTGTAGGTACCTGATAAATGACTGTCAGACAGATGAATCAGATTTGCGACAGAAAGGAAACTTTAAAGGCTCTTCAGCCTGTGACACGCTGCCCTACCTTTAGCCATCTGAGTGACCAAAACAAAGAAATAAAATTAATACCAGTGGGAGAGAATTCTGATTGCGCTAGGTGTAGGGAATAAGAGTCTCCTCCTTTGCTTCAAAGGCTGACACTATAGTTCTCTGGAGACCACCTGCTTTCTCTTCTCCCAATTCTGTGCCTTACAGGCAGCCTTACTCAGGCTTCTTTGAGCTATTCGTCCCACACTTGTCATGGGACCATCCTCCATGGTATTTCCTCCACGCAGAATGCTTTCTTCACTTCCCATTGTTTAATTTCATGTTAGGAAATCCCAGTTCCTCCATGGACTCTTTCCCACATGATTAGAAGAACAGTAGTGATTTCTCCTGTAATCCCTTCTTCCATTCACCGCCAGCGCACGTACCTCTTTGCCTGCTCTTATGTATGCGTTGAGAAGGTGTTATCACCATCCACCTTGTGGAGTGAACTTTAATTAGGGTGGGGTCATGTCTGCCCATATGCCTTGTACTGTGTCTACCACAGCTTCACAATCAGACAAGGGCTGAGGACTGCTGTCCACGAGAGAGACTTGGCCTCTGTCTCCCTGTCAGGTGAGAATATGTGAGACCGGCAGCCAAGGCTCCTGCTGCTGAGGTGTCTCTGGTAGCTCCTGAATTTGTTGGCAGCCTGTAAATGCCTTGTCTCCTACGGCTGAGAAGGAGTGACCAAGTAGCAATTAAAGACAATTTAAGCTAAATACTCTTTTTTTCCCATGGGGAAGAAATATTGAAACTAAATTCAAAACTGACAACATTAAGGTAATACATATGTTTTTGTCAGTCTTAACGTTATTTCCTTCTCCGTTATTTCTAATAAAATGATTCAGTATGTACTGACCTAGAAATCTTCAAATGTAACATCACACAGCTAATGACAAAACATGATGGCTTCACCTGAAAGGAGCAATTAAAAGATTTCCTTTACCACAAGAATGTGCAAGAGGAATAATTATCATCAAAGGCTTGTATTGCTTCCATTGCTGGACAGGAAAATCGTTGCACTTTTCTATCAAGCGAAAATTGCTTTCTGTGGTGTAATTTCCAGAAAAATACCGTGGGACGAAGTACTGTAACTTAGGAAAATTGTAAATGAAACAATCCCATGTGCAGAACAGGAGACACAAGGAGGTGCCGAACACCCAGCTACTTCCATCTACTCAAGATCAAATCAGAAGAATTGTGTCTGATTTATAGCCTGAGTGGAATCTTTTGTTTCTGGAGACTGAAGACTTTCCTATGGTATTAAAATATGGCTGTTACAACAAAAAATTATGACAAGCATACAAGACCATGGATATTTTGGTCACTCAGAAA
This sequence comes from Phocoena sinus, assembly GCF_008692025.1. NCBI lineage: Eukaryota > Metazoa > Chordata > Mammalia > Artiodactyla > Phocoenidae > Phocoena > Phocoena sinus. The sequence goes on from NC_045766.1 coordinate 23,882,214, forward strand.
TAATAAATGACAACGAATACCAAATACATTACAGGATGCTGCCCTTTAAGAGAAGCAGACATCAACAGGTAATAATGACAATAATAAAGCTCACATTTTTGAGCACTTATCTGAGTGCTTTAACTCATTTAATCCTCAGAACAAACCTATGGCGTAGGGACTTGTATTATCCCCATTTTGCAGCTGAGAGACTGAGGCACAGAGAGGGGAAACAACTTTCCTAAAGTTCCACAACTAGTAACTGGTTCCACTGAGCCAGATTTCCCTCTGTTTGATGAAAACCCATAGTGGAATGTCTAAGTGTATCTTTCTTTATACCAAAGTCATTTCCTGAAAAGATCTGTAAGTCAGAAACTCAAAGACAGAACCAGATTGGAATGGAAGCTCTGTGAGGGTTTGTCAACAGCTGTATCCCTACTGCCTAGTACAGTACGTGGCCCGTGGTAGCCTCTTGATAAACATGGGATGAATACGTGAATAAAGAGAGAAAAGAGGAGAGGCTAATACAGTGCTTTGCAATGAGAAAGTGCTCAACAGATTTTTAAAGTTGGATTTAAAGGAATTTGTTTTATGAATCCATTCGAGAAGCGGAGGATCCATCTCCTGATTTCCTGTTTGTGTAAATCCAGATTTTCATATTGTTTGCTCACAGTGAAGATGAAATGAGAAAGCCTTCTCATTTAAGAGAAATATTATCAAAACTTTTACAGGGGAAAAGGCAAAACAAATCAGGGATGCCAAAACTCTTGCGGAATCCTAGGATCATTGTAGAAAACTCAGTTATCGTCTTGGGAGTCACAACTTTTCACATTCATAGCAGAGTATCTAACATGTTTGGGCAACAATTCACAATGTCATGCTTGTAGTCACTTGTCAGGACTCCAGAAGAGTTTAAGTTCAGTTATGGAATGTTTCAACATATTTAGGCCACAGGGTCTTAAGAAAATTGCGCTATTTAACTGGTTTAAACATGTTTTGGCTCTGAGAGATAAGTGAACAAGTTACCATCAGTAGGAAGCTGTTTTAAGAAACAGCTAAATTTTCCAATGGATTTAGCCAAAACAGAAGATAATATTTATTGTTCCCATTATACAGATGAAGAAACCATGGAAGACCCAAGTTATGACCTGAACAAAAGACAGCTCATGTTTCAAGGCACGGATACCACTCCCTACATTGGTTCTCACCAAACAGTCAAGGAATATAAGGATCCAGGAAGCTAGTGTTTTCTCTTAGAGAATTTTAATTTCATTTCACTTAGGTGCTAAGTCAAGGGCTGTCTACAAGATCCTTCTACACTAGCATTTGTGAAGACAAGGAAGACCAAAAGTCAAGCTGCAAACCCAATGGATTAACCACCTGGGTGGGAGTGACGGCTGCACTACTGCCCCATGCAAGCTCAGCTCCTCCCTGTAGCCGGCTTCCCAGAAGCAGTTATAATGCCATGTACATCCTCACGTGGGATACCACTGGGGATGTATTTAGAGAGAGTCTTTAGAAAGCTGATTGCTTATGTTTGTTTCAAATATTTTGAAATATTGGTGCTTTCTGAAACCGCTTGTGGAGTCATCTGGTTACATTTTGCAAGTGAGGGTTACAAATTATTTTAATTCACGGCTCCCTAAAGAGTTCCCCCATTAAACTCTGGAGATGCCATTGTCTCTCTTTCCTACACTAAGGGCCATCTGTCATTTCAAGGGGCTTTGGGGTCATGACTCATCTGGATGAATCAAATAAGCAAGACTTCATGAGAGTCAGCCGTGCCTACCTTGTTTGCTGTTGGCCTCAGTACCTCCTGTATTGCGTGGCACATAGTAGGTACTCAATAAGTTGAATAAAAGGCATCTTACTTACATCCTCTGCTATCCCTCTGGCTTTCTACTTAAAGTAAAACACATCCTGCCTCCAGACTGGTGAAGATTTTGCTGAGCCACCCAGGAAGCTATCACGTCAAACTATCAATTGTATGCCAGGCACGCTTAACAATAAGAACATCACACACATGTTAATGCCACCAGAGCTCACTGGATGGACTACCCGAACCAGGACCCGTGGATTCTTCAGGTGGACACAGCCCACTCTTTGTTGATTACGAATGCTGCCTCCAAGTCCATCACTGACCTTGGGTGTGTCTTTTCCCTCCTCGGGGCTCAGTTGCCTCATCGATAAAACAGGAATCACAGAACTGACATTCCCTGTTCCTCACCCAACAAATAATTCATAGATGCTTCAGCTAGTCAGAATAAGAAAAAACTGCAATGCAGTGATCATCGTTTAAAATGAAATTGCTGCTCGCAGTATTCATACCTATGATTTAAAATAAGCATGACTGTGTGGCATATAACGAATTCTGTCAAGTTTGAGGAGGAAAGGGTTCTTTTCCCTTGTTTTTTTTTTTGTTGTTGTTTAAAGACTACAATGCCGTTACGTTTAAATCCATGAAATACTTGTTTCCAAGGATCATTCTGAATGATCCGGATGTTCACGTTTATTTTCCCTGGAATGCAATCTGTCACACTTTGGTTCAGGAAGGGGTCTGGCATCTGCCACTTTCCTTGCCAGACTTTTTAATGGAAAACTCAAGAGCTGCAACATTTACACATCTGCCATGGCCTTTCATTTTCTTGGTAACATCTCAGTGCACAATTCATTTCAAGCCAGTGATGGGAAGGAAGTCTCCATCCATGTGACTTTGTAATTCTGTTACTGTGTCAACTTGCCAATCCATTGTTATCTTTGTGCTATCTTTACACTTCTGTAAAATGTTGGCAACCACAGGATAACTCCTTATTTTCAGTTGATGTCGGCACACAGGAAGCGCTAAAAATGATTTTAGGCTGCCCTTTTTATTTTGGAAGAAGTCATTCTTATCCTCTGTCATTCACGTTTGTAGAACTAATATATAAACATGCTTTTTCTCGTTTGTTTTGTTTTATTTGCGGTATGCAGGCCTCTCACTGTTGTGGCCTCTCCCGTTGTGGAGCACAGGCTCCGGACGCGCAGCCTCAGCGGCCATGGCTCACGGGCCCAGCCGCTCCGCGGCATGTGGGATCTTCCCGGACCGGGGCACGAACCCGTGTCCCCTGCGTCAGCAGGTGGACTCTCAACCACTGCGCCACCAGGGAAGCATGCTTAAGGGGAGAGATGATAAATGACAGAATGGCTAGAGACTGTAGGAATTAGACAGTCCAGCAGCACCATTAGTCACCTACGAATAAGGCAACCTACGATTCCTATACCAGCTGCAACACTGCGAATCCAAGCAAACCGTTTTATCTGATGTCTTAAAATCTGAATAAGGGGGCATCAATTTCTGCTTCTGACCTTCTCATTAAAAGAGATTGTTAGTGAGGATGATAGGTGGCTCTAAATTCTGATTTCTATATACAACACACAATCGGTGAGATAAGATACAGTCACGCAGACAGAGAATGGCTTCTAAGCCAGAGCCAGGCTTGAATATATGAGATCAGGTGTACGAATTAAACCTAAGGAAGGATGGACCAACCATAGGAAGGAGGTCAGTGAGGCAACAGGGATCCAGCTCTGCCGTGGTGGCTGTCCCTGCCCAGGGAGAGGGACCCTGCCGCTGGGGGAGGGGTGGGTGTGCACCCGGGGTGTCCCTTTTGGTGCCGAAGGGCAGCCTGGATGAAAAACACTAAGATTATCCCCTCTGCCTTGCTCTGCTTTCAGACTCACTTAGCAACCCTCAGATAATTCATTGGATTTTTCTGCTATATCAACGTTTTAGAGTAAATGTGCCCTGGATAGGAAATATTGCTTTCTTGCTTGATTCATTCATTCAGTGAATATTTATTGAGTGTCCACTATATGCCAAACAGTGTTGTATGCTTTGATTACAGACCCAAATCCGTGTCCGCAGGAAGCATACATCCTGGTTGGGGGAGAATATTATAACAAATGCGTAAGGTACATACAGTGTCAGATGGTGATAAGCATAATGGTGACAAATGAAGCGGGGAAGGGGAGAGGGAGTGCTCCTGTTGGGGTGGCTAATTTAAATATGGAGCCAGGGGGCTTCCCTGGTGACGCAGTGGTTGAGAGTCCGCCTGCCGATGCAGGGGACGCAGGTTCGTGCCCCGGTCCGGGAAGATCCCACATGCCGCGGAGCGGCTAGGACCGTGAGCCATGGCCGCTGAGCCTGCACGTCCGGAGCCTGTGCTCCGCAACGGGAGAGGCCACAGCAGTGAGAGGCCCGCGTACCACAAAAAAATATATATATAGATGGAGCCAGGAAAGTCTCACTGCCAAGTTGGATGAAAGAGGTGAAGGAGGGAGGCCTGCGAATGTCTGAGAGAAGAGCATCCCAAGCAGGCGGAAGAGGAAACAGTGCGAAGGCCTTGAAGCAGGAATGTGCTTGGTGTATCTCAGGAAGGCCGGGGTGCTGAAGCAGGGTGAGCCGGCGAGCAACAGGGAGAGAAGGGGCCGGAGGGACATTGGGGACCAGACTGCGACTTGACCCTTCTAAGGGCTGGGAAAGAATATCCCTCCCCATGAGGACACATATGATGATTTAGGAATTTGATGTCTGGTTTCTACTTGTGCCTCCTTGAGCTTGGCTAGAGTCCATCCGTTTCTATGAAACGAAACCATTCTCGGAGTCTTTGGCATATTGAACTTTCTGCCCTTGAAAAGTTGAGAACGTGATTCAGAAACTTGGAGACTCCTTTATGGTGGTGTTCTTAGGGTGACCGACCAGGACCCCTAACCTTATCACCTCCTATATCTTCAACAACTGCTTGGGATGTGAACTCTGTATGACATAATGTAAGCAGTCATAACAGTCATTGCTTTAATAGTGACATTCTGGACGTATGGAAATGGGGTATATGTGTAGATAAGAGCTATCATGGACATAGAGTTGTCAGTGAGAGCGTTCATTTAAGTATATTTATGGATTTTATCGTTATGTAATGCCTTTCTTTGTCATTACAGTCTTTGTTTTGAAGTGTTTCGAAGTCTATTTATTTTTTGGCCGCATCGTGTAGCATGTGGGATCTTAGTTCCCTGACCAGGGATCGAATCCAAGCCCCCTGCAGTGGGAGCGCAGGGTCCTAACCGCTGGACCGCCGGGTAAGTCCCTAATTTAGATTTTGACAGATCCGGGCTTGGATCATGGAATTGACACTAGCTATGGAAACCTAAGAAAGTTATTAAGTTCTTGGAGACTTTGTTTCTTCCATCTCAAAGAGAGTCTTTGTGAGAATGAAACCAAAAGGGTGGTTATTAGGATTAAATGAAAGAATGTTCTCGATGGCAAAGTACTGGTGCTCAGTAACATGGTTCCCTTTCTCATAGTCCCCTTCTCAATTTCTGCTTTGCACCGCAAGACTCAGAATTGCTGCCCACAGGGAATCATAGTGAAATCTTAACTAATCGTCAATTTTGGCACCATAGGCTTCCGGCTTATTTATTTGTACTTGTTGCGGTGCGTGGGCTTCTCATTGCAGTGGCTTCTCTTGTTGCTGAGCACGGGCTCTAGAGCGCAGGCTCAGTAGTTGTGGCGCACGGGCTTAGTTGCTCTGCGGCAGGTGGGATTTTCCCAGACCAGGGCTCGAATCCGTGTCCCCTGCCTTGGCAGGCGGATTCTTAACCACTGCGCCACCAGGGAAGCCCGCACAGGCTGTTTTGTCAGAGGCCAAGACAATCAGCAGTCCATTTGTGTGGTACTCTACCCTTGGAGGCACCCTCTTACAGAGCTGTGGAGGTGACATGAAATTATAACGTAAAGCACTCACCACGGTACTTGGCCATGGTTCATCCTTATGGAATGTTAATTTTTCCGTACGTTTTGGGAAATTTTTATGGGAACGCATATGTATTAATTATGCTATGAAAAAAAGAAAACAAAACTATGTGAGCCATAGTGACTTGTTTTATTGATACCGATGGTGAGTTAAAAGCATCTTTGTATCCTTGGGTCTGAATATTGGGCATAAGTTCAATGTGAATTGAATACTGTTGACACTTAGTTTTACACGTTTACTTGACTAGGCTACCTCGTTATTCAATCAGACCCTAATCTAGGTGTTGCTGTGAAGGTATTTTCTAGGTGTGGTTAGCATCTACAGTCAGTTGACTTTACAGAGATGATCCTCAATAAGGTGGGTGGGCCTCATCTGATCAGTTGAGTGGACTTAAGAGCAAAACTGAGGCTTCCCTGAGGAAGAAGTTTTGTCTTAAGATTGCAGCATCTCAGCTCCTACTGGAGAGTTTCTAGACTGAGAGCCTGCCCTGCACATTCTGAACTTGCCACCTTCACAAACACAGAAGCCAATCCCTTGAAGTAAACCTATGTGTATGTGTATTATATGTATATGTATGTATGCATGTGTGTGTGTATGTACTCCTGACTGGTTCTGTGTCCGTTTCTCTGGAGAATCCTGACTTACAAAGGTGCATATGAAGGCTCATTTATTCTTCTTTTTCCTTTGTCGGTAATTCTTTATGATGCATCATTTGCATGATGCAATTTTACTAAAATGAAACTTGAACAGCTCCAAACTGCATAATCCATTTCTTTCAGCCTCACACTTTCTTTCTGGCCTCAGCCAGGCAATCTGACCCCGGAGTTGGGGGGATCATCCCTACATTGACAGCAGCTGGCATAGTCTACCCATGAGGTCCATGGGGCACATCGCCTGGGTTCTAGGTGGCCAACAGGATGACGGTAAATGCCAAGGGGATAATTTTTCTCTAAAAATATGGATAAATCAAGAGTTTACACAGTGGAAACAGGTTGGTTTGCTACACTCTGGGTATGAATTCAGAGCATAACTAGGATATAAAAACTCTGTGGTCTAAGTGAAAATATATTTATGCAGTGATGGTAGCCCTGCAACTTCTAGGATGAATGCACAGGAGGACAAATTACCATGAGAAGAGATATTACTGAGAATGTAAGTTTGCTTTCATTTTTTTGCTAGTTTGTCCATAATCATATGGAAATAACCCCCCCCCCCCCCCGGTGAAATGTGAGACAAAAACTATGACATCATCTGAATTTAGTGTCACTGCTCTAAGCTAAAAATTTGGGTGGGTTCCTACTTACATTTTCTTGTCTCCAAGTTATCTTTTCCATTTTGCAATGCAATGCAAAGCATTCCTTACAACACTGTCAGAATTTGAACAAAAACATCTTTTATCTAATTTCTGATTTGCCATTTTGTGATATTGTGATTTATAATAAGAAATAGAAATTTGGTCTTCATCCCCAGTTTTGGCAGAGAGCTCTTAAAACCCTTGAATTTCCTAAGTGATGAAAGCAAAAAGGCATCCTTCTGTTATGTTGATGGATGACGTTTGGACCCCAACTAAGGTTGGGTGCTGGATGCCAGGAAAACCCACCATGTGATTAGAGGGTTGGAACTTTCAGTTCTCACCTCACCACCTCTGGGGAAGAGGAGAGAGGCTGGAGATGGAGTTCAATCACCAATGGTTAATTATTCATCAGTTGTGCCTATGCAATGAAGCCTCCAAACCCCAAAAGGATGGAGTTTAGGAGAATTTCCAGGTTGGTGAACAGGTGGAGATTCGAGGAGAGTGGTGCACTCAGAGAGGGCATGGAAGCTCCATGTCCTTTCCCCGTACCTTGCCCTATGCACCTCCTCCATCTGGCTGTTACTGAGTTATATCCTTTTATAATAAACCAATGATCTAGCAAGTAATGAGGTCTTCTAGCAAATCAATCAAACCCAAGGAGAAGGTCACGGGAACCTCCAACATGTAGCCGATAGATCAGGAGCATAGGTAACAACCTGGGCTTGTGGCTGGCTTCTGAAGTGGTGGTGGTAGGGGCAGCCTTGTGGGACTAAGCCCTTACCTGTGAGATCTGACACTGTCTCCAGGGACATAGTGTCAGAATTGAGTTGAGTTGTAGGACACTGACCTGGCGCATTGCTTGGATGGGTGGGGAAGCCCCCCTTCCACAAGTTGGAAATCGGGTCCTGGAACCCCAAAAGACACTTTCTTACTGTACATCTTGTCATAACCAAGCAGCCTTTATATGTACTCTTCAGCCACATTTTTATAACTTCCTACAAATTTGGTTATCAGATACTTTAAGCAATGGCAGGAGAAAATTGTGTTTCCAGAAGAGAAACAAACTGGAACACAAACCAGCGTAACCTGCTAAGAACTGGCTTCCCTCAGGGAGACCAGTGACTGGTTAGTGAGGTACCAGAACCTCCAAGAGGCAGTTAATTGCCAAGATGGACCACTTTTAGGGTGGTGGCAACCTACACTGTCCATGAAAACTCAAGATTGAGTGAGGCAAGGTATTTGCCCATAGATAACAGAAGTATGGAAAAGCAAAACTGTAGCCTCAAAAAGCCTCTACCTTCCACATCTCATTTCATAATTCTTGGAATGTTGTACTATTTCAGAATTGCTTTCTAATTTTAACCTTGTTTTACTTTTGCTTATCTCTGCAATCTTCAATGGGCTTCTCTTCACTTCACTCTTACTTATTTTTTTTTTTTCTACAGTCATTCCTCGAATTTGCTTTCCTTTCCTTCCTGCTGTGAATTTCCTGTATTTCTCTTGCTGCTTCTCCCTTTTCCATTTTTACCTCCTCTTCATCTTATTCTTTGAATTTCTTTCCCCTGTTCTTAATTCTTCTTCCTTTCCCTCTGATCTGTTGTGGCTTTAATCATTGCTGAGCTGCTTTAAAATTGCCCAGTGACTGACGTTTTCTCCCTGAAAGGAGAGGGATTTGTGACTGTGGAAAACTAACTACAAAGACCCAACACATTCAATTTTCAGCACAGTTCTTTCCTTTCTTCTGTGGCGCTTTTGCCTGGGATTAGAGGTGGACCGCTTACTGCAACTCACAATGGCAAAGCCCTTCAGGCCTGACTTCTCAGCTCTGTGAGTCGCATGGCAAGGTGTATCTGAGCCACTCTGTTTACACTGATAGCTAGAATTTTAAAATTGCCCGTCACTAGAAAAAGCTTACTCAAGTGTTTCCTGGAAAACAAAGTAGTATTATTTCACAATGTGATGACCGGACTTATTCTTCTCCTCGGACTATTCATCCTCCCTCCCCCCTCCCCCTTCATTTTTTACAGCATGAAACAAAAACAGACAAATGTGTTCCTGGCAGAAGGGTGAAGGAGCTTTGCCACCCTGGCCGACTCCACCAGAAGTAAGATTTTTACAAAGGGATGAACAGTAAAATTAGTAAAATAGATCAGTTTTTCAGGACTCTATGATTTTATCATAGAGCATTAGGAAATAGTAGATTGCCACAAGCACACCAGATTCATTTGCCTCTGAGAGATTTCACTTTAGCTCTTTGCAACACTTAAGTATGGACTACACAGCTTTTTATGTTTTGAAATCATTCTTTTGGCTACATTTGCTCGTGAATTCGCTTTACCTTTCTGCGTTTCTTGAAGAGCAGCAGTGCAGACCTCAATGATTAAGTGCTCGAAGTCAGTGTCTGCCATGTAGCAGGACCTGGGAGATTATCATTATCAAAGGATACTTGTGGTCAAAGCTGTACCACATTCTGAAGAGCCGGGCAGTCTCTGTTTTCGTCGTGCTTTTGCCAGAGTTGTTTGCTTCCTAGCGAGTGACAACAGAAAAAGGCATTGGATAAATGATCACTATAAATATTGATATATAATATCAACATTAATACATAGTATGTATATAATATTAATATATTTGAACTATAAGAATATGTGTCAAGCCAAATTAAACTTAACCACTTTTTAAAAATCTTTCCAGATACAGGTATTTTCATCTAAATGTTGAACCTACTGCCAAGCAAATTAGCTCATGGATCTTGCCATATGGGTGAGGTTCTTGTGGCATTTACTTTTTTTCATAATTCCTATTTTATTAAACAGCTAAGAAATGCCGCTTTGTTGACACCAGTGAACATGATATTTCTGTCAGATTGCTGTTGTGGGAATTTTGCAGTTATTTCTGTCAGATTTGGATGGTATTTATTTACGATTTACCAAAAGGTCAAGACTAAAGGGATAACGGTCTAATAATTGTTAAACTAGTTTTCATTCATTTTATTTTTGATAGATCACTACCAAAGCCTATGGTTAATCTTTGATATCTTCCCCCTTCGATTCTTAAGTTTTGAAATAGATATTCCGGTTGAGAAGCCTGTAATAATTTAATAACTGAATGAATGTGTTTGTCTCCCCCGACCCCATACTCACTCACTCTTTTTTTTTTTTCTTCAAAGGACCACAGTGGGAGGGAGGAAGAAAAGGACAAAAGAGAAAGCATTTGATAGGTGTTTATGTAACAGTAGAGGATGAAAATGTGAGGAAAAGGTGAAAAATTTTTTGTGAACTTTAGAGAGATGATAATGGACATTGCAATGTGGTATGAAGGAGATTCAGGGACATTTTTACCTCTTGTGTGTATCTCATTTTGCATATTAAGAGAATTCCAGACTCCAATCAGTTGTAATTATCTTCATCATTAAAAGCATTTATATCTTAACATGGACTTCATTGCTTTGTTTGGGCCCTCGGTTTCCATGCCCAAATTGTATCAGGAGTTCACAGTCCAGTAATAATGTGAACATTCTCAAGAAATCATGAGTCATGGAAGACAGTGAGAAACCACTGGCTGCTCCAAAGCTAGCCCTTAGTTGAAACCAAGGTGATTTACTTTACTTTGTTTATGTACTTTTTTGCCCCTTTCCAGACAGTTCCACTGATGGGTAATGATAAATAACTGAACACAAAAGGCTGTATTCTGCTCTCTGAAACACATGTAAAAGCAGACGCTGCAGTTCAATGCCCCACAAACAAAAGGGGAACACAAGAATGCTAAGTGTGGTCCCTCCCTTTCTAGGCAGCCATTTATCCTTTGTCTAAAATGGTTGAAGCAGACACTCCACAATAAAATGAAAACCCAAACTGGCAGCCTTTCTCATTGGTTGTTTTAAGATCTCTGATTTCCAACACTGAACAGTTTCCTAAAAGGCGTTCCTTAGTATGCCACTGTTCTACGTGATGTTGATGGAAATTCTGTGCCTATCGTTCAGGAAAGGATGGGTTTGAGAGTGTTTACCAGGTTTGTTACATTCAGAAATTTTTGGAATCTTTCATTTGTAAATGGGCATCGTAAATCTTTGAGAGGGAAGCCTTTCTCAAACTTACCTGGTCATGGACCACATGCCCCATTCCCAAGTCCCACAGTGGGACATCTATGATCTTTTCATGGATGATGTCAGAGTTTCATAGATCTGTTTTCTGATAGACCCAGAGTGCCATGCCCTGTTATCTAGAGCTAGAATGTACCCATGGCATTTCCACAAAAGGGAAACCAAGGTGTCCAGTTCAATTTCCATCTGTCCCTGAACCTTTCTCTAGCTATTTCTACCCCAAGAAATGTGTCAGATTTGCAAAGTCACTGCTATACTTAGTGTTTTCTTCATCATCTTGCAACATTTGCAAGTTGTTTCTGAGTCACTGTCTCTCAAACAGGTCAGCACGTTGGGGCTCAGCTGGCAGAGTAAAACTGTTATCCCTGAACTAAACTAGGTAGTAAAGCTCTGGGCTAGCCCTGGGGAGTTCTCTCTCTCTTTTCTTTTCTCTTCTTTTCTTTTTTCTTTCCTTAAGAACAATAAGGAGTTACACATTTTATCCATCCAGAGGCACAGGTAATTTTGATAGCTGACAATATCTATTGATGACAAGATAGTCATTGAAGAAAATTAATAGAAAGGAGTGTAAGCAAATTCCTGTTTTTTCGTTTGGTTGTTTGTTTCTAAGTTAAGGTGGGCTGTGTAGTGCTGAGCTTGGCTGGCAGTCAGGGGCCCAGGATTCTAGCACCCACTCCACAGCAGCCCGGCTGAATGACATTTGTAATAATATTCTCCAGCTATGGAATGCTCATTCATTCCTAGGCAAGGTGCTGGTCACATTATCCAGTCACTAACTTTTTCAGTCATTGTTTTTCAATTTTCACAACAAACCCTCAAGGTAGGTTGCATTATACCTATTTTACAGGTGAGGACCTAGAGAGGCCCAGAGAAGGGAAGAGCTGAGTCCAAAGTCACATAGCTAGCAAGCCACAGAGCTGGAATTTGAACGTAGGACTAAAGGACTCCAAAGGTGCTGTTCTGTCTGCTGGTATCTCACTCAGCCTTTGAACTTTGGAAAGCACACACACCGTATGATAGGCTATTTGGGCTGCAGTTTCCTCGTCTGTAAAATGAATTGAGGAAATTGGATTGGCTGGTCTCTGAGGTCCTAATCGTATGGGAGATACTGTTTTTTCATTAATGACAACAACAACAATAACGGCTGGCACTTCTTGAATAGACGCCATGTGCCAGACAGTGTTTTAAGTGCTTTTCATATATTATTATTCCTATTTTACAGATGAGGAAACTGAAGCAACTGGCGAACAGAGAGGTTTCCAAGCACAGTTGTGACCTCTCAGCAGCAGCCTTGATTCCTGTCATCTAGGTGGGTGTAAGTGAAGAGCAAACTAGGGCAAATGGGTATCTGAATAGGAGATGAGGTCGGGATACTGAAGGTTGAGATGCAGCAGCTATATATCCCCCCAAACGTAATGAAAATGCATGGCTCCCCTCAGCTGGGTGAACGCTGATGAGTTGGAAAGTGTCCCTGAAGAAACTTAACTTCAGTGTTAGAAATTTCTCTAGACTCCTAAATACTGGTTTCAGGGATTTCTCAAGGTCTTGGAAAACCTCCCTGCCTTTTACTCCCTTTTTCCTCTCCTTTTTATTTTATTTCCTGAGGGGAATATATCAGAACATACAGGCATTCCTGAAAGAGCTTATACTCTATTTCCGGGAAATCTTCCAAGGTTATTTTTTGCCAGCTGATGAGAGCAACACATACTAGGTAGCATTTTGGAAAAAATGTTAACACTTGTAATCTATTTTTCAAACTTTAATTTACTTGGGATACTGGAGATGTTATTCATTTTACTGCTTTGTAGAGAAATAAACTGGGTTCCAATTAGAATGAAACATAGAAAATGTTTTTCCAGGTAAGGGAAATACCATGGATGACCCAGCATTGACTTTTCTGCTGATCTGAGATAAAATGTTCAGTGTATGCCTTAAATATCTGTTGGCCCAATTCTGGATCCATTCATTTATTTCTCTGAAGTTATTGATGACTTAATAACTGGGTTATGAAAGGCCATCAATAAATGAGTAGAAATAAATGAGTTAGTCCACTGTGTGCCCTGCTTGTTCACTGGGGGCTGAGGATAACTGTGCCAAGGGAAGGCCAGCCTTTGCGGACACCCTGGAACAGGGAAGGTATCCGATGAGGCAGTGCAGAGGGCAAGCCCCTGGGAGGGCCCAGATGGGCAGAGGACAGCAGGTAGCATCAATTTACCTGGCTTATTCTGAAGCAGTGATCAGATCACACCCAAGGACAATGGATATAAGCAGTCATCAGAAGAAGAATCTGGAACTTGGTGATAGTCTCTTTACTGCTAGCAATATGTCTTCTTTTTTTGAGTTCTTTGATGCCAGAGGGGCAGTGGCATCCAGGTTGGAACAAGCAGAGGATCCAGAAACTGAAGACCAAGATTTGAGTTCTGACTCTCTACTGTCTACCATTTAATAATAATGATACACTCTCCAGATCTGAGCCTCGTGTTTCACAGCTGTAAATGGGAACTGGAGATCTAAGGGCATTGAATGTTAGCTTTTATTTGCCCTTGCTACTTCTAAGAAGCAGAGTGTTTGATATATGTGGAATTTCTGTTTCCTTGATTATCCTCCATTTCTGGGAAAATGTAAAAATGACTGGGGCATTTGATATCTTTCCTTTTTCTCCTTAAACAAGGGAATAGATCAGAGGTTGGGAAGTGGCTGAGCACGATAAGGAGTGAGTAGTTGTCTTTTTTTTTTTTTTTTTTTTTTTTTTTTTTTGCGGTACAGGGGCCTCTCACTGTTGTGGCCTCTCCCGTTGCGGAGCACAGGCTCCGGACGCGCAGGCTCAGAGGCCATGGCTCACGGGCCCAGCCGCTCCGCAGCATGTGGGATCTTCCCAGACCTGGGCACGAACCTGTGTCCCCTGCATCGGCAGACGGACTCTCAACCGCTGCGCAACCAGGGAAGCCCAGTAGGGAGATTTTGATTAAGAATGGTGTTATGGGCTGGTGACATCACAGACTAGTATGGGCTAAGGACCCAGAATGATGTATGGACTTATTAACTTCCTCGAGAAAGAGTTCTTGGGTTTTCCTTAACTTTCCTTGAGTATTCAAAGAAAACATTGTATCTTTGGCTTCTTTTCCCAGGTGGGAGTTGTCTGATGAGAAGACATTGTCATTTACCAGCTGAGATTCCTCAATCCTACCCACTAGGGAAGCCCAGTAGTTGTCTTTTAAGTGACCCCTCTAGCACCACCCTAGAGAGGGAGCAACAGGAAAATTAGGAAGGTACTCTTTGTTTTATGCTTATTTGGATCCCTGAAAGAAAACAAAGGCTCTGGCCAGAAATCTTTAAAAAACAGACGCTGAAGCAAAAGGGAATTGTTTGCTGTATTAACCTTAATGAAAAAGAACTAAGCAAATGTAAATACATTCCTCTATCAATATTCAAAGGAGGGGCCTTTGCTAAGTGAACCGGAGGAACTCTGCTCTGGGCTAGTCTTATGGGATTGCTTCTCACTTCACGGGGATTCAATGGATTAAGAGAGAGAAGATTTTCCTATTTCTAAGATTTCATATTCAATACTAATGTCAGTGGAGGTTGTACAGAATGATGACAAAGACAGATAATTATCATAACAAATCTGTAGAGTTCCTTATGGGTTCCAGAGCACTTTTTCAAGTAGTCAGTGTGAATGGGATTTGACAGCAGTACTTTTGCCCTGCCATGTCCCAGTGTGGAATGTATTCATGTAATAATTTTAAGTTTATTGCCTTGATTTTCTGATTACCAAGGAGAAGACCGGATTCTCTGTCCCTAAAGAGAACGATTTCTAGATTCTGAAGGGGGACATGATACAATTGAGAGTCAATAGGAAAATTTTTTCAAATTTATGTTTTAAAAGGTAAAATTAACTCTTAGCCTCCACATAGAGAGTATTTTATACAAATATTTTCACCTTCCTCACACTATGATCAATTCATAAACATTCCCAAGAAGGTATAGTCACAAAATACATGCTTAGGGAGAAAGAATGAAGGAAACAACTAGATAGGGATGGGTAAAAATGCCAAGAGGAAACGTAGACATCACAGATACACTACCAGATGGGCTAAACTCATGGTTTAGCTACCAAAAAAAAAAAAGGTCTGCTTCAAATAACTTTGTCCGTACAAGAGATTCAAGTTAATCCAGGGAAAAATAAATTGTTTGGTTCAGGTAAATATAATATTTTGGTGAGTTAAAAATGTATGTTCGGGGCTTCCCTGGTGGCGCAGTGGTTGAGAGTCTGCCTGCCGATGCAGGGGATACAGGTTCGTGCCCCGGTCTGGGAGGATCCCACATGCCGTGGAGCGGCTGGACCCGTGAGCCATGGCCGCTGAGCCTGCGCGTCCGGAGCCTGTGCTCCGCAACGGGAGAGGCCACAACAGTGAGGGGCCCGCGTACCCAAAAAAAAAAAAAATGTATATTCACAAATTCTTTGGTACTTGTCCCTTTAAAAGATGGAGACTAATTTCCCTTCCTATTGAGTGTGGACGATATATAATGACTCATTTTTAATCAGTGGAATGGAGCAGAAGGGATGGTGATATACAAGGCTAGGTCATAAAAAAACATTGTGGTTTCCTCCTTTCTGTCTGTGTTGAACCACTTGAGGGAAGTTAGTTACCATACTGTGAGGACCCAAGCCACTCTATGGAGAGATCCATGTGGTAAGCATCTGAGTCTCCCTGCCAATAGTCGGCAAGGCACTGAGGTCTCCTGCCAACATGGAAGTGAACCTTTCAGACCCAGTCAAGCCTTCAGATGACTCTAGCTCTGGCTGACATCCTGACTGCAACGTCATGAGAGACCCTGAGCCAGAAACACTCAGCTAATTTGCTTTCAAATTCCTGACACTTAGAAACTGTGCGATAATAAACGTTTGTTATTTTAAGCCACTAAGTTTTGGGATCATTTGTTCAGCAGCAATAGAAGGCTGATACAATTACATATTGGAATTATAACTTCTAGATGTAAAAGGCACTGGAGTAGAAAATGCACCTTGGAACAAGAAGATCCTAGCTCATGCTGTTTCCCAGTGACAGTGCCCCAAACCACAAACACCATAGCAAAGATAAGGGTTCTACATTTACGCTTGTGATTTGAGTATACAGTATTATATTTTTGTCTGAAAAAAAAACAAAACAATGTTTCCCCCTACAAAACTACTTGCAAAACACACAATGGCTGGTAAGAATAACTGGTATCATAAATACATGATAGAATTCAGATACTGGGCAACAGGCAGCAAAGGACAAATGAGGTAAGCCCTATATTCTCTTTTCTTTCTGCCCTTTCCCAACTGTAGTACAAGGAGCTAGAGTCCAAGCAGAGAACAATTCAAGCTGAGAGCAACAGTCTCACTGAGTTGAAGAACTACAAATTGGAGATTGGGTGTTATTGAAGTGGCTGGAATTTTGTTGTTGTCGTTGTCTTGGGAAAGTTATTTTAATTCTTTGAACTTCAATTTCATCATTTATAAAATGGGGTTTATAATATGAATCTCGATTGGTCAAGGTAAAGATTAAATGTGATTTTACATACGGCACCTAATTGCTAAATTGAGGCTATCATCTTCCTGCACTTCCTCTTCCTCATTATTATTTCTGTTTTCTAGAGCATGTAATTATAGAATCTGTAAATACAGATTCTCTTAAGCAGTAAAAATGTAGTGGGGAGGGTGTATACTTTTGGGTGTATAAGCCGTAAGTAAAACCAAAATAAATTCAGTGTTGGCCAAGGGAAAACCCAAGATACTTGCTCTGAAATAGTCATTTTATTTTTCTCAAAGTACTGTTAGTTACAATAACAAAAAAAAACCCCTTCATCTGGGTCAGGTCAATTTTAGAGTTTACTGTTCTATTTCTGAAATATTTGTTGGTATAGCACGGAATTTACATTCTGCGAGGCCAGCTCCAACAGCATGGGGACATAGTATGGAAAAATATTGATAATTGTTGGATCCGAGGAACATATATGTGGGAATCTTTATTCCGTTTTCTATAGGTTTGTTAGCAATATCTAGAAAATATTCACAAGGCAAAATTAAATTTTATTTAATGACTAGATGACCCTACCATCTGCTAATCTCTTTCCCTCTTGAACCTACTTATATTTCCAGCATTTAAGTATCAATTGTGCAGAAGAATACATACTTTTATTCTTCTCCAAATGAGCTCTTTCAGTTTCAAGGGTGTTTTAAGTTATGGTTTTCTGGGATTTGGCAAACAAGTCTTTGTTCACCTGACTCATACCCTCCGTATTTTTACAGACACTTTGTTGTATCCCTTCTTAGTGGTAGTCGTTCTGCTGGAGAAATCGTAATTCTTTTAATCTCCCTCTGCTCATTGAAGCTGCCCTTCTCTGGACCTTTCTCAGCTCCGCTTTGACTTTCTTGAGCTGTGGTGACCAGAACTTATCCACCCAGGTTACACACAAGCATAAATGACAACCAAAACCAGAATTCAATGAAGCGACTTCTCGAAGCAAAAATAAAAGTGGAAGTTGGCATTAAGAGAGCACATAGAGGAGCCAGCATAGCGTCCAAAATAAAATTATGTTAGAAAAGATGAAAATTAGCCTCACTGTAACAGTTGGCAGAGTCGGAAATGGAAGAAAAATGAGTTTTTTAAAAAGTTGATCCCATTACTTTTAAGTTCCAAACCTGCAAGTTTTTGCTGCCATCACACATAGAAGGAAATCAAAATCACCACCGTGGCCGGTGATCTGGCCCCTCTTGGTCCCTCCGAATCCACCTGCACTGGCTCCCACCTTGCCCACTGGGCTCCAGCCACACTGGCCTTCTTGCTGCACGTGGAGCGCACCATAACCCGCTGTGAGGCCAGGGCCTTCATCCTTGCAGTTCCCTCTGGCTGGACTGTTTCCCCCCAGAGCCCACATACACATCTCACTTCTGCATATCGTTCAGGACTCTGATCAAATGCCACTTCTTCAGAGAGGCCTGCCCTGGCCAGCCATAGCCTCTCCTCCATTGTTCTCCATCCTTGTACCTGCTCTACTGTTCCCATTCTCTAAACATATAGTATGTAGCTGTTTACCTTTTTGTTCCCAGTGTCCCCCATTAGAGCGTAAGCTCTGTGAGGGTGAAGACTTTGAACTGGTAACTGCTGCATCTTCCTCACACTTAGATTCGTGCCTGACATGGGTGGGTTGTATGAATGAATGAATGAATGAACGAATAGACGCACGCACACCAATTAAGAGTGGAAGTTCTAGAACCAGATTCTGGGTTTGAATTTCACTATGTGTCCTTTGGTACGTTATTTAACTTCTCTGTATACAGTTTCCTTATTTAAAATATAAGCATAATAACAGTACCCATTCATAGGCTTATCTTGGAAGATAAATGAGTTAACACAGATAAAGTGCTTAGAACAGTATAAATAACAAGAGTCAGTACTCCACAAATATTAGGATGATCACGAAAAAGGGCAAGAGGGGAAAAAGAGAAGCAGTCGTGGCAGCCCTTCTTGGGTAGCGGGAATTTTCTATTGAAAGATTAAGGGGGGCGTGGCGCTCCAGCAAGTCTCACCTTTGTAATGCTGGGCTGCCAAGGACACAGAATCCATTACAAGGACAACTTCTTGTTGGGGCGAGGGTGGGGTGGTGGAATTTTGTCTGAGGGTTGTTTTTTTTTTTTTACATTTAAGAGACATAAAATCACAGCTGCGATACCTTCCATTTCTCAAAGTGGCACATTTGCATAGACTATATATTTAAAGTTTAATACTTGCTTGTGGAACATTCTTTTTAAAGGTTCTGGGTCTGGTATGAGTAAGAGTGTAACACCATTCACACTTTCAAGGTATTACAAGGCAAAAAGGAAAATCGTGACATTGCTGGTTAGTCACAGCCACAAGTTCATATTTCCCAAAGGTTATTTTACTCTCCAGAAACAGAGAAAAAGGAAATTCCTTCAAAAATATGTACATGTCGGGCTTCTCTGGTGGCACAATGGTTGAGAGTCCGCCTGCCAATGCAGGGGACACGGGTTCGTGCCCCGGTCCGGGAGGATCTCACATGCCGCGGAGCGGCTGCGCCCGTGAGCCATGGCCACCGAGCCTGCGTGTCCGGAGCCTGTGCTCCGCAACGGGAGAGGCCACAACAGTGAGAGGCCCGCGTACCGCAAAAAAAAAAAAAAAAAAAAAAAGTATATGTCATTACATATGCTTATTATTGATTTTGAGAGTATATGATCAGTAATTGCCACAATTATCTGAAAGTTTTAGCTTTGGGCAAGTAAGAGTAAGGTCTTTTTTTCAGAAGTTGACCAGTGCAAAGATTATCCTATTTGTTAATGCAAGACCAATTTAATAAGTGCAAGGTGAGTGGGAAAATGCAATCCTCCTAAGAATTAGGTTTCTGGTCTTTAGAGCAACAGGTGTTGATAATAAGCGAAGAGTTGTCAGGCAAGATGAGGGCCGACAGGTTCTTGACACATAGTTTGGAAAGTACCAAAAAACCCCCTCTGTCCAGGTCAAGTGGCAGCTGCATGGACGCTGTGGTTTGTTACTTCTGGCCTGAGCCCACCATTTCCTGTACTTGACATTGAACATAAGAATTATTCCAAGGGTGGAAAAAGCCTTTTTCTGAAACGTAGTTACCTCGGTAGTCAACCATCATGAATAAGAACACTTCCAGGACACTTTTAAAAAACAATAGCGGCAGAAGACTAGTAGGAACCATGTAAATTATACCAGGGTTAGTTAGATAACTCTTTATGTGTCCTCTACAGGAAGCCCCAAGCAAGAAATTGTGGCCTGTGAACTTCTGTACAGCTTGAGGACAGAGTATAATTTTCCCCTCTAATTATAGTAATTTAGTATATTACTGGTTATCATTTCCTTTCCCCCCTGCTTTGGTTACCAGAAAGCTTACTTGTGGTTCAACTTTAGCAAGTACATAGGACCTTATGATCTGTTTAGTCATGATTCTTTTTACTCCTCTGGTTTTGTTTCTGCTTTCATTAATTTTTTTAACTGAGTTTTAAAGTTCTTAAAAAATATTTTACTATTATTTTATCATATGTGGTGGTGTGAGCCTCTTCATCAAATCCTTCACGAGATAAGATGGTTTTAATGAAATTGATTAAGTTAGGTAGTTTTCATAAATATAATTCTAACAACCTGGAGAAGTAGACACTATTATCATTCACGTTTTACAGTTAGGAAAATTGCGATTCAAAGATGTAAAAAACTTGCCCAAGATCCAAATACCACGTAGTTTTCATTGTACTATGTTGTACTATCTCATTTCTCTAATAACAACAACAACAAAAATACTTTCTACTGGTTTCAGTATCTTCAGGTAAGAGTAATTACTAAATTGACAATGGTATGAATGAGCTAAAATAAAGTACATTTAAATTACAAAAGAAAAAAGTTAAGCTAGCAGGTAACCTTACCAATAATTATATGTAATTGTAAAATATTAGGCAGTTAGAGGAAGATGAAGAATTTTCTTTGATGAATTTTCTTATTCTATCACTTTTCTTTTAAAGAAAAAGGTATGAGAAGGACAAAATTTAGATAAAAGTTCTACGTGAAAGTAGAAGAATGGATTAGTTGATCTATATGAGATAAAATGCTTTGTGAAAATCTGTACCAGCCCTTCCTAAGGACTCATTACAGCCCACCAGTGTAAGGAGATGGACGGGCTTTGATCCCCTTTCGAAGGTCACCACTCTGGCCCTAATCCCAGTACGCTGACACCCTGTTGGGCTCAGTCCTGCAGTTAAGTGTCTTTCCTGGGCAATAAAGTCTGTGAAAACAGCACCAGCATGGGCTTGGAACACATGTGACAAAAATATTCAAAGTACATATGAGCCAGGATCATTGCCAACTTCATTTTCCAGCCCTTTGTGTAGAGCATAGGATCCTTCCCTCTTTACGTGAACCAGGAAAGCAGCAGCATCTTGCCTGGCGGCACTAACCAGCTGTGCCTCACTGATGGGACTGTAGGAAAAAAACCCATGAAATAAAAGAGAGATGGATCCTCTTCAGATCCAGATATGATCAGGACACAATTCATTAAGCAGCACCTCTTATTTAAGGTGTTATTCTATCATGTCTGTCTACCTGCAATTTCAGCAAGAGGTGCAACATTTCTACACAATTGTTTGCTTTAAGTACTGAGTTAAAAATGACCAAAGCAAAATTGCTAACGACACGTTTTACTCTGATGTTAGATTCAAGTCCAGAGTTTGTGGAGACTACACTTCCCTTACTCAAGGCGATAGCACGTTGTTCTGAATAATTTTCCCTAAGGATTTTCAGGCTGTGCTTTTGCAGATTTTCAGTGTGTCTGTATTTCTGTATACCTGGACCTGGTAAATGAGAAATCATGCAGGAGAAGCAGGCCCATCTGTTGTGTGCCCAACATGCATCGAACATGCATCAAGTACATTTCACTGAGATGACGGCGCTAGCAAGTTGCTGGGCAGGGATTTGAACTCCAGGCTGCCTGATTCCAAGAGCTGTGCTCTTGCTCATACACTGCAGTTTCCAGGCTTCCTGCAGCCACAAAGAAGGCACGAGTGTATGCTAGTTCTAAGCGCTCTAGAGGTTACGCAAAGGTTATCGACACCCTGAATTCCTGCGTATTTTATAGTCATCTGATTTATTTTATCTGCGGGGCCAGCCCCCTTTAGAATGAGCCTCCTGGCTATGGAACACAAGATCTCATATCGCTGTACTCTATGCATCGGCTTCTTTGACTTGCCTGGTGTGAAGAGGGCTCCTTTTGATCCTCATCCGGGTCCACACCAACCCTGTTAAAGAGAACAGAGAACTGGTAAGGGCCTTGCTGCTGATGAGATGACACAGTCTCTTGGGTCAGGTCACGTGAACCAAAGACAATATGAATCAGACGAAAGGTTTAGCAGAAAACCCTCCTACCTCTCCCTGAATCAAAAGAACTTCAAATAGATTTATGGCAAGAGGAGAACTTGTACAGCTGGGCCTCTGCACAGCTGGTGAGATTGGACACCAACAGCTGTTCCCTGCTGCTGTCTTTCCCAGCAAGAGCAGAAGCCTGAGAACCTGGGACAGCAGCTCTCAGGAAAAGACCTCCATGGCTCCCAAAACAGGGATCCTAGAAGGAAGGCCACCTGTTCTTCCTGCAGGACTCACTGACAAAACTGCTCTGGGAATGTGGTGGCCCAGGCTGAGGCAGTCTCCCCAGGACAGAAGAAAAACAGATCCTTTGTCCAGATGCTCATGGAGGCTGGCAGTAGGGAGGATCCAGGTTTGTGGGACCTGAGACTTATACAATTTGGGGGGCTCTCTTTAAGCAAATTAATACAAAAATACAAATACAAAATTAGGGATGAAAGTGACTCCTTTAAAGAGAAAGAGAAAAGAAATTATAACACATTTTATAATTTTAAAATCTGGCAAATGCAACAGACATCTCAACATCTATAAAATACATAATATTCTAATTAATTTACTGCCTGACATACCTCTAAAATAACTTTTTCCTCCTAAGTTTTGTCTGCATACTTTGTTACTCTCTGTATATGATATAATGATTTTGTGTAAGAGAGTATAGGAGGGGGCTTCCCTGGTGGCTCAGTGGTTGAGAGTCCGCCTGCTGATGAAGGGGACACAGGTTCGTGCCCCCGTCCGGGAAGATCCCACGTGCCGCGGAGCGGCTGGGCCCGTGAGCCACGGCCGCTGAGCCTGCGCGTCCGGAGCCTGTGCTCCGCAACGGGAGAGGCCACAACAGTGAGAGGCCCGCGTACCGCAAAAAAAAAAAAAAAAAAAAAAAAAAAAAGAAAAAGAAAAAAATAGAGAGAGAATAGGAGGACAAGGTAGTCTCTCCTCTAGCAGAGTCATCACAATTATTAATAATTGGGAGGCATTAAAACATGGTTCCTTACACACACAGACATGCTTGCTGTGTGCAGTACTGCTAAAGGTTTATACCCCGAAAAGACAAGATTTCTGATAAATTTCACTTCATGCAATTCTCATCAACAATACCCAGTACGCTTATCAGTGTATACGCTGCATCACTGAATGTACGTATTCCTGAATTTCCATTTTGACAGGGCATCAATGAGAACAGAATCCTCCACTTTGAATTGTACACATCTCATGACTGGAAGAATTTTCCACAGACTAGCTTCTGGCTCAGTGCATTTGAAGCCTTGTTTTTCCTCCACTACCCCCAGACTTGTGAAGCCAGTCACCATAGGACATGTTCATCTTCCATCCAGCCTCGTGACACGCTTCCTGTAAGCCATCGCTGCAGGAGGCTGGCCAGCAGTGACTTGCCCTTGCACAGAAGTGACTGCAGACCACACAGCCTCATCCCACTAAATACAATCTAAATGCGCTCCCAATTCAGCTTCCCCTTGGTCGGACCCCACAGCTGCCCAGGGCCACTCCAGAGCCATCTGACCAGGCGAGAAGCATGACGGAGGGGAAACTGTAGCACAAAGAAACAGTGATCAAACCCAACAGTGGTTAAAATATATTCTTTTTGCAAATCTTACGAAAACATAGGACCATGGGAACACAATGCTGGGGCTCTTCCCAGGGCCTTGGAAGGGCCGGAGCGTGTGAGGGCCTGGAGCTTGAACTTCCTCTGCTCTGGAGGGTGGGCCTCTGCCTGTGGTGGGCGGCATGGGGGTGCAGCTCAGGGCCTCAGCCACCTGGCTGGGCCTCCGCCAGAGCCTTTCCTGAGAACGTCACAATTTCTAGAGCTTTAGCGTCTTTCCTTCCACTCCGGCCCCTGTAAACACTTCTGCAGTGCCCTTGTTCTGGTCCCTAGATGTGGGGAGGGGAGGCAGGTTAGAAGCTACCAGGCCTGCAGATGTGTTAGCCTGTGAAAGGAAAGCCACTGGTGGAGAGGTGGCTTGTTTAAAATACCTCTGATTCTTCAAAAATTAGTGTCCTCTGGGCATGAATAGCCCCTTTTCTCTAACCCAGAGGGTGAAATGCCTGGCTATTTATTGTGTGCTGAACCTTTTGGCCTTCAGGTAACTAGAAAGGGCCTCTGCTGGGGACTAACCTTTGATTTTCTTAGAGTAGAAAGAGCTATTTGATCTATTTCGTTGAAGTTGGAGGGAGAGAAGGACAGGACAAGGGTGGGGGGGGGGAAGGGGGTCTGGAAGGAGAAAGGAGGAGGGGGAAGGAAAGAGAAAAGAGAAGGGAGGGAGGGGGCAGTGTAGGGATGGGGGGAGGAAGGAGGGGCAGGGGGGAGAGGACTGGGAGAGTTGAAGGGGGGAGGGGGGAGGATAGATAAGAAGAGAGGGGGAGGGAAAGGAGGAAAGGGTACGGGAGAGCGAATGGAGGGGAGTTAAGGCCCAGCCTCTCAAGGTGGGTCTAGACAGTGATCTTGGGGTATGGGTGGCCTGAGTCCAACCTCTGTGAATAGTGGGGTCTCAGTTGGAGGCACCCTGGCCCCCTTTCTCGTGGGGCTGGGCCACCTTCAAGCCTCTGGTGGATCTGAGCTCTCTGGCGGATGCTGGGAGCCCCTAGGAGCCTTTATTATTGAGCCCTAACCCCTTTCCCAACACCAGAAGTTACAGGCACCCATGCAGGCTGTGAATTGAACTGAGGGTCCTGAAGTTCCCACTGCTGCATTTGCTTAGGGCCTTTTTTTTTTTTTTTTTTTTTTAGTTTTCTCTGTCTAGAAAACTAGAGAGAACAGAAATCAAATTTCACAAGAAACCCAACATTTAAAGTTTGAGGCAGCACTGAGGCCTTTCTCCCCAGCAGCAGTCATAGCAGACATTTCTAGTTTCAATTATTCTAGAAGCCAGATGGAGCGGAGGAACGGTAGCAGTGGATTACGTGCTTCAGTTTTATGTGGGACTCGGTGAAAAGCATCTCAGGGGCCGAGAGATCGGCTGTTTTCCTCGGAGCAAGAATACATCTCCTCCCTCCTGCCGTTTCAGGGAAGCTCAGGGTCTGCTCCTGGGGCCAGGCCTGCAGCCCTCTTGCCTAGAGCAGACTAAACATCTTAAGAGGCTTGAAGAAAGAGAGACTGCATGTGAGTTATTCCCTCCTGGGGCAGCGGTGGGGAACAAAGCAGATGTGGTCCCTGCCCTCACAGGGCATAACGGTTAGGTACGTTTAATTAGAAAAATCTGAAAAGTTTCTTATAATTGTTTTGGTTTTATTTTTTAAATTTATTTTTATAATTTATTTTTATTGGAGTATAGTTGCTTTACAATGTTGTGTTAGTTTCTACTGTACAGCAAAGTGAATCAGCCATACATATACATATATCCCCTCCCTTTTGGATTTTCTTCCCATTTAAGTCACCAAAGTGCATTAAGTAGAGTTCCCTGTGCTGTACAGTAGGTTCTCATTAGATCTCTACTTTATACATAGTATCAATAGTGTATATGTGTCAATCCCAATCTCCCAATTCCTCGCACCCCCCCCCCCTTAACCCCTTGGTATCCATACATTTGTTCTCTATGCTATTATAATCGAGGTGCTATGAAGGAAAGGCACCTAAGAATGACACCTTCTTTCTCTTATGATTTTGCCTGCTTTTCATAGCAATCTTGCTAAAATATATTACCTGGCCCCCTGCTTCCTTAAACAGAGTGTGATGGGGTTATTCGGAACTTTACTGGAGGTTTCAGTATCGCCACTGGCCCCACAAAATCTAACACTCACTTGTTATAATGATTTCCAACAGGTATGTGAACCTCTTTATGCCCATATTAAATGGTCCCTGGCTACTATTCTTTTTCTTTTTGAAATTCTTGTATCTGCCATTTAGATTGCCTTGATTTTCTACCTGCAACAATATGTTAGAATATTGTCTCTATGCTTGCCCCCTACTTTTTTTTTTTAACATCTTTATTTGAGTATAATTGCTTTACAATGGTGTGTTAGTTTCTGCTCTATAACAAGGTGAATCAGTTATACATATACATATGTTCCCATATCCCTTCCCTCTTGCGTCTCCCTCCTTCCCACCCTCCCTATCCCACCCCTTTAGGTGGTCACAAAGCACAGAGCTGATCTCCCTGTGCTATGTGGCTGCTTCCCACTAGTTATCTATTTTACATTTGGTAGTATATATATGTCCATGCCACTCTCTCACTTTGTCACAGCTTACCCTTCCTCCTCCTCACGTCTTCAGGTCCATTCTTATGTCTTTATTTCTGTCCTGCCCCTAGGTTCTTCAGAACCATTTTTTTTTTTTTTTTAGATTCCATATATATGTGTTAGCATACGGTATTTGTTTTTCTCTTTCTGACTTATTTCACTCTGTATGACAGACTCTAGGTCCATTCACCTCACTGCAAATAACTCAGTTTCATTTCTTTTTATGGCTGAGTAATATTCCATTGTATATATGTGCCACATCTTCTTTATCCATTCATCTGTTGATGGACACTTATGTTGCTTCCATGTGCAAATTTCCTATTGTAAATAGAGCTGCAATGAATATTGTGGTACACGACTTTTTTTTTTTTTTTTTTTGGCGGTACGCGGGCCTCTCACTGTTGTGGCCTCTCCCGTTGCGGAGCACAGGCTCCGGACGTGCAGGCTCAGCGGCCACGGCTCATGGGCCCAGCCGCTCCGTGGCATGTGGGATCTTCCCGGACCGGGGCACGAACCCTTGTCCCCTGCATCGGCAGGTGGACTCTCAACCACTGCGCCACCAGGGAAGCCCCATGATTCTTTTTGAATTACGGTTTTCTCAGGGAATATGCCTGAGATATTGGGATTGCTGGGTCATATGGTAGTTCTATTTTTAGTTTTTCAAGGAACCTCCATACTGTTCTCCATAGTGGCTGTATCATTTTACATTCCCACCAGCAGTGCAAAAGGGTTCCCTTTTCTCCACACCCTCTCCAGCATTTATTGTTTGTAGACTTTTTAATGATGGCCATTTTGACTGGTGTGAGGTGATACCTCATTGTAGTTTTGATTTGCATTTCTTTAATGATTAATGATGTTGAGCACCCTTTCATGTGTTTGTTGGCAGTCTGTATATCTTCTTTGGAGAAATGTCTGTTTAGGTCTTCTGCCCATTTTTGGATTGTCACCCCCTACTTTTTAATTTAGTGTGGGACCGATAGCCTGAGAGTCAAATTTAGTACATGTTTTTTCTTTTCAAGTTTATAATACACACACAGATACGTAACAAAATAATACAATTGAAACATTACAGAAGGGCTTACAAGACAACACAGTAGTCTCCTGCCACACCCTGCACACCCACATACCGACTCCCCTCCTCTGAGGGCAATTTTCTGCCTTTTCTCCCCTGTGATGTATAAACTGGCATCAGCATGCATGGCACATTCACACAGCATCCCCAGGGTTAAGCAAACATGCCGGCTGCGTCTGTGTCTCTTACTCTCCTCTTCAAGAAAGCAAGTCAGAGTGTGAAAGTAGCCCCCTAAAGGGTTAACCTTGAATCCACTCACTTTTATGCATAAGAGATCATTTACACACTGTGGGTTCTTGAGAGATTATTAGAAAGAAGACACAATGAACCCTGGCATGTGGCACCACAGGTGTATACATACAGCAGCTCCCAGGTGAGATCACAGGTGTATGGGACGAAGTGCACCCTCCTTAGGTGTTATCCAAGGCTCTTCAGCACCTTTCCCACAGCCTCGTACCACCCTTTCTGCTCATCTGATCTAGACAGTGTTCCAGGGCTGGCAAATGGACCTGTCCTTGTTTCTGAGCCTCAGTACCCAACTGGGCCCCTGAGCTCTGGTTCTGCCTGGATCAGTGCCTCTTCCATCGACTGAATCCCCTCTCTCCAAACTCTAGTTGGTGGTTGGGCCATGCTGGCCATCACTGGCCATCTGTGATGCCCCGCCTCCTATCCTGAAATTCCCTCTCCTGCCCTTCCTCTTCTGATCACCACCGTGGACCATGCATTTTGTTGCCCTGACTTGGTTCAGATGCCCCATCACTTAAAGTGTTCACTGACTTGGATGGCAAGTAGCCATACACCTTCAACTCTGTTCTCTGCTTCCCGACAGAACCCCTTCCAGGGTGTCTGTGATTGTCCTGCTGTGTCCCTGGCCCACCCTGTGTTCGCCTCTTCGGTGCCAGCCAGACGAGTGGGGCCAGCCAGGGCTCTTCAGGATATGCCAGCCCTGGCTGTAATCCCGGGACTCAGGATCCCCCTGTGGTTGTTGAGGGGTGAGTGAAACCCCGCTGTGAAGAGCCTGCCACTACTGTGTGACCCGCATCGCTCATTGCCTTGGTTTCCGTGTTAGTACAGTGGGAATAATGACAGAACCTGCCTCCTATAGTTGTGGCGAGGATTAAATGAGAAAATACTTGTAAAGTGTTAGCTTAGGGCCTGGTACCCACTGAGCTCTCAAGACACGTTAACAGCTATTGTCCATGTTATCATTTTTATTATTATCAGTACTTTTTAAAAAATCAATGGGGCTAGAGCTCAGTACTGCCATGCTCACTGCTCAACCCTTCTAGTCCCTAGTTCTGCATTGGGCAACCCTCAGGTATAAACTAACAGTTACAGCTGAGCCATAGGGAGTGGCCAGTGCACAGCAGGAATTTCCAGTTTCACAGTAAAACATCATTTCTATTTACAGAGAGCCAAGCTTCCCAGATTGGAATTCATTTACAATTTACTGGTAGGCTAGGGAGGTAAGAGGGCAACAAAGAAGGAAAGGAAGGTGTCTAGAGAGCAAGGGGAAGGAAGGAAAGCATAGAACTGAGCAGAAAGAGAGCAAAGAGAAGGCAGGTGCAAAGGAAACAGTATCTTACTATAAAGAATAGGTACAGGTGGTGGATAAATAACCACAAAGGTGCGTGCAACTTTAGAAAGGGAAGCCAAGGGTGGGTGGAGGAACAACTGCACAGCCCAGGAAAATCTCTAAAAATATAGAGAATTGAAGAGCCAGTAAAGGATTAAAAAGCAATTAAAGAGTCTGGTTAAAATTTTATACCATGTTTTGCATTTTTGATGTACCTTTTAATTTTAAACAAGTTGAGGGCCGCCTCTGTGGTATTCAGATGAAAATGAAAACGAGCTTTGCACATATTCCCAGCTGTGCCCTCCAGTGCCTCACTCCGGGTTCCTCATTTATGGCGAGCAGCCAGCGCCATTTTCAGAGCCAAACACAACTCTGTGCACCATCGTGCACCTCAACTCCATGGCACCTCCATTCTTTGGTGAGTTTTATTAGACATATTAAAGTCTCAGGACGCTCCCATAACCAACCACGGCAAAAAGAATGCTCCAAAGTTGGGGGTTTTCATAGAGGGGAAGCAAGGTAAGTAACTAACAAAAGGCTCGCTTTTCCCATTAAAGCCAACAAAATCCATTCTGATCCTTATCACTTAGCACCTCCGGAAAGGGAGTGAAATATTACCAGGGCTTAGTCTCATTGTGTGAATTCCAATAGTCTTACGTTAGGTTTGGTTCTTTTGACCCCTCCCCCCCCTCCCCCCCCCCCCCCCCCCCCCCCCCCCCCCCCCCCGCTGACAGGGGCCAGGTGGTGAGGGAGGAGAAACCATTTCCTCTAAGAACTGTAATTGATGGCTAAATGTAAAAAATGACATTTTCAGTAAGGGAAGAGCGACTGGATATTGAGTGCAATAAATACAGCAGGACAATGGAGGAGTCTGAAAGGCACCCGCTGAGGTTTGCGGACTATTGTGTAGCCATGAGAACATCCCACAGGGGCCCAAATCCGGTACTTTACCCCATTTCCACCCTATATTATTTGAATAAATATTAGTGGGGCTTGTGTATGACCCAAATCAATCTAATATAATCACTCAAATATTTTAAATTTATTTTGGGGAATTAAGAAAATGGACTAACGTAATTGGAAAGACTCACCTCAGTTTATTTTGTAGTTTCGGCGTGGCACAGTAGTTAGATGAGTTAGGAGCCAGCAGCCAGGATGTATGGGTTCAAATCTCACTTCTATGATTTACTACACTTGTAACTTTGGGACAAATTACTTAATCTCTCTAAACCTCAGCTTTCTCAATTGTAAATGGGGATATATATATATTAATGTAGGGGTTATTATAAGGATAAAATGAGTTAATACATATAAAGTGTGTAAAATATTGGCTGCCACTTAGGAAACACTCATGAAACATTAACTGATATTCTTGGTGAAATTAGCAAGAAACTGATGTACCCTAGATTGAGTGGTAAATAGGTTAAAGCCAAGAGTAGATTGTCTATAAATGATAGATGCTAAGCTATAAAGAGCAATGACAGGATTGCTGCCATCAATGACTCCAGATCTAAGGGCAAAGACAGACATTGGAAGCAAAGAACTAGAGTGCAGTGAGGTAGGCATTGTACACAGAATTATTGGAACACACAAACAAAGAGCCCAACCAAGATGGGTTCTGGAGGGATTGGGCACATTTCAAAGAGGAGCTGGGTAAAAAAAAAAAAAAAAAAAAAATCATCCCCAAATCATATTCCACAGCCAGGTTAATGAACTTTCATTCTTTGTACACTGCAATATAAATTGAAGAGTGTAATTCAACCAACTAATTGAATATTAGTTGGAGTTTAGAATAGTATTAAAATTTAAATAGCTTCATCAAGTTAAAACAACAACAAAAAAAAACCCCAAAAATAAAGAGGAGCTGGGTATTGAAAAGGGAGTATAGTGTATGTGCTTGACATTAAGATATGATTGCTGAGGCATCCATTTCTAAAGACATCCATCTTCTATAAACACATTGCCTGCTATATGATACAGTTCCTAGCATAACAACCAGACTAGGAATTAAGCTGCCCCACCCATAAAGTTCCCTCTTTCAGAAAGCCCTGGGTAACCCAGATGACTGACTGCTTGCGTGACCCAGGTTCTCCTTTCCCATCCTCAAATTCCTACTCTTATGCTTTAAATTAGCCAATAAAGAGTGAGCACCCGAAAACCTAGACACCCCACCCTCAGACCTAGTAAAGGCAGAGTCCCAGGTCCATTCTCTCTCTCCCCCCCCCCCCCCCGCCCCCATGACCTTGTTGTGTGGCCTCAGGGGTGCTGAGTACACTCTGTGAGCAATGAAACTTGTTCCTGAAAGTTCCCTGATGGTTTTTGGAAGTGTGTCATGCAATCATAACAAAAACCACAAGGGCTGGTCCAGCCAAAACATTGGCCCCAGTGGGAGAAATGTCTGTGGGGTCTCTCTATGAGGAATATGGGTGAGTGAGTGCCTCAGGCATTCCTAACTCAGAGCATCACTATCAATAGACTGGGACCCACACCACATGAGGATTTAATGAAAGAGAGGTCGGGAGAGTGTACTCCAGGCTGAGGGCTCAGCATGGGCTAAAGGGCTAGAAATTTAAAAGAATGAAGTAGACTTAGGACATGGTAAATAATTGTGTGAGTAGATTGCGAGGGCTATGCATGTTGAGGTGGGCAGAATTGCTCTGGGTGAGATCAGAAAGTAATTTGAGGCCAAATTATAAAGGATCTTGAATGCTATGCTTATGAGAGTGCTTTTTGTTTTGTTGTTTTCCTGTAGGCAGTAGGAGTTGAAATAATTAGATTTATGTTCTAGAAAAACAACTGGTGGCAAAATTGTGATATTAAGAAACTGGAGGCATGGAAATCATTTAGTAGACGACTGCAAGAGTCCAGCCAAGAGTCTAAGCTAAGACACTGGTGGTGGAGAAGAGATGGATTTGAGAGATGTGTACATGGAGGGGCGGGGGGTGGTGGTGGTGGTATGTGATGGACTGACTGTGGAGGGAAGGAGAGGAAACTACCGAAATGATTCTGAGTTTTTAACTCAGCACACCTGAATGGTTCACCCCTCCTATTAACCATATACGGGAGGCGTATGTGTGGATTTTCTTTCTTTCTTTTTTTATAAAATTTTTATTGGCGTATAGTTGACCTACAATGTTGTGTTAGTTTCAGGTGTACAGCAAAGTGAATCATATATATATATATATATATATATATATATATCCTTTTTTTTTCAGATTCTTTTCCCATATAGGTTATTATAGAACATTGAGTACAGCTCCCTGTGGTACACAGTAGGTCCTTATTAGTTATCTATTTTATATATAGTAGTGTGTATATGTTAATCCCAATCTCCTAATTTATCACTTCCTCCCATATTTCTCCAAGGTCAGCCCGCTACATTTGTATCAGCTCAAGAAAAGTAGCCCCTCCTCCTTAAGAGTTTTAGCAATTTGCTTGTCTGAAGTGGAGGTTGAGACTAAATGGTAAAATCCAAGGAATAAGGGAGGGAAAATGGGTGTTTCAAGCCCAAGATCAGTGGACTGGGAATGTTCACGGAAGCTGGAGAAGGGTGTATCACAATCAGTATTTGAAGACAGTTTGGACATCTTATTTAAGAAAGGCTACAGAGAGGCTAAGGAAAGAGGCTCAGGAGAGTAATTTATCATAGTCTTGAAGAGAGGTGAACATTTTCTGGACGAAGCCTGTGGCAATAGAGGTAGAAAAATTTCAGTTTGGATTAACATCCGTTACGTGAGACAGACAGTACCACATGGGAATTACCCAAATGTAGACAATGTGGGCTCAGAATCAAGAAAAGCACCCCACCTCCCCATTTCTTGTTTGCTTTTAAGCAAAGAATGATGGATCGTGTCAGAGGCGTGATAGTGAGTCCCTTGGTCGGTAACTGGTAGATGGTTTAAGCAAAGAATGATGGATCATGTCAGAGGTGTGATAGTGAGTCCCTTGGTCAGCAACTGGTAGATGGTTTAGACTTCTATCAGAAGACTGGATTTAGAGCGAACAGTGGCATTGAATTTGAGGAGTGATAAGATAATATATCTGGCATTGAATTTGAGGAGTGATAAGATAATATATCTGCCAATAAGATAATATATCTGCCAAAGAAAGGGAGGTTCCATAATTTAGGGACATGAAGCATTTGATATGACTGTGAACTCCATAGACAAGTAAGATACTGGTGAGTCTGGAGATGCTGCTGAGAGCAGAGCTGTCCCTCTGGGTTTCCACCAGCGCATGGACACCTGTCATCTGTTGGTCTCCTGCATGCTCTGCTAGATTATACTTTCCCACCCCTGGGACTCGGCTGATCACTAAATTGAAAATGGCTACATCAAGTGTCCACGTGACATTCCTGTCCTGGTGTCCTCTGGCTGCCCACATGATTTTTGTTTTTTTAGGAGATTATGGATGTGGAACAGATTCCTTGGGTCACTGTCAGGCTGATCAGACTAGAGAAGGGTCTGATGTCTCTTTAACTCTTTGCTGATACAGTTTACTAAAAATACTAGGTAACAGCTAACAAGGCATATAGCCTAATCATTAGGAGTTAGACACCCTGACAAGCTGGTCCCACCATTTACCCGTGTGGCTATAGGCAAGAAGCTGTGCCTCGCTTTCGCTTTCCATAAAATGCAATATGAATAGTAACTATCCATGGGGTTGTTGTGAGTTGGTGGATCTAAGGGGCTCAGCGCAGGACTTCACCAAGAAGTCCTCAGGAGTGGTAGCTGCTGTTATTGTTGTGTTTCTTGTTGATGTTATCCTTGCTGCTTAGGCCTTCTGGATAGAGATTTAACTGTGAGTGTCTCCAGCATGGGAGTTACGTTTCACCCTTCGTCACCTGGCCTTAAAGTCCCTTTTCCATCAGCGGAGGCTTATTTACAGTGTAAACACTGAGAAGAGGAGGTGCTTTCTGGATTGTATAGATGAGCCATTGGGCTTGTGTTTATAATCTCTGACAATTTAGAAATACATTTGGGAACATATAAGTATGCTGAAAACGTTATTTTCTTTGAAAAATAAACACCAATAAACAAGTACATGTCACAGACACAAACCAGATCTATATCCTATTCTTTAAGTTTGGCAAAACGTCCCTTGAGTTTGGAGTGTTTAGTTTTGCCAGGATGTAAGCTAATTTCAGGCTACAGATAAGAGTCAATTAGAAAGGGGACTGAGACTGAATACACACGGACTAATTTCTTTTGACCTAAGCTGCAAGCGCACTGGCACACTTTGGTGGGAAGACAGATGTAATAACTTAGCAAGGCGTCTGGTCTTTCTTCCTAAGGCTTCACTCTGGGTGCCCCGTCTGGGCAATTAGGGATTTATCAGAGCCAAGTGCTCATCCCCTTTCAAGAAAAGCCATCCTTTCAAGTGGATTAGCTTGTTTAAATTCTAGTGTGTTACCAGGTGAGGCGTCTTCTCAATGTCAAACTGAAGACGTTTTATGAGAAAAAAGAGAGACATTTTATTACCGGATATAAAGAGGTTGTAGGAGCCTGCTTTAAATGTTGGTGTGAAATCAAAAGTGGTTGAAAATAAATCCCAGACTGTCAGCTGTCTGAGTGAGAAGTGGAAAATTTAAAACTTGGAAACTGTTGTGGTTCCTTCACAGTCAAATAGCCTCCCATGGCAATACCAGAATTGCAACTCCTTCCCTCACTCCAAACCACCCCAGGCTCTAAGGAACTCAAGGTGGAACTGTGGCCTAATCCCTGCTCCCCAGGAAAGACCACACTTGGTATGTAGCCTTGGTCTAGAGGCCATCTCAGAGTAAGACTTCACACTGCTGTTCTCTGATGTGCTCAGACTTCAGTGGGAAGGAGCCTGGATGGAGATGTATGTCCTCTTGATGCAAGGAGCATATTATCCCCATGAGAAATCACCCACAAAAATCAAGAATGGACTTTGACGATAAGGGGGAAATACATGAAACATACATTTAGGGAACCATTAAATTTCTTTAAGCAATAACCCAGGAGAAAAGTTGACCCAGCCAAAGTAAATGATGGCCAGGAGACATTTATGTGGAATGATGTCCTGGAAATTATCCTAAGAGGAGAACAACAAAGCTTTGCAATATTGATGGATGTTTACCTATAGTACAGCTGTTGCAGGAGGTATAATTCCAGTGGATGGTTCTGAATTCTCCATTCGAAGTTGGCTTTACCTGTTGGTAGGGCAGGTAATCTACAAGGTGTTTTGAGAAGGCTACCTCCCCAAATCATGACCTTCTCTAACTTCTAATGCCTGAACTTCCTTAACATGAGATAAAGTGCTTCATTCCCAGTTGAAGATTAGACCTAAAGGCAAGGACTTGGTAGAGGCCATATTTGGACTTGTATTCACACAATGTACAAGTGACTGGATTAGGCTTATCCCTGAGAGCAGGAAGAGGTGAGAACAAAAGCCCAAAGGGCACCAAGGTATTGAGAGAGGGCATCATGGAACCTGGAAGTAAGGGTGGCAGAGTGTGAAAAGGCACCTGGAAATGTAAACTTAATAGTAGCAACTAATATATATTGAGTGCTTAAGGAGTGTTAGAATAAGCGTTCGGTAATATTCCTGTTTTATCTAAAGCATATGGAGGTGGGGAAGAGGATCTTCAGTTATCATTGTAATACCATGTATTTTAATAATAAAAATTAAAAAAAGATTTAAACCCATTTCTTTAAGTTAGCCATTAAAAAGCACTTGCAACTGGGTCCTATAATAATTTTGCACCAGTAAATCTGTTGCTTCTGGCTATCCATCACCAACATCCTGCAGATAGTACAGAATTATTAACCATGTGGACGTAAAACATGAAAAAATAGCCATAGAAAATTGTTTCACCAACACTAATAAATCACTAAAATTGAAATTAAAACAGCTTTGGGGTAAATAATGGTTGCCCAAATCATTACTTAAGCCCCAAATTGGAAGTAGATTGTGATCCATAATCTCTGCAAACAACTGAAATCTTATTCTCCTTTGGCGTGGTTAACACTTTTTAAGGCCATGTGATGCTATTAATAATTAATACTCAGCCTTCCGATATACATATTTAATTTTTTAATGAAAAAACTTCTTCCTTATCCTCAGAAGAGAGTTAAGTCAGAAATACCAGTCTCAATATAGCATTATAAATGAGTAAATGTCAATTTTAAAAGGGAAATTCACAGGAAGAGGTAATGGCTAAGCTAGGAAGCTGTTACTGCATGACTCATCAAAAAGAAGAAAATAATGTTAGTTTCTTGCAGAGAGGGATTAAAGTAAATCGCTAGAAAAATAATGTTTTCTCTGGCCAAACCAGCTTCTATTAACCATGAGACTGAGGTGCATGCCTGCATGCAGGACTGTGTTAAAATGAAATGAAAATTTTAAACTTTAAAGTAAAAGAATTCATGGTTAATGCTAGAATTACACTGAAAACTGCACTTTGATTTCAGAATCAAAGGCTTAAAATCAGGGATGTGAATTGAGAATTGATGAAATGCCATTGGGAAGAAGTTATCTTAGAGCAGATGAGAAAGAGGAAGATGAGAAGAGTGAGTGAAAATCTGCTGTAAAATGGTTTCAGATTGTCGTGAAGACTACAGAAAGTGCCCAGCATGGACACAGAATTACTGTCAACTTGGCAGAAAATGAAACAATGTGAGTTAAGTGAATGCAACATTCAGGCTTTTTTAGCCTATCATTGCAGAAGATCGTGATGATAGCTTAAACTTTTGTATACGGAGCTAGTATTTTTCCTAACACCACACTATCCAAGCCCTAAAAGGAAGTATCAGCGAGGACAGGAGGACTCTCTCATGCATTCCCACCTTCACTCACTTATTCATCCATTCATTCATGAAATCCTGGTTGAAGATATACCATGACCATTATTACACCCTAAGTTTGTGTTAAACCCAGGTACATGCTCGAAATATTTACACTGAATTTCATCAAATCAAAGATGCCATCAATTATACGGCGCACTATTACTCTGTATACCTCTAAGAAGAAAAATACCGCTAATTGTACTTCTGACATCATTGATTATAAGACAAGATTGACTTCAGCAATGTTAAGATGTGAAAAAATGTGCAGCTGGAATCAATGACACACCCACACAAAATAATCAAAACGCAGGGCTCAATGCCAATGCCAGGCCGTTAATCACACTAGCCTCTGGACATTTCATGTATGACTAGTGTATTATCTGCCTGGACCTCGGGGTGGGGGTGGGGGTGGAAAGTCTAAAGAGATAGTTTTTAAATCTCTAAAGAGATATTTAAAAATCTTTTAACAAACGCTCTTCTTATACTTACAGATTAAAAGGTAGTACATTCCCTCTCTTAATTGTATTGCAAACAACTCTAAGTCCCTGGGTGAATCAGGCCTGGGACTAAGCGACCCCTCTTTCCAGGTCAGGAAAGTGCTGAACCTTAGCCTGATCTGAGACTGAGCACCTTCTTAAATTTTGCATCCTAGGTACCTTGTTTGCTTCACTCTTGTCTTGATCTTGGATAAAATAACCTCACAATTGTTTTTGCTGCCCTACCCTTGGATTTGGGAAATGTGTGACTTTTTCCATTTGCCCTTCTACCTTCTCCACGCTGTCCTGGGCTCCGGGATGCTCACCATTGTGAACAACATTAACTGTGTTCTCTCGCCCTCTGACGTTAGATTGGTTTTGGCCAAAGGGGAGCACCGGCAGGATATTGGAAGGAGGGAGGAGAGTGAAGACAGGGTATTTATTCCTTAAGCTCCCTCCTTGCTAGGTCACCACGGCTGTCTGTGTCCCTCTCCTAAAGCCTCAGCTCCTCATTGGCAGCCTTGTCTATATAGCTTCTCTCTCTGGGTCCTGGTCAATACTCCTCTCCCTATCCATTTGGGTGGTTACTTCTCTCCACTGCTTCGAGTCCTGGGGTACTGCACTATCCCTGGTTGGTTTTCTTAGGCCAGCCCATATCTTTGTAAGTATTCCCTTTATTAACTTTCTTTAAATGAGTCAGTTTGAACGTGCTACTTGCTTTCTGCCTAAACTCGGGCTAGTATAAAATATTCCACATCTGTAAGCATGCAGCTGCAGTAAGTTCTTACTTTGAACTGGGAATTTTGTAGGCACTTGAAATTTCTTAAAGAACTCATGAATATAATAAACAAATCTTAAACAGAGTTTTGTTTCCAGCCTTAAAAGTTAAAATTGCGTTTTTAACTGTTTCTCTAGGGCACCTGCATATTCATGCCCGGCTTGCCATAAACTGCTCTCAGCCCTAGGCTGGCTTAGATTTTTCACTAGGGAAATCTGCTGACTGCAGATATTAGGAATTAGATCATACCACAGACAGGACCTAAACAGGAGGAACTGGGAGTTTCGGATTGACAATACACACTGCTGTACTTAAAATAGATAACCAACAAGGACCTATTGTTTAGCACAGGGAACTCTGCTCGATATTCTGTAATAACCTAAATGGGAAAAGAATTTCGAAAAGAATAGATACATGCATATGTATAACTTAATCACTTTGCTGTACACCTGAAACTAACACAATGTTGTAAATCAACTATACTCCAATAGAAAATAAAAATTTTTTAAAAAGTGTTTCGGAACCGAATCCACTTATTACAACCAAAGGCAAAGTGTGCTTTATTAAATCAGCATCTTAAACTACTGAATTCTGTAGAAATGCTAAGAGTTTGCAGAAGTCTTTCTAGAAGCTGAAATTGTAACCCAGTGAAGCAGTGAGGTGGACCTCACCAACTCAGCAACCAGGATCCTGCTGACCTCCTAATGGTAAGCTTGGTGAAACAGTTCACACCAGGCTCAGAAGAGACCTCAGATGGTCTCATTCTACCACATGGTTTAAAAGATGAGAATGCCAAGACCCATAGAGATTACTTGGCAGAGGCAATTAGGTTGTAAGTAATAGAAACAAGACTTAAATCAGTTTTTAAATTTAGGTTGTTTCAACTTTGTATGTTGCCTACCTTAAATAAGCAGATGAACAATGATGGGGGAGATTATTTTTTATCCTTTGGTG
The DNA here is from genome assembly GCF_008692025.1 of Phocoena sinus. Classification (NCBI taxonomy): domain Eukaryota; kingdom Metazoa; phylum Chordata; class Mammalia; order Artiodactyla; family Phocoenidae; genus Phocoena; species Phocoena sinus. Next base: position 23,921,164 of record NC_045766.1, read on the forward strand.
AGAATGGACTTTTAGGAGAGGGAAAGATTAAAATGAAAAGATTAGTGGAAGATACTTATTGTCTGAGACGTCAGGATATAACAATGCAGAGTGAACTTGAAATTTGAGAACAATATAGCCTTAGTGTGGCGTGAGGTGGTATTTCTCAAACTCTAGTAATGTGCTTAGTCCCTTTGTGATTTTTTACATTACTGAAAGCCACTTGTACCATTATTTCTTTAATATTTTTCTTTAAATTAACTTTTCTTTCTTCCATTCTGTCAGTTTTGCTTCATGTATTTTGGGGCCTTATTGTTCAGAACGTGTTTATAATTGTTATATCTTCCTAACAAATTGACCATTTTTATCATTATAAAGGAGTCCTCTAGCAACATGTGTGTGTGTGTGTGTGTGTGTGTGTGTGTGTGTGTGTGTGAGAGACAGTCCATTTTGTCCGCTATTAGTATACTTCTCCATTTCTCTTACAGTTACTCTTTCCATGGTGTATCTTTTTCCATCTTTTGCCTTTTAGCCTATTTGTATCTTTGAATCTAGTAGGCTCTTGTCTTTTTAAAATCTAGTTCAATAATCTCTGCCTTTTGATTCGATTGTTTAGTTCATTCACATTTAATTATTGATATAGTCAGATTTACCTCTGCCATTTTGGTACTTTTTTCTATATCTTTCATGTGTTTTTTATTCTTCTGTTCTTAATTTATTGCTTTCTTTTGTATTAAATGGATATTTTCTGTGTACCATTTTAATTCCTCTAATAACTTTTTAAATATTTTTGAGTAATTTTCTTAGTGGTTGCTCTGGGGATTACAATATACACTTTAACTTATCAGACTCTATGTCAGATTTATACTACATTAATTCCAGTGAGATATAGAAAGTTTGTTCTACTCTATTCCCTCTCCCCTCTTGTGTATTATTAATACAATATATATCACATCTATATATGTTACAAGCACAAAAATATAGCATTATAATTGGTGCTTTATATAATCTTATGTCTTTTTAAGAAACTACGAAAGCAGAAAAATATATTTATAAAGTTGTTTATTAATCTTCTGATTTACCATTTCTGGTATGCTTCATTTCTTCCCATGGACTCGAGTTATCATCTCATGTCACTTCCTTGCTCACTATAGGTAGCTTCCTTTCTTCCTTTCCCCTTGGTATGATTATTATGCTATAGGCCCAATAATTCAATTTTATATTGTTTAATCTTGTTGTCTTTTAATTAATTAAGAGAAGAAAGGAAAATAAATATGTAATTATGTTGTCTTTTATGCTTAATACATGATTTCCTCTACCAGCACTTTTTGTTTTTCATATGGATTAACTTACAGTCTAGCCTTAACTTCTTCTCAGCTTAGAGAATTCCTTTAGTAATTTTTGTAAGGCAGGTCTGCTGGCTACAAATTATCTTAGTCTTTGTTTATCTTGGAATGTTTTTATGTTTTCCCCACTTTTGAAAGATATAGTGTTCTTGGCTAACAGGTTTCTTCTTGAAGCACTTTAAATATGCTATCCAGTGCCATTTGCACTCTACCATTTCTGATAAGAAGCTGTAATGTCATTGAGATTCTCTCCTATGTGATGCCATTTTTCTCTGCTGCTTTCAAGATTTTCTCTGTCTTTTACTTTCAACATTTTGACTATGATATGTCTAGGTATGGCTCTTTTTTGTTTTTCCAATTTGGAGTTCACTGAACATGAATGTGTAGTTCAATACTTTTCATCATACCTGGGAAGTTTTCAGCCATTATTTCTTTGAATATTTTTTCTGCCCCTTTCTTTGCTCTCCTTCTGGTACTCTTACTACATGCATGTTTGTGTGCTTAATGGTGTCTCAGAGGATCTATTCATTTTTCCTCATTCTTTTTTCTTTAGGTTTTAAGATTGTATAATTTCTAATGACCTATCTTCAAGTTTGCTGATTCTTTTTCCAGTTCAAATCTTCAGTCGAACCCCTGTAGTGAATTTTCCATTTCAGCAAGTGTACTTTTCAACTCCAGAATTTCCATTTTTCAATTTGATTTCTATCTCCTTATTGATATTCCCTATTTGATGAGTCATGGTCATCATACTTTCCTTTAATTTTAAAAAAATGGTTTCATGGTTTTAGTTGTTTGAACATATTTATAATAGCTGCTTTGAAATCTTTGTTTCCTTCACCTGGGCTCCCTCAAATGCAGCTTTTATTGCTTACTTGTTGTTGTTTTCCTGTACAAGGGTCACAATATCCTGTTTCTTTCCATATTTTATAATATTTTGTCAAAACCTGGACATTATATTGTACCAGTTCTGGATTCTGATTAGCCCTCTTTCCCACCCCCAGGGCATGATGATGTTGCTATTTTGTATTAGTTTATCTGTTTAGTGTATTGCCTGGACAAATTATGTAAAGTCTATTTCCATTTTGGAAGTCCTGCTCAATTGATGTTTTACAAGCTTAGTCTATCTTAAGCAATAATATCTATGAAATTATGGTTTGATATGCTAACTATATATTTTATATATCCCTTTACCCTCAGTATGCCATCAGCATTCATTGGATCTAATTTTAGTTTTTGAGTTTATTTTTTGAGTAGTTCTATTCGTAAGTATTGCTATTTCATGATATTTTCCTTCTTTCTTATAAGTCTTCCAAAGCTCAAGGAGAAATCATACATATTAAAAAAAATAAAATAATACCAATTTTTTTCTTATAATTCTAACATAGGTCCCCTGGACCCTTTTAAAAAGCTAAAATATATTAAAAAATCTTAGTGATCTTATTTTTCCTATCTTGAAAAATTTTGCTATGCTGTCATCCTACAAATTATGTCCTCATCACTCATTATTCCAAATGATGCTATAAAATACTAAATTAAGAAGAAAGCAAGAAAACTGATGGGATCACCTAGATACACTAGTGATATGAGTCATCATTATGTTATTATCCTTTAGCTTTCTTATTTTGTTGTCTAAAGTATTGTATTACCTGTTGAAAAGGTGTAAGGGAAGATAGAAGACACTCTCTTTGTAGTCGTAGTCTGCTTTTAGTTTTCTTTGGACACAATTGAGAATTCAGAATTTTTTCATTTCTCACCCATAATGATAAAAAGAGTAGAATTTACAACAGAAGACATTTCACAATTATTAGACAAATGAGAAAACAAATGCAAAGAGACAGCAAAACTCTATTCTCTAAGGATGATGGTCAAATTGATTGTATTAGCAAAATCTTAGACCATAATTCTTCCAATAACAATATCCTAGATGAATTGTTTTAAACTCCAGAATCCATGAATGATGAATATAATTCTAAGAGCACAAAGGAAATATGGCATTTTCATCAATTTAGTCATTGAACAGGAAGAACTTTATCATGTAATATTTTGCAACAAGAGCTTGAATTATCCCATGTTTCTAAAAGGACATATCCATTTTTTTTTTATCTTTTATGATGCTTTTGTGGCAAAATTATTTGATATGATTTGTAAGTAGACAAATGCTGAATCAGATATATATACAAAGATGAGTGAAAGAAAATTAAAACAATTCAATAGACATTATTATTTTAATTGCTGTTTGTAAATCTAAAATGGAAATGTTTTGTAATGTGGAATTAAAAATATGGCCTCTTCAACGAAATTATGATTAATCAAAATTTTAAAAAGTCTTTACATTTTCCATTTTCATAATGCAAATGCAAAAAGAAGACCCATAAGTAATGATAAGCTAGATCCTCTTAGTGATATGTTTGAAATCTGTAATATGTTCTAGGTGCATGCATGACAGTTGACAAGCAATTAATTGAACTAAGAGAATGTTGCCCAGTTCAGATTTCTCTCTCTCATTTATGTACCTAGAGAGAGAAAGGGAGGAAAAATATATAACAAAAATTGTGTCTTATGTGTTTGTATTCTTAATAAAACTTTGAATAAAGTTGCTTTTCACTATCCTTTTTTTAAATATCTTTATTGGAGTATAATTGCTTTACAATGTTGTGTTAGTTTCTGCTGTACAACAAAGTGAATCAGTTATATGTATACGTATATCCCCATATCCTCTCCTTCTTAAGCCTCCCCTCTACCCTCCCTATCCCACCCCTCTAGGTTGTCACAAAGCATCGAGCTGACCTCCCTGTGCTATGCAGCAGCTACTCACTAGCCATCCATTTTACATTTGGTAGTGTATATATGTCAATGCTACTCTCTCACTTCGTCCCAGCTTCCCCTTCCCCCAGTGTGCCCTTAAGTCCATTCTCTACGTCTGTATCTTTATTATTGCCTTGCCACTAGGTTCATCAGTACCATTTTTTTAGCTTCCATGTATGTGCGGTAGCATATGGTATCCTTTATTTTTCTGAACATTATTTATAAAATGTTTTAAAATATAAAAAACAAAAGCATATTTATCTAGATAGTAAATGGTGATGAATATTCTTCCTATTGTACTAGGGATTAAACACAAATGTGTAACTTAAAAAAATTTAAAGTTCGTCATTGTACCTCTTAAAATACTCCTGCATGCATGTGTATCACACTTTAGGCAAAGGGATGTGCTAGGATGCCTAATGGTTTTGGAACCAGGATGACCCAGGTTTGAATTTTGGCCCCACTCCTTTTAGCTGTGTGACTATGGACAAGAAACATCCCTTCTATAAATTCTAGTTTATTCATCTATAAAAAGAGGATAATAGAACCTGATCTGCTGAGTTAACATCATATTCAGAGATGAAGACAAAACACCCAATGTATTTACTAGGAAACATTAGGTGCTCAATAAATATTCTCTTCTTCCTTCTTTCCTTTTGGTATTAATAATCTTTGGTGAGGAAGATGCATGACTAGACTAAGACTAATGGAAAAATAGGTCTGGCTCAAAAGAAACATTATAAATAGAGGAACGGCACTGTGTGTGTGTGTTTAAAGACATATAATTAAGTGAAAATAAACAAATCTTAGTGGAAAAATAAGATGAAGAGTGTTTCTGCATGGATGAAAGAGAAGTGGAAGGATTATATCCTGGGAGTATTACACAACCTTCGAGGCCAGGTAAAGGCCTTGACATACCCTCTTAGTATTGTATACAGACCCGTACAGAGAAGAGCTCCTACAGCTAGATCTTCAGTGCTCCAGATATCTGTTGGAAGTTTAAGGTTTTTTTTTTTAACTATAAGGCATCTGATTATTTCTTGGTTTTCCCTGCTGACAATTTCATTATCATTACTCAGAAGAAAATGAAAGTAACAAGAGGGATTTCTATTTTGCTGTTAATACTGACCAAGAAATCAGAACAGTGATGACAAAGAAAGAATGGAAAATTTAGGGAAGGTTTGGCACATTATCCTGGACTTTATTAATGGGAAGGGAAAAAAAGGATAGGCTCAATTAGGTACATCTCTGGCTTTAGGAAGGCATACTTCATAACACTCAGGAAAGACATGGCTAAACAGTCAGTGGTATTAGAAATTGCTACAGCTCTTTTGTAGAACAATTAGGCAATATGTAAAAGTCATAATACTGTTTGGCACCAAAAGCCTACTCCCAGGAATTGATTTTATTTCAAATGCCCAACTGACATTTCAAATAAAACCTAAACTGAAAGCATCATCATGTTCACCATAGATTATCACCAACAGTCCAAAAACCTATCTAGAAACAACTTAGGTTTTGTCCCTTGACCTCCACTCCAATTCCCCTAGAACTGCAGTCAGCAAATGCTTTCTGTAAGAGGCCGGTAGTGATTTAGGCCATACTCTGTTGCAACTACTCAACTCTATCATCGAAGCATGAACCCGCTCATAGACAATATATAAACGAATAAGTGTGGCTGTGTTCCAATACTTTATTGCTAACTCTGAAATTTTAGTTTCCAATAATTTTCACATGTCAAGAAATATTATTCTTTAAGAAATGTTTCTTCAACCATTTAAAAATATAAAAATCATTATTAGCTCATGAGCCATACAAAAACAGGTGGCACACCTGCCCAAGGATGCCCCCACTACTGTGGTAGAAGAGAGTCTTGGAGAGGGTGGAGCCCTTCTTTCCTCCCACTCCAGAACTGGTCTGGATTTTTCTGGTACCATCCTATAGTAAACATGTATCTCTTGCTCATTTGTCACTTGAGATGCCAATTCCTATTTGTAATGTTCTTTTTGAGAAAGACACATTTGTCCAATGATAATCTTCTGGCCATGCATCCTATCTCACCAAATATTACTGATACCAAGGAGAAAGAAGGAAGAAACAAGTATTTATTGATTACCTCTATAATGGAAAAATATTCAGATTTCTGAAAGGGAGTAAATGTGATTCCAAACAACACAGCCCTGTAAACGTGATGGACCCCCCCAAATAGACTGAAGAGCAGACTGATGCCACATAAAAATAAATGTACCTGTAGGATGGGAAGCCTCTGGTATAATCCAAAGAATTGTGCTATTGGTTCAATTTTGCACCATACAATCCCTCCTGACCCTCTTATAGAGTCCTCCTGAAAAAGGACTGTAGCTTTCTGTGCTCACAGATGTGTAGGGTTTTTCAAGGAGCACCTCTTCCCTCTTAACCAGAGAACCAGGATTCTCTTCATTTCAGAGATTACGTGGCAAATTGAGGCTGGCAAGAGTCTTTAGAATCAAAGAGTCAGGGCCTAACCAAGCCTAAGGCTCATTTCAAAGTCCATCCCAGTCCATGACTCAAGTTCTTTCCATGGGAAAAAGACAGAACAGGGAATGGGCTTAAATAACATCTTGATCAAGGTTAACTAAGCAGTATCTTTCTCATAATTTAATATGCATACTCATCATCTGAAGATATTGTTAGGATGAAGAATCTGATTCAGAGGGGTTTTAGTCAGCTTGGGCTGCCATGACAAAATACCATAGACTGGGTGGCTTAAATTACAGACATTTATTTCTTACAGTTTTGGAGTCTGGGATGCCCCAGATAAAAGTAGTGACTGATTTGGTTACTAGTAAGAGCTCTCTTCCTGGATTGCATATAGCTGCCTTCTCACTATGTTCTCACATGATCTCTTCTTTGTGTGTATGGCAAGAAAGAGCACAAGCTCTCTGGTGAGACACTTATAAGGACACTAATTTGATTAGATCAGGGCCCCACCCTTACAACCTCATTTAACCTTTATTACCTCCTAATAGGCCCTATCTCCAAATATAGTCACATTGAGGGTTAGAGCTTCACAATATGAATTTGGGGTGGTGACACAATTTAGTCCATAACAGTAGGTGTGTGGGGGGCCTGAGATTCTCTATTTCTAACAAGCTCTCAGGTGATATGGATGCTATCTGCCTTTGGACCACATTTTGGGTATCAGAGAACCAAAGTTAAAGGTCCCAGGTCCTGCTTTAGGACAGAATCAGGGTGCTCAATGATAAATGGGATGACTTGGCTAATCATGTTAGTAAAGCTTGTTCAGGAATGATGCCAATGAGAATAACAGCACTGTATCCTATTGATGTGTAAAATGTCATCAAAGAAAGCACAAAGACATGAACAGATTAGCACAATGGCAGTCAATTCTTCAACAAATGACCCTAAGTGAAACTGCCTTGAACGGTATCTTTCAGATTTCTGGATTTTTTCTAAGACATGTGAAGTTCTCCAGATGAAATGTTTTATACCTCCAAATCTGAAAGCTTCTTACCAAAGACCCCTTCTCTGGAGCATTATTAAATTTTCAGCAAAGAGAAAAAAACATCATTACTATATGAGAAAAATAATCTTAGCACATAGAAGGGAAAGAAGACTCCACCTGAATTTCCAAATTTGTACTACTAGTAACTCTACAGAGACAGATGCAACTTAGAAAAAGATGAAGAATCAGGCCGTTTTGCCACCATTTTTTTTGGCCTGCTGATAAGTATCACCAGCCAGGAGAAATGAGGACTGACTTTACAAAAGAGCTGCACACACACACACACACACACACACACACACACACAAAAAGAAAAGAGAATGCCTGCCCAGATGTATTTTGACAGTTTCCTACAAATGAGGCAAGTTAATTCTGGGCTCAGGAATACCATTTTTCTCTAGTGACATGTCAGTGGTTCTCAGAACTACTTTGGGTATCTGTGCCTTTATTTTCCTTGGGCATGAATCAGGCTCATTTGGATGTGAGGTCAGGCCACTGTGCCCATTAATGTTCTTAACTCAAAGACAAACTTTAGAGACTTCAACTGTAAATAGTGTGATATCCTGCTATTTCTTCTGACTGAAAAGTGGTGGGTAAAAATAATTACCTGACCTTCCATGGCCTGAACATGGAAGAACACTTCTTGGGATACTGCACAGATGTTCTCACATACAGGTTCATGGCTGGAGGACCAAACTGAGTTCTCCATGTTTTAAGCATCTCTGGGCGTCCAGAATAGTGACTTAGCCTCTCAGCAACAAAGCACAGCCTCAAACGAAGGACCAGAAAGGTTTGATTAAATCAGCTGCCAAAGCACTATTTACAGCAGCCAGGACATGGAAGCAACCTAAATGTCCATCGACAGAGGAATGGGTAAAGAAGATGTGGTACATATATACAGTGCAATATCACTCAGCCATAAAAAGGAAAGAAATAGTGCCATTTGCAGAGACATGGATGGACTTAGAGATTGTCATGCAGAAGGAAGTCAGAAAGAGAAAAACAAATATCATATAATATCTCTTCTATGTGGAATCCAGAAAAATGGTACAGATGAACTTATCTGCAAAGCAGAAATAGAGTCACAGATGTAGAGAACAAACTTACGGTTACCAAGGGGTGAAGGGTAGGGTGTGACAAATTGGGAGAGTCGGATTGACATATATCACTACTATGTATAAAACAGATAACTAATGAGAACCTACTGTATAGCACAGGGAACTCTACTCAATGATCTGTGGTGACCTAAATGGGAAGGAAAGAGGGGATATATGTATACATATAACTGATTCACTTTGCTGTACAGCAGAAACTAACACAACATTGTAAAGCAACTATACTCCAATAAAAAAAATAAACAGCAAAAATAAAATCAGCTGCCAATATTCAATGTTTCCATTTCATTCACAGGTTAAACCTCACCAAAAGACTAAATTAACGTGGCACAAATCAGTGGTAGAGAATTAAGTAAATATACTTTGCCTGAACCTATCCTTCTCCATCAAAGAGAAAAATCAAGCTGGCCTAGGTAGAGGCACAGAACAGAAAAGTCTTTCCTGGATGCTTCACTGCCTGACTCTTTATTTTCCCCCATGCAAATATTATCATCGACTTGCTGCTTTTCTAGAAGCTATGCAGGAAGGTTGACTTGGATGGAATCCAGAATGTTTGTTACCAGTTTTGTTTGAAAGAGTTATCTGAATATTAAGAGATCTTGACCAGTGATTCTTTTATTTGATTCCCAAGATCTAGATTTCTCAGTGATGTGTTGTTAGGGTTCTGGACTGCAGGGGCAGAAGGAAAGAAGGACAAAGAAAACATAAATTGAGCCGAAGTACTAAGGCTGTATTAATAGTCATTGAGTTACAACTGTGAAGTTGTGTTTAATTACTTTAGGAACAAGTCTCTTGAGCAGCTCACTTGTTCCCTAAGTAGGACGTTAGAGCTGAGTAAAGAGGCCTTGAGGAATAATAATGAGGAAATGCTGACCTTGCTCGTTTCTCTCTGTCCCCACCCTCCATCCCCAATCCCCTAGGATGAGCCCTCTGAACTGTGGCAGAGAGGGTTGGAGAGGATGGAGCTTTCTTCTCTCTCACTCCAGAGCTTGGCTGGACATTTCTGGAATCAGTCTATATTAAACATATATATTTTTGATTATTTATCACCTTTATATGCTAACTGCATCCCTGGACTGGTGACAGAGGCATCTGGGTGAGCAGGGGCATATTCAGATTTACGGTGAGTACAGCGCCTCATAAAGTGCTTTGCCCATCACAGACACCTCAAACGCTATGTATTTGACATTGAACTTCATGTCTTCCCTCTCCAACTTATTCTTCCTTCTCCATTTTCTGTCTTACTAATAGTATCGCCTTCACCTGATGACCCAATCTCCAACTCTCACTCCTCTTTGACTCCTTTTACTTCCTATTTTCTGCTTCCAAATGCCAGGATCATTTCATTCCAGAACAGCTTCTCAATCCAGCTCTTCTTTCTGATCCTGCTGCTTCGGTATTTTAGGCTTTCATCACTTTGCTGCAGAATTATCTCCACCCTTATCTCAGGGCATTGTTGCCAGAATTGTCTTCTTCTGCACTTTGCTATCCCTCTTCTAATTTCTTAAGTTGAATAGGTACAGTTTATTTATCTTCAGTCTTTCTTTCTTTTTTTTTTGCGGTACGCGGGCCTCTCACTGCTGTGGCCTCTCCCTCCGCGGAGCACAGGCTCTGGACGCACAGGCTCAGCGGCCATGGCTCACGGGCCCAGCCGCTCCGCGGCATGTGGGATCCTCCCGGACCGGGGCACGAACCCGTGTCCCCTGCATCGGCAGGCGGACTCTCAACCACTGAGCCACCAGGGAAGCCCTCTTCAGTCTCCTTTACTTTCATTTTAATTTTTCTAATATACTAAAAGCCTTTAAAGCTTTACATTTTCCTTTTGAATACAGTTTTAGCTGCGTCCTGTACTCTTTGGTATGAAATATATACTTTTTTGTTACTCTCTAGATAATGTCACATTTTTGCTAGGACTTGCCTATTATGCCAAAGAACGTTTCTTAATTTGTAGGTAATTATATTTGTTTTGGGTAACCATTTGTTGTTGATTTACAATATACAGTAGACCCTTGAACAACATGGGTTTGAACTGCATGGGTCTACTTATATGCAGATTTTTTTTTTCAGTAGTAAATACTACAGTACTACATAATTCATCCGTGTTTGGTTGAATCCCTGATGCAGAATTGCGTATATGGAAGAACCTTGAATACGGAAGGTAGACTACAAGTTATAGGAAGATTTTCAACTGCACTGAAGGTCAGCACCCCTAACCTCCATGTTGTTCAAGGATGGGGACTATGATATTCTTTTCTTTCCCTCAGGTGAATGGTACTTAGGCTGGATAAGATTTTAGGATCATAATCTGCTTTTATTAATAATCTTTCTTTCTTGGGGCTTCCCTGGTGGCACAGTGGTTGAGAGTCTGCCTGCCGATGCCAGGGACACGGGTTCGTGCCCCGGTCCGGGAGGATCCCACATGCCGTGGAGTGGCTGGGCCCGTGAGCCATGGCCGCTGAGCCTGTGCGTCCGGAGCCTGTGCTCCGCAACGGGAGAGGCCACAACAGTGAGAGGCCCGCGTACCACACACACAAAAAAAATAATAATAATCTTTCTTTCTCTATACAGGTGTTATTTCAGTGTTCTTTAGATTCTAGTATTTCAGGTGATGAGGAAGTGACCTGTTCTTTCTGTCCGAAGGTCTGTAATATTTCCTCCTTATCTTTGAAAGGTAGAAATTTCACTAGAGTATGTCTCAGGTTTTTATTGTTGTTGCTTTCCCCTCTTAATTCATCTTCTCTAGGACTCAGTGGAGCTTTCAGTCTGAAGGACCAAGTATTTCTTCAGTTTAGGGAATATTTTCTTCCATTATTGGCTTATTGCTCTGCACACGTTACTTCATATGTTAACACGGTAGGTCCTCTGGATGTGTCTTCTAGGGCTCTTTTCTCATTCCACATGACTTATACTTTGGGGACTAGTTCTCTGTGTCTTGAGATATTTCTTTAACTTGATCTCCCAGAGCATGAATTCTATTCTCAGCAGTGAGCATTCATTTTGTTCAATTTGTCTACTGAACTTTTAAAATTCAGAAATATCATTCTTGTTTCCAGAAAGCCTTTCTGTGCTCTAATTAGATCTTGCTCTAATTACTGTTATTAATGTCCTCTCTCTCTCTTCCATTAGTTCTAATGTAAATGAAGTTGCCAGCCTTGTCTTTCTCCCTCTGTCTACAGAGTCCCCTTAAGTGGGTTGTAATTTTTCATTACCTACTGATGTTGTGTGCTCCCTCAACCCGTGTCCCCGTCAGCCCGTTGGGGAATTCTATCAGTGATGGCAGAGCACGGGGCAGGAGGCACGCCAGTGCCCCTTTTTATGGACTGGCGGCCGGCAAGCAGGTAAAGTGTTACGTTCCGCTGAGGTGCTGATCGAACTCTCTCTATTTAGAACAGATCCAGCCCATCAGGGAAGCCCCACATAGGTCCAAGAGGGTGAGCATAAATCGGTGACCTCTTCGAATTCCACATCTGTATTCGGGAGAGACACGGCCCCCTTCCAAGGGCACAGACAGACATCTGCCAGATGGGCTTCTTTGGGGAGTCGCAAAATCCAAGGTCCTCACTTTATGGCTCCTCCTCTGCCACTGGTCACCAGGCCTTGCTGGTGGCTGCCAGCTACAAATTGGCACTTGCCGTCTGCTTCTACCAGGGTTAAAGTATGAGCCGCTGCAGCTGCTGACCTTCAACACCCCCTGAAAGGAGCTCAGGGTAGAGATCGGGAATGAGGCCCTCTGTGCTCTGGGAAAAAACTGGCAGAACAAGCCTTCGGGTAGTTAGATGTTTTCAGGAGAAGAACTTATGAGCTCAAATTTCTGCATCTCCTCATATCTAGAAAAGCATTAAAATCCTTCACGGTGACGTCTGCTCCTTGTCAGTAGCAGTAACCTTCACGAGATTAGAAGCAACCTTCTGCCAAAAATGTGCGCTTGATCGCACATTTTTGTGCGATCGCATTTATCCCCCTTCACCAAAATCACATATAAACTGATCTCCCCACCACTTCTTTGGAGCAGTTCCTCAGAGCTCTCTGAGATGCCATCTCTCTGGCTATAGTCTTCATTTTGCCCCCAATAAAACTTTAACTCACAGCTCTCACGTTGTGCATTTTTTTTCCAGTCAACACTGCCATGGAGCCCGAAGTCCCCAACATGCTCTCCCTCATTGTGTCCTCTGGACTCTGGCTCTAGTCTCACTTCTATTGAGAAGGACAGGGGACAAGGCCATGCTTTCTCTCTGGCAGTCCTCTTCTCAGATTCCAAGCTATCTTCCTAAAGTGTAGGCAATACTAATACCTTCCAGTGGCTTCCCTCTCCCATAGCACAATATCCAAGCCCTAGGCCCTATGAGCTGAACCTTCCTTAAGTTGGATGCACTGAACCAGGCCTCACCCCCTCTGTTTTCTGTCATACCCGACTCCTCACTTTCTCCAGACCCATGCCGTGTATTCCCTTTCTCTGTTGACATGCACGTTCCCTTCATCAGGAAGTCCCACCACTTCCCCTTGCTCTGACTTCCGGCAATCTCTTCATTCTCTGATTCAGATACCACCTTTTACAGGAAGCCTCAGTTGGAATTTATTCTTCCCTCTTCTGTGACCCCATCACTCCTAGTTGTTCCTCAGTGGCAGCACTTCACACAACCAGCCTTTTCTTTTCATTTGGCCGTGCCGCGTGGCTTGTGGGATCTTAGTTCCCCAACGAGAGATCGAACCCGGGCCCTCAGCAGTGAGAGCGCCGAGTCCTAACCACTGGACTGCAGGGAAGTCCCAACCAGCCTTTTCTTAAATGACCCTCTCTCCCTCTCCCACCGCAGACCCTAAATAACATGAGGGCAGGTTCTAGGTCTGTCTTATTTGATCTCTTCTCACAGTGTCTTCCATGAAATGGATGCCCAATATTTGTAGTGTTGAATTGACAATGGAAAACGATTAAACTAGACATTGGTGGAGCAGCCCCGAGCTTTTTTTTTTTTTTTTTTTTTTTTTTTAACTACTGGTGAAAGATAGCGTCATTAAGATCTACTGGAGTTTAACAGCATCAGTTTACAGACTTGCACCTCCAGAAAAGGCCTCTGAATCTCATGGGAAGGACTTCCAATTATTTTCTCCTACCCCGCCGAGGTGTTATTGTAAAGAGAGAGATGGGATGCGGGTAACAGGGTTTGTGGTCAGTCACAGCCACTGCATGTCACGCAAAGCCTCTCCTCGGTTGCCTGGAAGTATGCAGCTTAGTCAGGTCGAAGATGGCCGGCGAAAGACCAGAGGTTCGTGCTTTTCGGAAGACCTGTCTGTCGTACATGAGCCATTGCAGAGATAAGCTTTGAGGGGAAATGCCTCTGACACTTCAGGAAGTTTGAAAAGATTCATGATGTTAAGAAGGCCTACAGAAATGCACAAGAAGAGTTGGGAGGTGCCTTTCCCAAGGCAGCTGATTGTAAGGAAGCAGGACTCACCCTACTTCCACCTGCTTGCAGACTCCCACTTCATAGAGAACCATAACTTTCTGAAGAACACTTCACCTGTCACCAGACCTCTGTGTGATTTGGGAATGAGCAAAGATGACACAATTGGATAATCAACAGTCTAACCTTGACTAGCTTAACCATTTTCCTGCCCGGGGCTCCTTGAAGCAGCTGGTCTCACAGTACCACTTTCTTGCTCTAGTTTAGAAAGCCAAGTTGAAGGTACTAAAATACAGAGACCTGTATTATTAACTGAGTGTGTGTTTATTGTAAAGATGTATTCTCTTGGTGAGAATATATTGCAGCTCTTCCTGGAAAGGAGCCTATTGGCCCCTTTAAGGATCCCATTTAGCACACTGTCACTTTAAATGCACCATTTAAAGGCAAGGGCCAGTGCCTCACCCAGGGCCAGACACACAGCAGACTCTTGAAAAATGTGCTGAAAATGGAATAGTCAGCATTCAGCGGAAAGGTAGAGATTCAGTCTGATCTTTCTTTCTTTTTGGCCTTTACACCATTTGTTTTTATAATTGCATTCCAATTTCTCCTTTCCTCTTCACAACCTCTTCAAGACTACATGTGTATATGTGTGTGTTTGTATGTGTACGTGTATATGTGCTTATGTGGGTAAAGTTGTATATGCTTTTATATATGTGTGTATATGTGTATATCTGTGTATATGTCTGTGTATATCTTTTTGTGTGGAGGAGTATATGTGTGTAAATCTGTACATATCTGTGTATGTGTATATACTTGTATATATCTACATGTATGTGTTTATGTATGTTGGTATGTATATATATGTGTGCATGCACATATTTAATATATATAGTATAAATATATATTTTATAAATAAAAAATGTGTATATCAGATACTCACTACAGTTGATGATCAAGCCATTTCTTCATAAAAGCTAGCCTGAAAAGAGTCTAAATGACATCTTGCTTTAGTTTATTCCTTGACTCTTGTAGCATTACTGGAGGAGGACAGGGGAATGGGGTATAGGAGAACATTTGGGATGCTGATATTAGCCTTCCAGTCTAAAGGGAGATATTGATGGTACAGGAAAAAGGGAGAGGAGGACTGAAGGAGGGAAGATCTGAGAAGTGAGAGAGGATAGAATCCAGAGCTCAGGGGAGAGGTTGCTTTAGATAGGAGAAGGGGCAAGCCTTCTACTGGGTTAGGAGGCTCCTTCCAAGCTGGGTGACCCTGTTTCTGTGCTCTCAGGGCAGTAGCAACTGTAGCAGAAGGCTCTGAAATTCTCCTTGCTATGCACTGAATTGGGTCCCCTAAAATTCATATTGAAGTCCTAACCCCCATGAGATTGTATTTGAAGATAAGGCTTTTAGGAGGTAATTCAGGTTTAAATAAGGACATAAGGGTGAGGTCCTAATCCCATAGGATTAGTGGCCTTATAAGAAGAGGAAGAGAGTTAAAGGTCTCTCTCTATACCTGCACACACTGAAGAAAGGCCATGTGAGGACATAGTCAGAAGACAGTCATCTGCAAGGCAGGAATAAGGTCCTCAATTGGAACTGAATCTGCTAGGACCTTGATCTTGGAATTCCCAGCCTCCAGAACTGTGAGAAATAAATTTCTCTTGTTTAAGCAACCCAGTCTCTCATATTTTGTTCTGGCAGCCTGAGCAGACTAAGATGCCCCTCCTAAGGACTCTTACCACACAGCCATTGACCTGTGAAAGAGTAGCTTCCAAGGCCCAGAGGGACTCTAGCTTTGGAAAGAGCACATCTTTGCTCTGTGTGATGGTCACAGAGGCTGGGACAATGGGAGACTCTCAGAGGAAGGAGTATCAGGATTCTGTAGCCTTACTCTCCAGTGCAAGGAGCTTCATTACATGCATTTCTTGTGCTCCTCTACCATGGCATTCTATTTGGTTAATTCCTACTCAATACCCTCAAGAATGAAGCAGACCCAGCAGGAGGGTCTGTTCTGAGCACAAAAAGGTTGACATAAAAATTCATGATTTATTGCCTCTTCTTTCCACTTCTGCTACCCATGCTTCATGGTGAGGCTGTACCGGTTTAAGAATTCAGTCTCTGGAGCCAGACGCCTGGGTTCATCACTTTACTGGTATCGTGACCTAGGGCAGATTGCTTAACCTCTCTGTGCCTTTGTTTTCTTATGTGTAACGTGGGGACAATAACACCATCCACGTTATAGGCTTGCTGTGGAGAGTCAAGAAAGTTAATATGTGTAAAAAATCTTAGCACGTGGTAAATACTTAATGTTGGTTCTTATTATTTTTTTCTGTTCTTCTTCCTTGAGTTCATTAGCAGGGGACCCATGGCAGTTCCTGGAGCTGAAGCATGGCCAGCTCAGTTAGTCCAAGGCATGTGCTTCTAAAGGAAAATGGTCTTGACTGTATCGGGAGAAGAAGATGGGAGCAAGTGAAGTTGGGGTGGCAGGCTTTGGTAGTGGAGGGTGAGAGGGTGTGTGCCTGCTGGCTGCTGTTTTCTCAGTGAAGCGCGAAACAAGGTCATCAGCTGATGGGCAGCGTGGAGGAGGGGCCGTGGGAGGCTTGTGAAGGCTGGAGAAGTAATGAGTTAGATGTCTAAGAGAGGGGGAAAATGAACCTTCTAGAGAAACCTAGCAAGCTTGCTGAGGAATACTGAGTGCCAATTTGAGTCTTGAGATCATGCATTTAAAGTGAAAACAGAGGCTTGATTGTGTGAGTTTCTTCCAACATCCAGCAACCCGGGGTGATGCAGGGAGAAGGCGTGGAGCTGCTTTCTGATCGACTGTCCTCGTTTGCAGGGCTGTGTGTCCACTGTACACTAACACCTGCTTTTATACATGACAATTGTGCCGGTTTTGTTCATAACATACTATGTTAATGATGAAGGGAAATATTCTAGAGTCCTCTCACCTTGTTGTAGCTTCATTTTCATTTCCTTGTCCCTCTCCCCTGAGACCACATGTGTAAATTACCAGTTTATGGTAATTTAATTTGTAGAATGCTTTGGACAAAGAACTCATTTTCTTAGTTCATGTGGCTTTGGGTACTGTATTTTCTTTTTATTACCCTATCAGGGTCTTAATCTCTTTGTGCCAAAGCAACAAAGGCACAAGATGACAATGAAAGCTCATACTTCTATAGCACTTACTATGTGCCAGGCACTGTTCTAAGCACTTTACATATATGAACTCATTCATTTTTCAGGTAGGGCACAGAGAGCTTAAGTAACTTGCATGAGGTCACACAGCAAGGAAGTATCACAGCTAAGATTCAACCAGGCAGCCTTGCTTTGGACTCCATGCTTTGTACTTCTATGCTACTCTAGGGCACCCTTGAAAAGAAGTTAAAAAATTTGTGTCTCTTTAAAATATTTACTTTCTGAGAAAATTTATAATAGATCTACCTGCCTGTAACTAGGCTCTTTCCTTACCTTCCTCTCACATTGCATGTACCTCCCCGCTGTTGACATCATTAAGGATAAAGACGACCAGTACCATCTCTCCAACCAACCAACATATATTTATGAAAGGCCTACCTTGTTTTAGCACGAATGAGATAAAGATGACCAAAACACTCTCCTTGCATCCCCAGAACTCAGTCTAGCTGGGGATCAGACAAATGCACAGGGAAAGTACAACAAAGGATACAGGGAAACCCCCAGAGACACAAGAGCCTGTGAAAAACAAACTACATAAGGAAAAAGAACAGGTCAATGGTGCTGAATTTATTTCATTCTCAATGGCAGCCTTTTTAGTCCCTGAGCAGACGCCAACTCTTCTGGTTGTGTTACAGAAATACTCCGGCAACAAGATGCCAAAAACTTTAGTCATTGTGCTCTTGAATTTCCGGAACAAGGGGAATGTGGAATGCTGGGAACTGGAGGTGGTGTTCTGAGCTCATTGTTAGCAATTTTAATTTGCCTCTTTGGCCAAGTGGGGCATGGTCAGAGTTCCACAAATCAACTGGATGGGGTCACGTCCTGGGCATATTTCTCTTGACGAGTAATGTGACAGTGGGCTGAACAGAAGGTGGGTCTGGAGCCCCTCACACATTGGATCCAATCTGGACCCAGTCATTTACTGGCTGTGCAGCCTTGGGAAGACATTTAAGTTTTCCAAACTGCAGTTTTCTAATCTATGAAATGGACCTTCCTTGCAGGGGTGTTGTAAGGATTAGCAA
Source organism: Phocoena sinus (assembly GCF_008692025.1). Lineage (NCBI taxonomy): Eukaryota > Metazoa > Chordata > Mammalia > Artiodactyla > Phocoenidae > Phocoena > Phocoena sinus. Next base: position 23,939,530 of record NC_045766.1, read on the forward strand.
TGAGTTTGCAAATTTCCTAGTATAATATGCATTCAATCAACCCAAAGCCATCATTATTTATTATTACACAGAGTTAAAACTCTATGGTAAAATTGTCTTAAATGCATCCTTTATTGCTGGAGCAGTCATCTCTTCCTCCGAGTTCTATCACACCTTGGAAATATTCAGAGAGGGTGAAAATGCCATAAAAATGCAACTTATTATACTCAATTGCTCTTTTAGAAGGTTATCTCACTAGACCATACTTAAGAAATTACATGATCATTTTAACTTCATTGCCCATTTTTAAACTCTATATAGGTATAATTATAGTTGTATTATTTTTGTTATTATTATTATTACTTAACATTGTGGTGAGGGTAAAGGTGAAGGGAATAATTATTTATTAATTGTTTCTATCTACCAGGCACTCTGCCAAACAGTTTTGCATACAATTAAATATCACAACCACTTAGGAGCTTGGTGGTAGCATTATTTACATTTTAAAAATGAAGTAACAAGGCTCAGAGAAGTTGTGTCACTTTTTCAAGTTCACACAGCCAGTGGGTGTCAGAGCCAGTCTGGCCACAGGCCTTTTACTCTGACCTCCATCCTGTGTGTCCTCCTGAAACAGGTATTATGGTCACAGCTATTTTATAGATGAAGAATGGCAAATCGGAGCAGTTAAGTGACTTGTTCAAGATCATACAGCTATTGAAGAGGAGGCCCGGGACTCAGTCCCAAGTTTCAGTGCAGTTTTCTTCCTTTTCCTTGAACCCCGGGGGGCAGACAATAGAGTAGAATGGTTAAGAGCACAGGCTGTTAGGTTTCTTGCTGTCAGAGATGGAAATATGGAAAGGGAGAAACTAGAACGGTATTAGACTAGTTTTGAAGGCATTGGTATGAACTCATATATAAAGGTATATGTAGCCACACCAGAATAGAAACGAACGTATGTGTAAATCTCTCTTTCTTCACGTATACACATAATTCCTAATTCTTTCTACCTAGAGGGCCAGCTTTGAAGCAGCAATGAGCACACCAACACCACATCTTGGTTTCTAAATACCGTTCTTCATTAAAAGAAACCAGGGATCCTTGGAGAAATGGTTGATGCCAGGGCTGGAGCAGGGAAGGTACAAGATGAGCCTGGAATATCTTATTGTGCCAATTTGCAAGGAAGTGCTCTAAAAATGATAGGAAAATTTAAAAAGACAAAGCAGACAGGTTGAAGGCGCTCCCAATAGGCAAACTGAAGACAACTGGAATATCAAAATAAAAAATAGTAGTAATACATTATAATCCACTGAATAAGTAGAAAAGCACAAGTCTATGCTGGTATTCATAAATAAATGAATGACTTGAAAATTGATAAGAATTGAAATATTTACATAGCTTCAAAATACCCCCCCCACACAAAAATACTTGTTAATTATGGAGGGTAAAATGCAATGTGATAAGTCCAAATCATGAGCCCCCGATAGCATGCAATGAGAGGAACTCAGCATCACTTCTGTGATATTCCCGCTAAAGATGAAAATCTGAATCTAATCATGAGGAAATATCAGATGCCCACCAAAGGAAGGATCTCTACAAAAGATCTGGCCTGTAATCTTCAAAGGTATCAAGGTCATGAAAGTTAAAAGATTGAGGAACTGTTCCAGATTAAATGAGACCAATGAAATGTGACAAATAAATGTAACACATGATTTTGCTTTAAGGGACGTTAGTGGTAAACTGGTAAAATGTGAATGGGGTGTGAGAATTAGATGGAAGAAATGTTTTGAATGTTAAATTCCTGATCTTGGTGGTTGTGTTGTGGTTGTGTAGGAGAATATCTGGTTTATTGGAATTACGTGCTAATATATTTCAAGGTAAGATGTATCAGGTGAACGACTTACTCTCAGATGGTTCAGGAAAAAAAAGATCTTTGTATTGTATTTGCTTTCAAGATAAAAAGTGATCTCCCCCAACAATAAAAATCTCAGAACAAAAACAACAATAAAATGGAACACAGGTGATACATGCAGAAGTTATAGTAAAGTGGTTAAAAACATTCTTTAGGCTCTGGATTTGAATTCCAGCTTTGCCACTTACTAGCTATGTGAACTTAGGCCTAAGTTATCTGTGACTCACTTTCTTGGTCTATAAAATGGGGATAATAAAAGTACCAACATAGATTCTTTGTGGATTTAAATGAGTTAGTAACCATAAAGTACTTGATATCGTGAGGTCTATAATCAGTGCTTAATACCACTGGTTGTTCTTCTTACATGGTAGGCAATGATATGGTTCTCTGTGATCCATGTTCCCTTCAAGGTGTATGCCAGGGAGAGAGATCTGGTGTACTCCTTCTGACTTATTCAGCTAGAAATAGAATTCAGCTAGAAAGCATGTGCTATGTGGTCAATCCTATTATACAGGCAGATGGCTGTAGATTTCACAGACTGAGAAAGTTTAAAATAACACAGATGTGTTTGCAATCTTTGGATATAACTTTTTGATGTAGGGCCCAATGGGGATTAGTTTTTTTTTTTAACTATACATAATTATCCTATCAGGCCAAGATATTGTGTTAGGAATAATCTAGGCATTACTATGAAGAAAAAGTGATTATCACATTGACAAGATGTTTCTTAAGCAGTTTAAAAAATATACATGCATGGCCTATTATAAAGGATTAAAATGTATCCACTACCAACAGTGGCTAATTCAGTTAAAAATGGAAATAAAAAATGGAAATTAAAACAATGTTCTGGTTGGGAAGGAAGCACAGATTGCACTTTGATGTTGATTCTTTGAAATTATTCCTTTTCTGCCCTTTGGATACTTAATACCGAGCACGAATAACACAATATGAGAAGCTGAGTGTGGGCGTGGGGAGTAAGACTAGTATTTTGCTAGTTATCTTCAATGCATATTTTTTTGGGGTCCGTCTCCACAAAGGAAATTCAGTTTTAAGAACCCTGAGTTTTTTTTCAGTTAGCTTTGGTTGACATGAGAGCCGATGGGCTCTGACAAAGCCTCTTTGCTCTCTCATCTGGCAGTCTTTTAAAATGTTACGTTTAAAACATTTTAGAGTTTCACAATGACCACTGCTAACAGGACAAAATGGGATCCACCTCACCCCTTGGAAAAGAGTGAAAACCTCCAGCTGGGCTGAACTCTAACCTTGACCCTGGGATGTCCACTTGAATATGCCCGTGTTCTGAACTAAAGAGCCACATTGGCTTTTTTTTTTCTTCTTCTCAAAAGGCAGAGAATTATTATTATTATTATTATTATTATTATTATTATTATTTTTTGGCGGTACGCGGGCCTCTCACTGTTGTGGCCTCTCCCGTTGCGGAGCACAGGCTCCGGACGCGCAGGCTTGGCGGCCATGGCTCACGGGCCCAGCCGGTCCGCGGCATGTGGGATCCTCCCGGACCGGGGCACGAACCCGTGTCCCCTGTATCGGCAGGCGGACTCTCAACCACTGCGCTACCAGGAAAGCCCCAAGGCAGAGAATTTTTGATGCACCTTCAAGATTCCACTTATATCAGTGACATAATAGTGTCAGTTCTTTGAAGGAAGAAAGAAGAACAGGCAGCAACTGGTATTATATTGTTAAGTGCCCAAGAATCAATTACATCCTTGCTGAGACAAGAGGCAATTTTCCCATTTAAACTTCACAGATGCACGGACTGGCAAATTACTGTTGGGTTGTTGCTTCTTTTATTATAATTAACAATTAAAAAACACACTTTATAATGTAATTAGCTGTTTACTGGCTGTTACTGGCTCAGGTCATAGCTGGGACTTTACTTTCAAGGATATGAACTACTAAAAAAGTATTTTAATCAACTCTTTTAGATTCAGTCACTAGTGTGGAACCATTTTGGTCCCTCACAAGCCACTGGAAATTTCCAAGCTGATCTGGGTTTATAAGAAGCATCTTGTGGAAGCCTATCAGTTTCCTTTCTTAAAACATTCAGCTGGGAGTTCACTGATTCTTCATTTCTGGGAAATGTAGCAGCAGTTTTCTTGCCTTCCCCCTCTCCCAACATTTTTCCTCTTGTTCATCCTTAAATAAATTCTTTTATCTCAATGTAGGCTCATATTCTTAATATTTTTCAAATACACACACACATGCAGAACACACAAGAAGCTAATTTTGTTCAAGGTCAAATAGAAATTTTATGATTACCCTTACACGGACAACCTGTTTGAAAGAAGCTAATAATTTAGATAATAAGCAATGCCATGTTGGAAAACGGCACTAGTAATGGAAACTGTTAAGTGTAACAATGGATGACTGTTCATAATTATAAAAGCTAACACTTATAGGGCACTGATTTTGTACCAGGCACTGTTTAAAGTACTGTATACGCTGTCCACAATTTAATTCAGTTAATGACCTCACAATGACCCTCTGAGGTGGTTTCTATTATAGTCCCCAGTTTAGAAACAGAAAAGGGAGATGCCAGGAGGCCTGGTGATTAGGCCATGGCTATGGAACATGCAAGTGGCAGAGCTGGATTCAAACCCAGGCAGCTGGCCCCAGAGCCCATGCTTTCAGCCACTACAGTCTACTAGTATCTACAAAACATGATCACTGTTGAAGCAAGGTCGAAGCTTTTTGTTCATTTGTTTGTTTTTAAATCCATGAAAATGAAGTAAAAGAGATTTGAGAAGCAATGTCTTCATATACTGATTGACAATCCGCACTGGTGAGAATCTGGTGGGAATATACATTTGCTTACTATGGACCAGGCTAAAGCATGAAGTGGGTTAAATGTCCAGAAAATATCCATGGAAATAATGGCAAAAGTTTTGCTTGTGTAACACACTCATGCACATAAGGTTATTGAAGTTACCCACACCTCCTCACGTGGTCTCATACTCTAAGAAAAGAAACCACCATATGTTGCCGCGTATTTAAAACTATTATTGTTATTATTTACAAATTTAGGCTACTTTTTAGGTATTGAAAACTATTCTTGGATCTTCTTCCTATTGCATCAGGGCATCTTGTGTAGAGTAAATGGTCTCTAATAACGATCAGGTAAGGTACTTCTTACCCATACCCTATCCTTTTACAAAATAGGAGTTGAGGCCACTTACGATAGAAGGTCACGTAGTTGGACAAAGACAAGTGTTATGTCATGAAGAGGGGGGTGTCATGATGATGGGGCTGGGGGGAGGGGTGGGTAGAAAATGATGGTTTTAGAAAACTTAGGGCTGGACATAGTTACTACAGCTGAGCCCAGCATTTCGTGCTTAATTGACACAGAGCAATGGTGTGATGTTGGTGAAATGTGTCTTAGCTCCTGATATCCCACCTTTTATTTTCGTTCCCTGCCCGGCTACTGGTACTTAACGCTGATATTTCTCTCCACGTGTCTCCTGAGGCACCTTCCTCCCAGGGTCTCTCAGCTGGCTGTCAGCTCATCTCTTAGAAGTCACGGCTTGATATCGGTTTGAGAAACTACCTCTCCCAAGAGAGCGGGGTAGAATAAATGAGGACACTTGGAAAACTTGAAAAGCTGTTAGAGGTATTTATTGTTATTATTAATGGGACAGTCAAAGCAATAATACCTTTAAATTAGGAGACTGATTCAAGTGGTGACTTGGGCAGCTGTGTAGGCTGGGAAGATGTCTGGATGATGTTTGGGGTAAGGGGTCAACTTGGGACTCCCTAATAAGACTGTATGTAAAGCAGGCATTGACTTGTATTAGGAAGAGAGGAGAGAAGGCAGGTAAAGGTAGAATTCAAAGCCGCACTGAGTCTATCTGCATGGAGAGGAGTGGAGGAAGAGGTCTATCCCTGCTACCTTTCTAACCACAATTAGGGCAGTTCATCTTTACAAACATTAGTTGAATGCCTCCTGTGTGTCAGCACTGGGTTGGATGCTGCGGTACCATGGTGACCCAGACACATCCCGGCCCTCAACAGGTTGATGGTCTAGTGGATGACACTAAGAGGCAGCTCTTCTCCATGGCTGTCCACACCAAGATACTTACTTTTAGAGGAAGTCAGACAGAGGTCTGGGAGGAAGGACTTGCACACCTGGCTGGAGATCTCCCCTGAAGAGGGAGAAGCAGAGTATCTGTGGTCCTGGTTGTCAGAGAGTGTGTAGGACAAAGCCTGCATCCACGATGGCCACTAAGGCCCAGCGGAGGCCAGAGTCACAGTGTCCTGGGTTCATTACTTGGCTGTATTGGCCTTAGACGTCATCTCCTCCAAATCTGTTATTTTACAGATGAGGCAACCGAAGCCCGCAAGATATACTGATTGACTGGGCAGTGAGTGGCAGAGCTAGAAATAGAAACCAGATGCTCTGATGCCCCATTCATGCCACACTTAGGCCTGAGCCACAGGGGCTTGGCAGTTACGAAAATAAGGACACACTTAGGGGAGGGGCTATTTTCTGTCTTATGAGTCATTTATACTCCAGGGCTAGTGACTTCATCAGAGCCTCTAGGAGAATAGATTTGGAAAGAGGGTGAAGAGAGATAGGCAGCAGTCCCCTGGGTTCGGGGAGAGCTGGTTGCGGCCGTTGAGATCAAGCTTTGCAGACTCATAATGTGGCTCAGTCACACACAGCCACGGGTGCCCTCACACGGGTGCCTTCCCGCTACATCACTTAGGCTGGCAGGACAGAAGCCTCTTCTGACAAAACACAAGCGAGCTCTGCAGGCTTAGGGAAATTTTGAGTGTTATATACACGCATACATCCCTCTTCTCTACTGAGAGGCGGACCCCAAAGGCAGCCTAGGAGCCCAACCCACGGCTGAGTCAGTGATGCTCACAGACACACAGGAAAGGCAGGACTTGGAAGCCCCGGCTGGCCCACCTGGGCCCCTGTGGAGGGGGCGGGGCAACGACAGCCAAGGCGGGGAGTGGGTGCTTCTAGGCAACTCTCCTTTCACTGAACCTGCCTACAAGGGGTGCGGAGGCCGTGCAGCTGCACGTGGCCTTCTGGGAAAGCACCCTCTTCACTTGCATCAGCTGCTTGAAGAGCTCGTGGCGGTGCTGTTAGTCATGGACGCACCTGGTCCACCCGCCCTTCTGCTCAACCATCCTCCAGGTAGGGATGGTCGTGTGACCCAGTTGGGCCAAAGATCCCTAAGCAGAAGCTGTTGGATGGGGCTTCTAGGGGATCTGCTCTCCTGGTTAAATAAAGGAGGTGACAGATTCATGTGCTATACACGCTCTCTTCCCCCATCTTCCTTCTGAGGACACGGATCTGTGGCAGCCTCTTATGACCGCGACAAACTAACACGGCAGAGATGATGGAAAGAGCCTGAGTCACCATTGTCATCATCGATTTTCTGCACTAGTTCTGGACAGATCCTCGGATTTCTTAATATGTGAGACAAAGAAGACCCTATTGGTGTAAGCTACATAGTTGGGTATTTTCCTGGTATCAAAACAAGTAACAACCTTGGGATTCGAGGCCTTTCACAATCCGATGCCACAAAACCTTTCCCGTCTCACCTGCTGCCACCTCCCTCCCTTCTCAGAACCCCATTCCTCTGATCCAAATACCACAGCCCTGAGAAGTCCTCCGGGGAGCTGGTCGCACACCCTGCTCTACATTCTAACCTTGTTCGTACCATCGCCACGACACACAAAACCATGTATTATTTGCTGATTTGCTTAGATTCTTTCAACTCCTTCCTAACTTGACTCCCAGCCTCCACCTTTGCCTCCCTACAGTGTATTCTCAGGATGAGAGGCTCCTTTGAAACACCAGTCAGATATATCCCTCTTCTTTGTAAAATCCGCCAGTGACTCCTCGTTCTTTCAAAGTAAAAGGCAAAGTCCTTACAATGGCTTGTAAGGCCCCGTACGACCTTCCTGCCCCCATTTTTTCTCCAGGGTCTCCTTCTAACTCTAATTCTTCACCCACACTGGCCCGTAGACACTGCCCCAACGTGTCAGGCTCGCTCTCACCTACAGTCTGCATAAGCGGCTCCCTTTGCCAGAGCTCTCTTCCTTCTCTCCCTCCTTCAAGTGTTTGCTCAAGAGAGACCTTCTCGTTAGACCTACCTGGACCCCCTAACTCACAGTGCAACCCAACCCCATCCCCTGTATCCAGCCCTCCACCTTCCCTTACTCTGCTCTATTTTTCTCTATAGCACTCACCGCCTTCTAATATACTGTATAATTTACCTATTTATTGTGCTAATTGCTTATGGTTTACTTCCTCTTGTCAGAAGGAAAGCTCCCTGAGGGCAGGCATTTTTGTCTTTTTTCGATAGCTGACTTATTTCAAGTGCCCAGAATTGTGCTTTGCCCATAAATATTTGTTGAGTGTTTGAATAAATTGATTCGTTTACGATTAATACGGCACTGAGGACCTACCATGTGTCACACCCTCTCAGGTCCTAGGGATGTGGTGGGAATGAGCTACGGTCCTGGCTCCTGCAGTCTGCAGCTAGATGATTGTTTACCATCCCAGTTACCCTACTTAGACTAGTCTCACTAATAGGTAGAGGGTATATTTATCATATCAAGGAAGAATAAGAATTAAAACATTAATTTCTGGAGGGCTCCTTCATTACAATCCCATCCATAATTCATACAGAAGGGGAGACAGATTGGGTCCAGGTTTTGAGGAACTTCACAAAGAAAGATGTTATTACAATGAGCAGGCTGCCCAGGAATCAGTATTTGAAGGGCTTTTATTCCTTGAGATGGAGGCCAGCTGGCTGGCCTTGCCCACATTTTATCTCATCTGAAGGCACTCTCGCCTTTTTGACTACGGCTGGAAATCGGCAACTAGGACATAATCTGATTGGAGCGACAGCATCAACCGACTCCCTTGGGAATGAAGGTACAGCCCTGGTAATTTCTTTGAACTTAACAATGAAAGGGAGAATTTAAATAAAACCCTTGAGACAGCATTCCTTTTCATGCACGTCTAACTGGACTTGATCACAGGATTCCGTCTTGATAAGTCTGTTCTTGATTCCCTGGAAAGGTGGACAGCTCCCGTAATGACTGCAGAGGTCTCCTCCCTTTACTCAAATGTGTCAGGGCAACAAGACCACCTCTTGGTTTTGACTTTATGGCTTTTTTAAAAGAGATGGTCACTTGGTCTTTTTTTGGGGGTGGGGGGTTTATAGCACAAGCATCACGGAGATTTATTTACTTGTATTCAAAAATACTGTGGTGAATAATTGTTAGTGTGTGTTTTGACTCTGCTTACCTCTTTGATGGAAAAGTACTTTATAACTGATAGGCATTTCAGCAGATCAAGGAGATTCATTACCCTGGCAGTTTTTCATTTTCAGATAGGAATGAGTAGAAATTATCCAATTTCTCTTTTTATAATAACGTCCAATACATTTAGTGTCCAATTTCACACTGCCCCTTGATTTATAGCATTTGTCAGATTAATCAAGATCTGCTGATATTATAAAAGGTTGGTGTCTCTTAACCCTATGAAGCCCAGGGATAGAACCACACAAGGATTAAACCTGTCTGACTCTCATACACACTCCAGAAAGCAATTCATTTATACTCTGTTTACTCGTGTGTTTCTATCTTGTCCTACCCTGCCCCACATCTTGAGGAAATGTGCAGATTCTTGGCAGCAGCAGCAGTCTCTCAGAAACCTTGATTAAAACCACCCATAAAGTAAAGTAAGTGGGGAGTTGCATACCAAACCTTTAGTGTTTCAATGGTTTTGAAGTTTAGATAGCCTGTGTCTTCCTTATCTTTGCACATCAGGTTTTCATTTAGGTGTCTTCCTACCTGATCTCTGCCTCACTAGAGGGCGATGTGCTGCAGAGGGCCTTCGGGGCAGGCTCTCCTGGCTCTGCCAGAAGACATGCAGATGGCCAGCACACACGTGAAAGGATGCTCAACATCGCTAATCATTAGAGAAATGCAAATCAAAACCACAATGAGGTACCACCTCACACAGGTCAGAATGGCCATCATCAAAAAATCTACAAACAGTAAGTGCTGGAGAGGGTGTGGAGAAAAGGGAACCCTCTTGCAGTGTTGGTGGGAATGTATATTGATACAGCCACTATGGAGAACAGTATGGAGGTTCCTTGAAAAACTAAAAATAGAACTACCATCTGACCCAGCAATCCACTACGGGGCATATACCCTGAGAAAACCATAATTCAGAAAGACACATGCACCCCAATGTTCACTGTGGCACTATTTACAATAGCCGGGTCATGGAAGCAACATAAACATCCACCAACAGATGAATGGATAAAGGAGATGTGGTACATATATACAATGGAATATTACTCGGCCATAAAAAGGAACGAAATTGGGTCATTTGTAGAGACGTGGATGGATCTAGAGACTGTCATACAGAGTGAAGTAAGTCAGAAAAAGAAAAATATCGTATATTAGCTCATATATCTGGAATCTGAAAAAAATTGGTATAGATGATCTTATTTACAAAGCAGAAATAGAGACACAGACTTAGAGATAGAGAACAAATGTATGGATACCAAGGGGGAAAGGGGGGGGTGGGATGAATTAGGAGATTGGGAATGACATATATACACTATTGATACTATGTATAAGATAGATAACTAATGAGAACCTACTGTATAGCACAGGGCACTCTACTCAATGCTCTGTGGTGAGCTAAATGAGAAGGAAGTCCAAAAAAGAGGGGATATACGTATACCTATAGATGATTCACTTTGCTGTACAGTAGAAACTAATACAATATTGTAAAGCAACTGTACTCCAATTTAAAAAAAGGGGCTCGATAATAAGATAAAAAGTATATGGCACATAGTAGCACTACACTATGATACATGCATTCCTCTCCCCAACACGCACATACTTAGTTTCTTCTAATTTCTGTAATGTTTCAAGTTTGCTTCAAGTTCCAGCATCTTTTTCAAGGTGACCTTTATCATGAACTACAGTATATGATGCTATGTTGACATGTGGATGCGGCTCTATCTCTGCAAATATATTGAGAGTCATCGGAGAACAGGAACTAGGTGTTAAGTTGTGTTTCTTTGAATAATGTGACTGCTTTATAGATACTTAGTGACTGATGACTTAAAAGAGAGAGAGAGGCAAGAAAGGAAAGTGAAAGAGAAGTTTTATAGGTTATCTTTCTTGCTTATTAGGAAATCCTATGTTTAGCTTTCATGATGCTGGCATCTCCTCTAGCGCCTCTGAACTGGAGAAGTTCTCATGGAAGAAAATCCTGTAATTTTTCCTTTCCAGCCTGTGTTGTGCTGTAATTTTCCTTTCCAGTGTTCTATTGCAACTACTAACCACCTTGGCCTCCTCTTGCTGGCCCCATCCAATCTGAGGGCACAGGTTGAAAGAAAAATCCTTATTTCTCCAGAATCTACTGGTTCTGTCTTGAAAATGCCTCTTGTGTCTGCCCCTTCTCCCTATCCCCACAGCTACTCCCCTAGGTCAGGTATTCATCTCATCTCATTTGGATTCAGTTCCATAACCTTCCATCTCTCCCCACCCCAATCCATAACCTCTGCTGCTGGACCAGTTGGATGTGGGTAGAGTCCTTATCATCTCAATGCCTCTGATGATAGAATCATCTCCCTCAGTCTGGTCCCCAGCACCCTCCATGACCTCTCCACACCCATCTCTTTATGTCTCCCGGGCTTCGTGTGGTCCATCCCATGAGCCTCTTCTGACCTCTCTCCTACCGTTCATGTTAACCCCTTTTGTGGTCACCCAATATTGCCCTTGACTATGGCTCTGGACCCTGTTTTCTTTCAGGCATGGCTCCTGTGCTTCTTCATCATCAAGCTTTCCCAACCTTCAGCTGGAATAAACACCTCCTACTGGCACCCTTAGACCTTGTCGAGATACCTTTTAAAATATTTATCCCTCTCAATCTTGTCTTATGTTTAATATAATATTTCATATATTTTGCATTATAAAAAATTCTATTTGGGGATGTCTTTTCTCTCCTACCTTTTTTTAAAAACATCTTTATTGGAGTATAATTGCCTTACAGTGTTGTGTTAGTTTCTGCTGTATAACAAAGTGAATCAGTTATATGTATACATATATCCCCATATCCCCTCCCTCTTGCATCTCCCTCCCACCCTCCCTATCCCATCCCTCTAGGTGGACACAAAGCACTGAGCTGACCTCCCTGTGCTATGTGGCTGCTTCCCACTAGCTATCTATTTTACGTTTGGTAGTGTATATACGTCCATGCCATGCTCTCACTTCATCCCAGCTCACCCTTCCCCCTCCCCATGTCCTCAAGTCCATTCTCTACTTCAGTGTCTTTATCCCTGACTCTCTTGTAAGCATCTTGAGGACAGAAGGCATGACTGTGTCTTTGCTTTTTAAAGAAGTTTTTTGTTTTTTTTTCCCATTATAAACCCAATGCACCTGATTCTCTGAGTTGGAGGAAAGGCATTGTAGATAATGAGGAAGTTGGAGTCCAATAACCTTGTATTTTCTTGATGAAGAAGACAGTAAAGTCAAGGTTTCAAAGTAAGAGTTTCAAGTAATTTTTTTTTAAAAAGTAATAATTTGCTTATGTATCTAATAAATGCTTAGCTTACATATCCATTTTCAATTATAATTCTACAGCAAATCCTACTGTCCAAAAAAATTTGCAGACTCATTACAGAAAATTTGGGAAATTCAGAAGTCAAAGCAAGGGAAAATGTCTTCACTTGGAGTCTAACACAGTGCCTGACACCTTAGACTTTCAGTAAATTATCTTTAAGTAATTAATCAATGAAATCAAGCTTTCCAGGAGATAAGGGCTTTGGAATGAGAGGGCCAGGGACATGAAAGCCTCGGGCAGATTTCAGAGCAGCCAGTAGAGTGGCAGGATCTGAGGGGTGACAGAAAGCCCCACTTAGATCTCTCCCAAAGGGTCCCAGCTTGAGTGCCACTCAGTCTGAAATGGCACATGAGAACCCATCTCTCTACTCCGCTTAGTCAAACCACTAATACACCTGGAGGACTACCATAATTATATACAAAACAGGATTGCGCCACACATGTTACATCCTTTCCTCCTCGAGGAACATAGTGGGGCTGGAGACGGGACCAGAGGAATCGTGTAGAAAGAGAAGTCACAGACCCTGACGTTAAACCTTTAAGATGACTGTGCCAGCCTTTATGTCACTGTAATCAACCCCCTAGGCCCTTTTTCCTTACCCTCCCTCATCCTCAAGGCAGGGCTTTCCTGCTTTACCTCTAGTCTCTCTTTGCCCTTCTCGTGCTCCAAGCTCCTGTCAATCAGCCCTCACAGCACCCCTTCAGACACACGGGCCATGCGGGCTCCCTTCTCCATGGGGAGAAGTAGGTTCAAGTCTGCATGCGGCTCACACTCGGTGTCTGTGGTGAGAGACTGGTGGGCACAGGGTCTGGTCTTAGCTGACAGGCTCAGCTCATTACCCCATCCTGGGCATGCCCGTCTCCCAGCCCAGGTGACTAAAGAGCCAGACCCTGGCCTGTGAACATTTAATATGAGAGCACTTAGCATTCACGTGACACCCTGTTACCTGTCATGCTCACAAAACATCTTGAGGCCTTCAGGTGGAAAGTGCTATAAATGCAAACAGCCTCAGTCAGACCTTGTTCGGTCCCTCAGCAAATGAGAGGTGAGTTACTGTCCTGTTCCGTCGAGCCCCTTGCGAATTGGTCAGATGATTTGTGAAAATCAGAGCAGAAGCAAGGGCCTCTCCCTTGCTTTCTTCACGGCGCGGATGGGAGAGGCAACAGTGAGAAGTACGGCTGCCCTGACTCTTGTCTAATATAGCAAAATAAAATATTTCCTCTTCATGGACAGTAATTTGTGACTAATTAGGCATCAGTGCTTTCTGGCTGACCAGCTCCAACGCAGAGGTCAGCTGGCGTGTTTCCTAACAGATCAAAAAGAGAGAAGACAAATGCTTGTCACGGGGAAATGAGCTTCCTTAGCTGGGATGCTTGGCCGAGTCTGTGGTAGCATTGCTGCTCTGTCTGCATGGGTCTGCCTGAGCCACCTTCCTCCTAGTTAACTCACCTTTTATGGGTTCACTCAGAAGTCGCTCCCTTCTAAAGGCCTTCCTCCACTCCCTGGATTATGTATAGCCAGGCACCTAGCTAGATCCTCCGGTTATGTCTCATAGTCTTGTGTGCCCTTTGTGTACAGCTCTAATCAGAGTATTATCATCTCACACCTGATTCAGCTTGTTCCTGCCACCAGACTCGGAACTTCCTGATGGCAGGACTGGGTCTGACTCGGTTCCCCACTATTGCTCCAGCCACAGAGGCTGCCGCTTAGCGGATGCTCAACAAAACTGAATGAAGGAATTGCAGACTGTTAGCACTGGAAGGGACACTGAAGCCCCCAGAGGTGACGTAATGCGTCCAAAGACACAGTGTCCCTTATAGCAATCACATTTTCCTGATTTCGAATTCCAGATTCCTTCCCACATTCACTTGTGAGGCCCCCTGCCTTCAGAATGAAACGGGTCACTTCCAGAACTACCCTGGCCCTTGGCCTCAGGCTCATATTTCAGGATGGTAATCAGTGGACATAAGATGGCTAGAGGAAGGGGATGCCCAGTGCGGGTCCTGTCATATCCAGCATCTTCAGTTGGTTAGTGCAACCTGCTTCCTTTGAGGACTTGGGATACTGTATTGAGCTAAAGATCTAAGACGTTAACCCAGAAAAACAGCTGATCTCTATTAGAGGAACATTTGAGGCCCGAGGCAGCTCAACAGGCAGAAAAGTAGGTCAAGTTAAATTCTGTACACAGGGAGATCTGCGGCTAAATGATGGGAGGCGTGTTATGATCCCACTGATACGGTCTCAGGGAAAGAAAGATTCCCCACCCCCTGGTCACCAAATTGGAGGAGGAAAAAAATGAAAGGGTTTTACTTACTAGAAACATCTTTTCTGTCCAGGGAAGAAAAATAGCTCTTAAGAGTGTTCAAGAAATAACTTCAATCAAGAGCAAGGCCATAAACATAACAGCATGAACGGTACAGAAGGATGGAAGAGCCAGGTGCACCAGGAAACACACTGTCTTTAAGTTAAACGGCTGGGTTCCCTCTTATGGTCAGTAGAAAATCATAGAGGGGAACTGTTAGCTTGGCATTTCTTTTTTCAATAGTAAATCAATGGATCCTTCATTTTCACTAAATTGTTTTCCTGCCCTCCAGGGAAAATATGACACAAGCATAATGCAGATGAAGAAAGGAAAGGCCAGGCTGGGACAAAACCCCCTTTTATAAAACAACCTTCCTTCAGCTTGACAAATGGATGAAGCAAAATGTGCTTATACAAGCAAAACAATTAACCAGGTCCATGCAGTTTAGAACTCGCATGGATCAGTCGCAGGTGGTAATTCAGCCCATTGATCGTCAGGTGTGCGCTGTGGGGAGGGGCCGGGGGCGGGAGGCTCAGTCTCTGCAGAAAGGTGGCTTCAGAGCAGCAACTCTGCACTCCCTTCACAGAGCAGAGGTTTATGTGGGATTTGGCAGTGCCCAAGTTTCTGTGTTTCTGGAGCAGGGTGGAGACGGATTCTACCAAGTGTCCCCCTGGTGCGCATGCGTGTGTGTGTGTATGCGTGCGCACGCACACGCGAGGTAGGGGCTGGGAGGGAGTGTGGTGGAATTTTGCAAAAGAAGTACACTCCAGGGTACAGCCCGAAAGCCATCTCTGCCTTCCAGCCTGAGAAATCGTCTAGCTTAGTTGTTCAGAAACATGTGTCTGAGATTCACAAACACATGAGATTTAAAACCTGGGGAGTTTTTAAAAATGCAGATCCCCAGCCCCACTCGAGACAGCGGAATTGGTCTCCCAGGGAAGAGTAAGAACACTATCTTACAAGCCCTTAGTCTGGAATGACCCACAGGGTTTGGGGCCCTTTGGTCCGTCCAGCACCTGCCTTTGGCAGCTGAGGAAACCAAAGTTGAGATTGTTGGAGCCACACGGATCTTGAACCTCTGATCAGGGAGTGGACCCCAGTCTTCAGAGCCACAACCCACCGCCTTTCTTCAGCAACGCGGTTGCTCTAGGACTCAGGGGCTCATTTGACTGAGGAAGGTCACACTGCCGCTGGCTGAACTCAGGCTTTCCCGTTCCAAGCCCAGGGCTATTGCTACAAGACGCTGCTTCCTTTGTCCTTGCCAAGGTCCTTTTGCTTGTTGATTCAGTCATTTATGCAGTTGTTCAGTTTGTACAGTGTTAACCTTGTGTGATTGCCCACTCTGTGCTACTCACAGCTGCCAGGGGTGGGGATATAAAGTTAAATGAGCAGTGTCTATATCCTAGGGAATAACACAGCCTACCAGGAGTGACAGCAGTAATAATGCACAACAATTACAGGAACGTATCACTTGCAAGGCACTGTTTGGAGCCTTTTCTGTTTACTTAGTTAATCCCTCACAATAACCCTGTACAGTAGGTGCTATTGTCCCATTTTGCAGATGAGAAAACAGAGGCACAGAAAGACTTGCTTCAAGTCACACAGCTAAAGAGACCTAAGATTTAGTACCTTGGTAGTTGGGCCTCCGAGCCCATCTTCCTAGCCACAGCCTCGCACTGCCTCTGGTTAAGCTCGCTGTACCTTGAGAGTCCAGTGGAGGCACAGGGTCAGTTCTCCGTGGGATCGGGAAAGGTTCACACATGAGAAGTCACCACGATCAGCACCAGGTGGAAAGTGGAGTAGGAAGAAGAATTAAGGCAAGAAAGGCAGCCTGAGCTCTGGGGGTTCAGGAGCAGAGGATGGAGGAAGGACCTCGCAGTGGGTTACCTGTCGCTTCCTGGTTTGTGGAGTCATGTGGCATTCATGTGTAATCTGTCCCCCTAGTAAGGGGCCACCTTTTGGGACCATGCCATTCCTCTCTGTTGCCCACCCAGAGCCCCCAATAAATACCAGGTGAATGAAAAGGAGAGGGTGGGGCAGAGAATGCAGGGACCCTGGCTCTGAGGAGAGGAGACAGTTCAGGGGCAGCTGTGGCCACAAGGACGAAGCGGAAGCCAGTCCTGCTAGGGGCAGAGGTGGCTCTTCTAAAGCTCTGGCACCTACGTCTGGGCTTTAAAGGTAAGCCCACAGTGGCTCTATGGG
This sequence comes from Phocoena sinus, assembly GCF_008692025.1. NCBI lineage: Eukaryota > Metazoa > Chordata > Mammalia > Artiodactyla > Phocoenidae > Phocoena > Phocoena sinus. Next base: position 23,956,555 of record NC_045766.1, read on the forward strand.
TTCAGGAGTTCAGAGTCTACCCTGGTGCCAAATTCAGCCTGCCCCTGACCTTACGGGCTTCCCAGGGCAGCAGAATTAGCCAATGCAAGTTGCTTTGTCTTCATGCTCACTTAAGCCACGTTCAGACTGTGCTTAGAGCAGGAAAGGGACAGTTAAGATGGAGTGAATGGTGCAGGAAACAAGGGGAACACAGGCTGATGCTAGTGGAGAGTGTGTTTGACCTTGGTTTGCCGCTTTCCTCGGCAGGGGAGACCCACCTAAGGATTTTACAAGCTCTGAGAACACAGTGACTTCATGTTTCCTGTGAAATCAAAAGGTCCTTTAAGGCATTCTAATGATCTCTTTAATCGCCACCATGCTAAGGTGGTTTGAATTCTGGGAGACTTCCCTATCGTTTATTGTTGACAGAGTGGGGGCACATCCCAATGGGTACGTGAAGTTCTTTATGAAATGAGCCCTAGGAACCTGGAGGCGTTCGCCAAGGGCCTCAGCAAGCCTCTGCTTCCCAAGGCAGGGTCTTCACGGAACATGGAGATGCTCTTTCTCTCTTTGATGAGAACTCCCAGAATGATCACAGAGGGCTTTGTGGTAGAAAACTACTTGAACAGTACATCCCCCAAAGGAGCTTTGCTGGCAAAATTGAAACTGTTTAAATATGTTCATACAGAAGACACTTTAAAATAAGCCTGGCATAACTCTTGTGGGTTGTTATTCTACAGAGCTTAGTCCAGAACTATAGATTTTTAAAGATGCTGTTACTGGGAATTCTGTTCACTGAATTGAGCATCCCGAGTGGTTTGGCCTCACTAGAGTGAGAGAAGGTGGGAGGGTGGAACCGGAGCCAGGGCTGCAGAGGCAGGCGCTGGCACGGTGGAACGCTGCCTTTTAAGTACCATATGAACCAAAATGGACATGCAGTGACAATTTCACACAAACAGCAAGTTGGACTTCCTACAGAGCAGTTTCTGAAAGGACTCAGTGTGTTGTTGGAGAGCAGCATCTTGGCGCCCTGGTTCAACATAACGGAGATAATCTACTTTCTACTCCCCAGTTCAGAATGTTCACCAAGCTCTCACATGCCTAACAGCCAGACAATGGCAGCGTGATCAGCTTTTGTAAACTGCTTGCTACCCACGCAAATCCTAACTTTTAAAAGCCACATCTTTCAAGTATCTTTCATTAACAGGGGAAAGCGAAACAGGCTGGGTGAGGCCAGTTGTAGGCTGGGTTAGATGTGTGATGGGCTGCGAGGGTCCGCGGGGTCGTGTAAGGAAACTGGGTGGGTTTGTGGGACCCAGTGAGGTAGGAGCTGGTGGTGAAGGACAAGGCTTTTCCTATTTCAGTTGGTAGAATGTTCTCTGAGGTTATAATCCTTTGTTTCCAGTACTTAAGCCTCATCAACTGCCCTTTAAGCCGTGTAAAGTATGACTGAGGACTCCGGTTACAGCCTCTGGGAAAGAAAGGAGTTTCTGAACCCTCTGTAACCCTCTCTGGCTGAACAGACACGTGAAAGCACAGTGTACAGCAAGCCACCCTATAGGTGAACAGAGTAGGGCAGAGGTGGGGAGGGATGGAAAATTACATTTTGAAGCAAGGTTTAGAATAATTTTATTATCATGTGCTTCCCATGTATGATTTCTCAAAGCCACCCCAAGTCTGTGCACTGCTTGCGTAGGCGCCTCCTATACTGATGAGGTGCGCATTGTTTTCAGGTTTTAAGCAAATAGTGTTTTAAGATGTAACCTTACTTGCTGCTCTTTTAATTGCTGCTTTGCAATGTTTTGTCTACTTTAATTACTGTTTTAATGTGCTGCAGGTATCCCAAGATGCTTCTGTGAAGGGTACCGTTTTAAGAAGTGAAGAACTAGATAAATAAATCCACAGAAGGATAAGATGACATTAGTCAAACCTGTGTCTAAATGAGCATTTTTTAATTTGCCCAATGTTGAGTGCTAATGAGCAATAGTCTCTCTTTCAAGTGTAAGGACTGAGGTGTGATATCCAAGGTCAGACATGGAGCATGGGTAGAACTGGGAGTGGAAGGCAATATTCCCAAGGGCTCTCTTCGTTTCCAATAACTAGAATCCATGCTATCATGTTTGAGTTTGAGCTTCTGTTCTCAACAAGTCTTTAGAAGTAACAATAGCTCTAATGAAGGCAGAAGTATATATTTTCCACCTAACTCTAGCAGCAATTGAATTGGAGTTCTCTTGGCCAGGAAACAAATTCCACAGACCCAGTTCTTAACCCGAATCATGTTACCCTTGGTCACACACTCGACTGCGTTCCTTGGCTTAGTAAAGTAGGAAACGGATGGTGGGTTCAGAGTTTCCTGAACCTGAAGTAGGTGCTGTAATGACATAACGCCTCTCCACTCCCCCACGGCCACACCAAGCTTTTTATTTCTGGATTTAAGCACAGGCAAGGTGAAAACAATAGCTGAAATTTCATAAAACAGTAGTAGTTACGCCTAAATGTTTTTACTGACTTCCTAAAAACACGTTGGAATCAGCTCCAACTGTGTTTATAAATGAAAAAGGAAATGAAGTTCAACACCCCCACTGCAAAATTCTTTGGTCCTGAATTGGCCAGATGCCTAGATTTCCTTTACGTAAACGGGGTCAAGTGTGAGGGCAGCCAATTGTAAACTAAGGTTCTGGCCTCCTGGAGCCTAATGATCAAAGATGTCAGTGAAGACACCATGAAGTCGTGATGTAACTTCTTAGTATGGAGAAAACCCAGGCCGATGGAAGCAACGAGCCCAGGGGTCAAGAGCCCTTGGAGCGAATGTGGCTCATGCAGCAAGAAAGAAAACACCTTTCTCAGGCCTCTCTCCCCTCCACCCAACACACACACACACACACACACACACACACACACACACACACACACACACACACACCTCTGCTTCTACAGACTCCTTCTGTGGGGCTGGTCCTACGATTTTTTTATTACTCTCAGATAGCTTAAAAAAATGGTCCTCTGATCAAAACAATGAGGTATCACCTCACTCTGGTCAGAACGGCCATCATTAAAAAGTCTACAAATAACAAATGCTGGAGAGGGTGTGGAGAAAAGGGAACCCTCCTACACTGTTGGTGGGAATGTAAATTGGTGCAGCCACTACAGAAAACAGTAAGCAGGTTGCTCAGAAAACTAAAAATAGTGTTGCCATATGATCCAGCAATCCCACTCCTGGGCATATATCCAGACAAAACTATAATTCAAAAAGATACATGCACCACTATGTTCATAGCAGCACTATTGACAATAGCCAAGACATGGAATCAACCTAAATGTCCATTGACCCATGAATGGATAAAGAAAATGTGGTACAATATATATATATATATATATATATATATATATATATATATACACACACACACACACAGTGGAATAGTACTCAGCCATAAAAAAGAATGAAAATTGCCATTTGTAGCAACATGGATGGCCCTAGAGATTATTATACTAAGCGAAGTAAGTCAGAAAAAGAAAGACAAATACCATATGATATCACTTATATGTGGAATCTAAAATACAACACAAATGAACTTATCTATGAAACAGACTCACAGACATAGAGAACAGACTTGTGGTTGCCAAGGCAGGAGGGTGGGGGAGGGATGGATTGGGAGTTGGAATTAGCAGATGCAAACTAGTATATATTGGATAGATAGACAACAAGGTCCTACTGTATAGCGCAGGGAACTATATTCAATATCCTATGATAAACTATAATGGAAAAGAATGTAAAAAGAATGTATATATATATGAACCACTTTGCTGTACAGCAGAAATTAACACAATGTTGTAAATCAACTCTACTTGAATAAAATACACTATAAAAGAGAGTGTGTATAGTATGTTATACATATGGGTGGGGCAGACTTACTTTTCATTATTTACTCTTTTGTATCTTTCAAATTTTGTACTTTATATATGCATTTCCTATTCAAAAAGAAATAAAATAATTTAAAAAAGAGTCCTCTGGTCACTTGTAATCACAGAAATAGTCTCAGGTAATAATTATGTTTAGTCACATGTAATAATATCAGAATCTGAGTCTCATTCCAAGTGAGTTCCCTTCGCCAGCTTGGGCCTGCTGCAAGGATCCACCTTTCTTTTGATCCTCCTGATCTTTCCCACCCCACTCCTACTTGCTAGCTTGGCTTCTCCAAGGTTAGGGGACAGGAGAAGGAGGAGAAGTAAATAGGCAAGAAAGGTTTCATTTGTCTGGCACAACTAAGGTGCCATTTCCCTTTGGCTGTGACAGATGTTGGAAGTTGACTGGTGTGGGCATTTGTGAGGGCTCTCTAACCTGTGGTTTCCTACATGGTTTGTGCATTTCATCCACCCCTCCTTTGGCCCCTGAACAACCAGCTGTATAGCCCTGGATTCCTTCCGCTGTGACCTCTCCAGGTGACATTCTAGGGCCAGGTCTATGACAACTCAACACAACAGGATCAGCCTATTACACCACATGATCCGTCAATAGGAACCATGCTCCTTAGATGCGTTCTCAGTGGAAACACATCAACTTCCTAAACTGTAGCTCTCACTCTGTCGCAGGCTGTCTCAGCCAGCTCCTGGCTCTTTAGATTTCTCCAGGTGAGTCAGGCAGCAGGTCTGACACTGGGTCTCTCAATCCTCTGGGGACATTCATCAAGCCTGTCAACGGTCTCAATGAACCTCATCTCAGGGGCTTAAGGGGAGGGGCAAGCTTCATCTGTGTTATCCCTTTCTTATACATGATGTGACTCACAGATTCACTTTGCCCGGTGGAATGTGAGTAAACATGATACACACTACGTCCAAGTGGAAGCTTTTAGAGACTTTGGAAGTTTCAGCCCTTTCTCCTGTCATGGGAGAGAAGCATGTTCCAGATAAGGCTGCTCCTCAGCCTGGGTTTTAGGATGAGAAAACAGATGGCAGAGCTCCAGCCAATCGGCAGCCAAGAGGAGTCAAGCCCAGCCGAGCTGCAGCTAAGTAGAGCCCAGTAGAGTCAAGCAGACATGTAGGTGACTCCTAGCCTTTACATAACTTGAACAACAGACATCAAACATCAACAAACACCTTTGTGGTTGCAGATCACTGAGATATTTGGGCTACTGTCCCTGCTGCAAAAACTGACTAGCTAAGGAGTGGCACAGTAGGTATTAGGAAAATTAGAGGGAGTATGTTCTAGAATCCAAGCGAAGAAGGTTTCAAGTAAAAAGGAGGATCAGTTGAGTTAAATGTTGTTGATTGACCAATGAAATGAAAAGTGAGGCTTGACCATTGGATTTAGCAACATGCAGGGGAGCATCAAGACTGGTAAGAACAGGGACTTCCCTGGTGGTCCAGTGGTTAGGGCTCCGCGTTCCCACTGCAGGGGACCCAGGCTCAATCCCTGGTCAGGGAACTCCTGAAAAAAAGACTGGTAAGGACAGTTTGGCGGAATGATGAGGGCCACTGCAATATCAGAGTACATTCAAGAGAGATCGGGAGGAGAGGATTTATAGATACCGTGATTTGAAAGCTCTTTTGAGGGATTTTGCTCTAAAGGACAGCAAAGAAGGAGGTTATAGCTGGAGGGGGATGTGTGGGCGGGAAAGGTTTTTTGTTTTTACTTCAGATGAGAGTGATAACACTAGGTTTTTCAATTATTCCGGGAAGGGGGCACATGGGGGCAAATGATGATATGAGAGAGAAGAGAGATAAATGCTGGAGTGATGTCTTCCGGTAAGTGAGAGAGGATGAGAGTAACACAGGAACAGGAGGATGAGCCTTAACTGGAGCGAGATAAGTTTGTCCCTTGTAATACAACAAGGTGGAGTTTAAAGGCATTGATACAGGGAAGTAGGTAGATAAAGGGGGAGCTTGTGAAAATGATCTTCTGATTACTTCTGTTTCCTTAGTGAATTGAGAAGCTCATCAAAGGAAAGGAAAAGCTGGGGAAGAGGTGATGGGGGTTTGCGGGGAGGAGAGAAAGTACGAATGAGCTTGTCTAGCAGAGTGGGGTTGTTCATGGGTTAGGGAACTTTAGGATTATCTCTGCGCAGCCCTCAAAGGCCCTGAGTGCCTTCTGAGTGCCAAGCATGATGCTAAAAGCTAGGAGACAAAGGGAAGAGATCCAGACCATGCCCTTGGGAGTCTCACAGTCTAAGGTAGAGAATGCTACCATCAGCAACATTCTGCCTTTTTCCCATTTCCATTTGATGTGCGACACGTACTTGAAACTACCTCTGTATGCCCCCGCAAGCCCCACCTATCACAAATACACTTGGCAGAAGACAAAATTACGATGTTGCTATTTATTTTTATAGCGTGTATTAGAAGTTATGAGACACACTGAACAATCCAAAGAGAAGTTAACTGTAGGATGTAAACACAGGCCAGATTTTCATTTCACCTTAGTATCCTACTGAGTTAGACAGGATCTGGCTCAGTGACAGAAAAAAACAAAATCACAGCCAGATGTTTGTGTTCAGGATTGGAGGCAAAAATATTAAGTAAAACAAAAAAATCAAAACTATACTATCAATAATCATCAGTAGCTTTACAAAATATATTTATTCCTATACTTTTGTGCTACTTTTGTTGTGTTGCCAACAAAAAATTTCTGCGAAAATGTTTGCCTCAAAGTTTACCTTGAATAAAGGAAACAGAGCAAGTCGAAATTTGCAAATGCCCTGTGTAACTTCTGTTTAAAATGGTTTCACGTTAGCAGTCCCTAGTGGTACCCCTCCTAATTTCCTACTAAAATGCTTTTGAAGGCCCAGAAAAGGCAAACAACTCCAATACCATTGAAAACCTAAAATAAAGGGCAGGCTAGTGCTAGAATCTCACAGGAGTTTTCAGTAATCATAAGCTGGAAGAGGGACCTTCAAGACGGTGGAGGGGTAAGACGTGGAGATCACCTTCCTACCCACAAATACATCAAAAATACATCTACATGTGGAACAACTCCTGCAGAACACCTACTGAACACTGGCAGAAGATCTCAGATTTCCCAAAAGAGGCCTAAGGGTGACCTACATGCAGAGACAGGGCCAAATCCAAAGCTGAACCCCAGGCGCTGTGTGAACAAAGAAGAGAAAGGAAAATTTCTCCCTGCAGCCTTGGAAGCAGTGGATTAAACCCCCTTGATGTACCCTGCATCTGTGGAATACCTGAATAGACAATGAATCATCCCAAAATGGAGGTGGTAGACTTTGGGAGCAAATGTAGACTTGGGTTTTGCAGTCTGTGACTGATTTCCTTCTGAGTTTTATGTTTATCTTAGTTTAGTTTTTAGCACTTGTTATCATTGGTGGATTTGTTTATTGGTTTGGCTGCTCTCTTCTTTTTTTATTCTTTTATTTAAAAAATTTTTTTAAATTTAATTTATTATTAAAAAATTTTTTTTTTCTTTCTTATTTTCTCCCTTTTCTTCTGATCTGTGTGGCTGACAGGGTCTTGGTGCTCTGGCCTGGTGTCAGGCCTGAGTCTCTGAGGTGGGAGAGCCAAGTTCAAGACACTGGACTACCAGAGATCTCCCGGTCCCACATAACATCAATCAGAGAGAGCTCTCCCAGAGATCTCCATCTCTCCTCCATCTGGACGCCCCATGCCGAACAACTAGCAAGACAGGAACACTACCCCATCCATTAGCAGAGAGGATGCCTAAAATCATACTAAGTTCACAGACACCCCAAAGCATATCACAGGATGCAGCCCTGCCCACCAGAAAGACAAGATCCAGTCCCACCCACGAGAACACAGGCACCAGTCCCCTCCACAGGAAGCCTACACAACCCACTGAACCAACCTTACCCACTGGGGGCAAACACCAAAACCAATTGGAACTATGAACCTGCGGCCTGCAAAAAGAAGACCCCAAACACAGTAAGTTAAACAAAATGAGAAGACAGAGATACACACAGCAGATGAAGGAGCAAGGTAAAAACCCATCAGACCAAACAAATGAAGAGGAAATAGGCAGTCTACCTGAAAAAGAATTCAGAGTAATGATAGTAAACATGATCCAAAATTTTGGCAATAGAATGGAGAAAGAACAAGAAACATTTAACAAGGACCTAGAAGAACTAAAGAGCAAACAAACAATGATGAACAACACAATAAATGAAATTAAAAATTCTCTAGAAGGAAGCAGTAGCAGAATAACTGAGGTACAAGAACAGATAAGTGACCTGGAAGATAAAATAGTGGAAATAACTACCACAGAGCAGAATAAAGAAAAAAGAATGAAAAGAATTGAAGACAGTCTCAAAGACCTCTGGGACAACATTAAATGCATGAACATTCAAATTATAGGGGTCCCAAAGAACAAGAGAAAAAGAAAGGGACTGAGAAAATATTTGAAGAGATTATAGTTGAAACTTCCCTAATATGGGAAAGGAAATAGTCAAGTCCAGGAAGCACAGAGAGTCCCATACAGGATAAATCTAAGGAGAAACACACCAAGACACATATTAACCAAACTATCAAAAATTAAATACAAAGAAAGCATATTAGAAGCAGCAAGGGAAAAGCAACAAATAACATACAAAGGAATCCCCATAAGGTTAACAGCTGATCTTTCAGCAGAAACTCTGCAAGCCAGAAGAGGGTGGGAGGACATACTTAAAGTGATGAAAGGGAAAAACCTAAAACCAAGATTACTCTACCCAGCAAGGATACCATGCAGATTCAATGGAGAAATTAAAACTTTTACAGACAAGCAAAAGTTAAGAGAATTCAGCACCACCAAACCAGCTTTACAACAAATACTAAAGGAACTTCTTTAGGCAGGAAACACAAGAGAAGAAAAAGACCTACAAAAGCAAACTCAAAAAAATTAAGAAAATGGTAACAGGAACATACATATCTATAACTACCTTAAATGTAAATGGATTTAATGCTCCAACCAAAAGACACAGACTGGCTGAATGGATACAAAAACAAGATCTGTATATATGCTGTCTACAAGAGACCCACTTCAGACCTAGGGACACATACAGACTGAAAGTGGGGGGATGGATAAAGATATTCCATGCAAATGAAAATCAAAAGAAAACTGGAGTAACAATTCTGGTTTTTTTTTTTTTGTGTGTGGTACGCGGGCCTCTCACCACTGTGGCCTCTCCCACTGCAGAGCACAGGCTCCGGACGCGCAGGCTCAGCGGCCATGGCTCACGGGCCCAGCTGCTCCATGGCACGCGGGATCCTCCCAGACCAGGGCATGAACCCGTGTCCTCCACATCGGCAGGCGGACTCCCAACCACTGCGCCACCAGGGAAGCCCTGGTGTAACAATTCTTATATCAGACAAAATAGACTTCAAAATAAAGACTATTACATGAGACAAAGCAGGACACTACATAATGATCAAGGGATCAATCCAAGAAGAAGATATAACAATTGTAAATATTTATGCAGCCAACATAGGAGCACCTCAATACACAAGGCATATGTTAACTGCCATAAAAGGGGAAATCAACAGTAACACAATCATAGTAGGAGACTTTAACACCCTACTTTCACCAATGGACAGATCATCCAAAATGAAAATAAATAAGGAAACACAAGCTATAGATGACACATTAAATAAGATGGACTTAATTGATACTTAAAGGACATTCCATCCAGAAACAACAGAGTACACTTTCTTCTCAAGTGCTCACGGAACATTCTCCAGGATAGATCATATGTTAGGTCACAAATCAAGCCTTGGTAAATTTAAGAAAATTGAAATCATATGAAGTACCTTCTCCGATCACAATGCTCTGAGACTAGACATCAATTACAGTGAAAAAAACTGTAGAAAATATAAACACATGGAGGCTAAACAATACACTACTAAATAACCAAGAGGTCACTGAAGAAATCAAAGAGGAAATAAAAAAAAACCTAGAAACAAATGACAGTGAAAACATGACCACCCAAAACCTATGGGATACAGCAAAAGCAGTTCTAAGAGGGATGTTTATAGCAATACAACCCTACCTCAAGAAACAAGAAACATCTCAAATAAACAACCTAACCTTACACCTAAAGCAATTAGAGAAAGAAGAACAAAAATACCCCAAAGTTAGCAGAAGGAAAGAAACCATAAAGATCAGATCAGAAATGAAGGAAAAAGAAATGAAGGAAACAACAGCAAAGAACAATAAAACTAAAATCTGGTTCTTTTAGAAGATAAACAAAATTGATAAAACATTAGCCAGAGTCACCAAGGAAAAAAGGAAGAAGACTCAAATCCACAGAATTAGAAATGTAACAGGAGAAGTAACAACTGACACTGCAGAAATACAAAGGATCATGAGAGATTACTACAAGCAACTATATGCCAGTAAAGTGGACAACCTGGAAGAAATGGACAAATTCTTTGAAAAGCACAACCTTCCAAGCCTGAACCAGGAATAAATAGAAAATATAAACAGACCAATCACAAGCACTGAAATTGAAACTGTGATTAAAAATCTTCCAACAAACAAAAGCCCAGGACCAGATGGCTTCACAGGTGAATTCTATCAAACATTTAGAGAAGAGCTAACACCTATCCTTCTCAAACTCTTCCAAAATATAGCAGAGGGAGGAACACTCCTAAACTCATTCTACAAGGCCACCATCACCTTGACACCAAAACCAGACAAAGATGTCACAAAAAAAAGAAAACAACAGGCTGATAACACTGATGAACATAGATGCAAAAATTCTCAACAAAATACTAGCAAACAGAATCCAACAGCACATTAAAGCGTTCATACACCATGATCAAGTGGAGTTTATCCCAGGAATGCAAGGATTCTTCAATATATGCAAATCAATCAATGTGATACACCATATTAACAGACTGAAGGATAAAAACCATATGATAATCTCAAAAGATGCAGAAGAAGCTTTCCACAAAATTCAGCACACATTTATGCTAAAAACTCTCCAGAAAATGGGCATAGAGGGAACCTACCTCAACACAATAAAGGCCATATATGACAAACCCACAGCCAACGTCATTCTCAACAGAAACCATTTCCTCTAAGACCAGGAACAAGACAAGGTTGTCCACTCTCATGACTATTATTCAACAAAGTTTTGGAAGTTTTAGCCACAGCAATCAGAGAAAAAAAAGAAATAAAAGGAACCAAATCAGAAAAGAAGAAGTAAAGCTGTCACTGTTTGCAGATGACATGATACTATACATAGAGAATCCTAAAGATGCCACCAGAAAACTACTAGAGCTAATCAATGAATTTTGTAAAGTAGCAGGATACAAAATTAAGGCATAGAAATCTCTTGCATTCCTATACAGTAATGATGAAAAATCTGAAAGAGAAATTAAGGAAACATTCCCATTTACCACTGCAACAAAAGGAATAAAATACCTATGAATAAACCTACCTAAGGAGAAAAAAGACCTGTATGCAAAAAACTATAAGACACTGATGAAAGAAATTAAAGATGATACAAACAAATGGAGAGGTATACCATGTTCTTGGATAGGGAGAATCAACACTGTGAAAAGGACTATATTACCCAAAGCAATCTACAGATTGAATGCAATCCTTATAAAGCTACCAATGGCATTTTTCACAGAACTAGGACAAAAAATTTCACAATTTGTATGGAAACACAAAAGACCCCAAATAGCCAAAGCAATCTTGAGGGAGAAAAACGAAGCTGGTGGAATCAGGCTCCCTGACTTCAAACTATACTACAAAGCTACAGTAATCAAGACAGTATGGTACTGACACAAAAACAGAAATATAGATCAATGCAACAGGATAGAAAGCCCAGAGATAAACCCACGCACATATGGTCACTTTATCTTTGATAAAGTAGGCAAGAATATACAATGGAGAAAAGACAGCCTCTTCAATAATTGGTGCTGGGAAAACTGGACAGCTACATGTTAAAGAATGAAATTAGAACACTCCCTCAGACCATACACAAAAATAAACTCAAAATGGATTAAAAACCTGAATGTAAGGTCAGACACTATCAAACTCTTAGAGGAAAACATAGGCAGAATACTCTATGACATAAATCACAGCAAGGTCCTTTTAGACCCACCACATAGAGAAATGGAAATAAAAATAAACAACTGGGACCTAATGAAACTTCACAGCTTTTGCACAGCAAAGGAAACCATAAACAAGACAAAAAGACAACCCTCAGAATAGGAGAAAATATTCACAAATGAATCAACAGACAAAGGATTAATCTCCAAAATATACAAGCAGCTCATGTGGCTCAATATCAAAATAATAATCAACCCCATCCAAAAATGAGTAGAAGACCTAAATAGACATTTCTCCAAAGAAGATATACAGGTTGCCAACAAACACATGAAAGGATGCTCAACATCACTAATCATCAGAGAAATGAAAATCAAAACTACAATGGGGTATCACCTCACACCAGTCAAAATGGCCATCATCAAAAAATCTACAAACAATAAATGCTGGAGAGGGTGTGGAGAAAAGGGAACACTCTTGCACTGCTGGTCGGAATGTGAATTGGTACAGCCACTATGGAGAACAGTATGGAGGTTCCTTAAAAAACTACAAATATAACTACCATATGACCCAGCAATCCCACTACTGGGCATATACCCTGAAAAAACCATAATTCAAAAAGAATCATGTACCAAAATGTTCATTGCAGCTCTATTTACAATACCCAGGAAATGGAAGCAACCTAAGTGTCCATCATCAGATGAAAGGATAAAGAAGATGTGGTACATATATACAATGGAATATTACTCAGCCATAAAGAGAAATGAAATTGAGTTAATTGTAGTGAGGTGGATGGACCTAGAGTCTGTCATACAGAGTGAAGTAAGTCAGAAAGAGAAAGACAAATACTGTATGCTAACACGCATATATGGAATCTAAAAATATATATATATGGTTCTGATGAACCTGGGGGCAGGACAGGAATAAAGATTCAGATGCAGAGAATGGACTTGAAGACAGGGAGGGGGAAGGGTAAGCTGGGACAAAGTGAGACAGTGGCATGGGTATGTATACACTACCAAATATAAAATAGCTAGCTGGTGGGAAGCAGCCGCATAGCACAGGGAGATCAGCTCGGTGCTTTGTGACCATCGAGAGGGGTGGGATAGGGAGGGTGGGAGGGAGACACAGGAAGGAAGGGATATAGGCATCTATGTATACATATAGCTGATTCACTTTGTTACACAGCAGAAACTAACACAACATTATAAAGCAATTATATTCCAATAAAGATGTTAAAAAAAAATAATCATAAGCTATTTTGAGAAGAGCAACCAGTGGCCTATCCTTACCCCTACCCCACTTCATGGAATACAGCATCCTTGCCTGTCTGCAAGACAGCTGAAACACACTACGTTCTTCGCCCCACTATCTGCCCCAACCTAGAGAACTTGTATCAACCAAACAACCTAGAGAAGAAAGTCATAGGGTGGGATACAAGGTGGCAGTTGGGGGTGTTGTGTCACCCTCACAAAGGCAGGGACTGTGGTTTCTTGTATTCTATGCTTTATCTGGTGGCTGGCACAGAAGAGAAGCTCAATAGATATTTGCTGAATGACTGTGAATGAGTGAAGGAAAGGACGGGGGACAGAGGTCAGCATTTGCAATGGCACATTGCATTCCAGGGGTATAAATGTCCCATAAGTAAAGTGGTAGCCAGGGTGCAGGTGGGGAGATGCCAGGAGCAGAGTGTGCAGCATTGGTTCAGAGGGCCTCAAGACTGAGAAGTGAGGATGACAGAAAATTCTACACATAGGACATAGCTTCAAAGAGGAATATTTGCTTGATCCTAGAGCCTAGGTTACAGATGTTGCAAATTGACTTGCTTGCTATGGCTCCCAGCAAATAATGTAATGAACAACCAGATGGCTGTTTAGGGGAGCCAGGGGCAATCCACATACCTGTCTGTTGGCAAATACCAAGTCTGGAAATCTTTCTCCATATTCAAATACTACTGGAGACAAGAAGAATCACACAGAGCTTACCAAGATGTTTTATAGAATGAAGAAAAATGAACATCTTCCTGAAGACCTAGAAGAAATGAGCTTCTGGAATCAGGATAAAATTTTAGAAAACTGTTAGGCATCCTCAAAACATGCAGTAATCCTGGACTATAAGAAACAGGTTGGAAAGTCACCAAGGAGAGAATAGATTACATTGTTCGTGTTTAAATGAACCTGACCTCACTAGAAACAATTTGGCAAAATATATTTTGAGCTGTAGAAAATATTCTACCCGTGACTCCTTAATTTCATTTTTATTCTAAAACAAATCAGAGATACTAAAAGTTTTATGCAAGTATGTATGAAATAATTACATCATTTATAACAGTTTAAGATAAATCTAGTCTAATCTAATGCCGATGTAGATAAATAATTTTGGCATATTCATATGATTTTGTTATTCAGTCCTTGAAAACATAATTTCAAAGGATAGCTAATAAAATTGGAAAGTTATCATGGTATATTTTAAGTAAAAAAATAACAGATCTGAGTTTTGTTTAAAAAAAATTGATTTCCAAAAAAAGTCTACAGAAAAATGTAGTACTGTTAGTAATTATCTCTGTATAGAAGGACTTCAGATGAATTTCATTTTTTAAAATAATTTTTTAGTTTTCTAATTTTATATAATAAGCATGTATTAGTTTATACTCATAAAAATTAAACACCTGCTTAAATGCCTGGTAATGGCTCATGAAAAATAGAATTAAGATTACTGTTTCAAACATTTGTATTTTCTCCCCTTTCTCTGAGAATCCCTTTGAAATGCTAAGAGTGCTGTATAAAAATGAGTAGATCCATGGCGACAGTAAAATTTAATAAAAAGAGAAGGGTGGGATTATTTTGCTGGCTAGACCAGAATAAACTGCAACCCACATGGACAGAGGCTGCAGGCAGGCAGCTGCATTCCCTGGCAGACCCCCAGGAGGGCCACGCAGAGGGGCAGGTGAGGAAACCCAGGCTGTGGTGGCCCCAGAATGGACTGAACCAAACCCATTCCCAGCATTTTAGCTGGAACTTTCCAAACAAAGATGATCATTTGCTTGGTGGGGACTCATGCGTGGGTGCTGTGCCCAAAGAGAAAGAGTGACAAAGAGGCTCAAGGGGACATGCGGTGACCTTTGACGTATGCGTTGAATCCTGCAGAAAATAAGAAATAAGCAGCCAGTGCCACTGAGAAGTCAACTGTTGAGATGCTTTTCACGCTCATCTCCAAACATGAGTGTTGCTTCATAACTGGCCAGTTATACTCTGCACTACAGATCTAGCACTGGGAAGCACAGAACACTCTGCCCATTAAGAAAAAGAAGAAAAAGAAAATAAAAGAACAGCTAAGACTCTTCCAAACATTCCTTGTACCGAATACAATGAAATCTGCATGAAAGCATATTTTGCCTCTAATGGGCAATTCCCTGTCTTAAGCAATTTCTTCCAAGTGACTCTGTGTGATAGAATTCAACACTTATTTTTAAAAACTCCAGTTAAAATCCCATATTTTGGCCTGCAATTGGTCTCTAGGGTAGATGCTAAATGGGAGCTTTATTGTAATTCTTTGGATTTTACACATTTTAAACCATAAGGTTTAAAGTGAATACTAGCAGGTAAAAGATTATAATAGATTAAAAAAATAAGACTTTATTTTCTGAAGAGAAGTTAAGGACTTCAGGGAATGAAATGATGTTGATGAAAACACTGAAATCTACTAGCTCACTGCTTACTTATAGCCAGAATGAAATGGAGGAAATAGGGAGTCCCCACTGTCTAGTGCTAATGAAAATGACTTTGCTGTATTACTTTTTAAGATTCCACATTATGAGAACTAGAGAATAGAAGAGGGGCATGAACATATAAGAAGGATACAACCATTTTAAGTTTCATTTCTGGGATGAGAAAGACATACCAGACAATTTGAAGATTCCCTATCATAAAATGGTGTACTACACACAACACATCAGAAATATGTGAAAGACTGTATAAAATTAGAATGCAAGACCTTGACTACAAAAAAAAAATTATAGTGGGAAATTTAATGTACCTCTTTCAGAATCTGACATCTAGTAAAAATATAGATAAGGATATAGGGAATTTGAGTAACATAACCAAGAAACTCAATACATATGTACATAACTTTTTTCTTAAAAATAGCAAATATACTTCTTTTCATGTCCCTGGAATATACACCCAAATCAGTCATGTACTTGATCACAAAGAAAACTTATATTTTATTATTTAAAAAAATTTTTTTGATGTGGACCATTTTTTTAAAGTCTTTATTGAATTTGTTACAATATTGCTTCTGTTTTATGTTTTGGTTTCTTGGCTGCAAGGCATGCGGGATCCTAGCTCCCTGAACAGGGATTGAACCCACACCCCCTACATTGGAAGGCAAAGTCTTAACCACTGGACCACCAGGGAAGTCCCGAAAATCTTACATTTTAAAAGTAGAATTATTACTGATAATATTCTCATAATTTGATAAATTAGAAATAAAATTTTAAAAAGGTGATCAAAACTGTGATCATTTGGTAAACTAAGAAACTGTCAAAAAATTACCTATCAAAGGAAATCAAAACTGAATCATCTCAAATGTAATCACTGAATCAGACAAGGATCATCAATGGATGCTAAAAACAGTGGCTTACAGAGAGATTGGAGACAGGAGATTCACACAGTGCTCAAGTATTGCCGCATAGGTTAAAAGCTAATTCCAAAGGTAAAACTATACCTTTACAATGGAGGTTAGCACTGTAACCATATGAACAAACTTAGCATCACCAAGAGTGGGACAGCTTGACCTTACGTGCCTGTTCATATGAAATACGCATTATTAATTTTTTGAAATACACATTATTAAGCATAGAGCATTACCAATGAATATTCTTTTCTTTTTGGCTTAAACAACAGACATTTATTTTGTCACAGTTCTAGAGGCTAGAAGTCTATGATCAAGGTGCCAGAATGGCTAAGTTCTAGTGAGGGCATTCGTCCTGGTTTGCAGACAGCCACCTTCTCCCTGTGTCCTCGTTGCGTTCCATGGAGCATGCGTGCAGAGAGACAGCGATTGATCTCGATCTCTCTTCTTACAAGTCCACCAGTCCTGTCAGCTAGGACCCTACCCTCATGATATCATTTAACCTTCATTACCTCCTAAAAGCCCTTTCTCCAAGTATACTCACATTGGGGATTAGGGCTTCAATATATGAATTTTGAGAGGACACAGTTCACTACACAGCAGGGTAAGTCTCAGTTCGGACTAGCCACATCCACATGGTCAAAAGACATGGGGCTACCAGGTACCATGTGGAATAGTACAGTCCAACAGTTGTACTTGAAGCATACCCCTAACGAGTGAGAAAGACTTGTGCATTTGCCAATGAATGTACTTGTCTAAAAGGTTCAACCTGAATTTCGAGCCTTGACCTAATTTCTAGTTTACAGGAAATATAGCAGAGAGAAGAACATATTAATGGATGCTGGGAGGAAACAAACAAGTCCAGAATGTGGAATAGTGTGCAAAACAACTGACCTGGTTTCTTCTAAAAATCAATGTCATGGGGAAGAAAACGAGAGAAACTGGTTTAAAGAGACTAAAAAAAACCCAACATTGACCAAATATAATACATAATCTTGATTTGATCACGAATTAAAGAACATCTATACATAATTTTTTTTGCGATAACTGGGGAAATTTGTGTATGTACTGATAAAATTATTAATTGTTTTTAATATTTTTAGACACAGTAATGGTATTTTGGTTACCTAATAGAATGTCCTTGTTTTTCAAAATTGTATACTTTAGTATTTAGATAAGAAGTGTATGTCTGTTTTTACATTGAAATGATTCAGTGAAAAAGAAAAGAATAAATAAAAACACATTTAATATATGTGATATATATATATGTATATATGTGATATATATGTATATATAAAGGCAAGAAAGCAAAACGGGCATATTATTAACAGTGGAGAAAACTAGGTAAATGGTATATGGATATCCTTTTTAGTTGAACTATATGAAATTGACAATACTTGACCATTTCTGAGTTTAAAGAAATGACAATTTTACATTTGAATACACCAATTACCCTAGGAGACACTAGAAGGCTGATTAAAAACCCATCATTAAAAGAACTCCAGGAACCAGATGGTTTTACAGCTGACTCCTAACTAGCCTTTAAAAATCTGATCATTTCTATGCTATGCTATTTCAGGCCATGAAAAAATAGAAAAGTCTTTAGCTCATGCTATGAATGTAGCACATCCTTAACACTATTTGAACCCAATAAAGACAGCCCCCTCTACCCCCAAAAAGAAAAAGTATAGACTAACCTCAGTTATTGTTATAGATAGCAGAATTGTAGGAAAAATTCAATACCAGGATATCTATCAATATATTTCATCACATCAATAAAGTAGAGGAAAAGACTATGTGATTATCTCAATATATGCTGAAAATACTATTAAAATTTATCTGACATTTCTAATAAAAGCTGTGAGTAAAATAAGGTTACTAATGAGTGCTTAGTTCTGCTTAATGGACTTTAACATGTATTTTCTTATTTAATGTTCACACATTTAATCTTCAGAGACAGATCCTCTTATCCCCATTTTGCTCTCTAGGCTAAATGTCTAGAAGAGGGAATGTTGAGTCCTATAATAATTGTATGTTTAACTTTATAAGAAACTGCTAAAGTGATTTACAGATTGGCCATACCATTTTGCATTCCCACCAGCAATGCATTCTCTTTAAGTGTGAGTATGTAGCTTGTATTTTCATTCTCTTAACAGTGTCTTTTGCAAATCGAAAAATATTCATTTTGATGAAGTCCAGTTTATCATTTTTTTCTTTTGTACATGATGCTTTTGGTACAATATTTAAGACTCCTTTGCCTAATTTACAGTCATGAAGATTATTCTCTTATGTTTCCTTTTAGAAGTTTTATATTTTACATTTTGATCTATGATCCACACATGTCCTGCATGTGTGCCATCCAGTGTATAGTCTGGGACCTGAGTGATGCTCTATCTTGTAGCTCATGTCTCACACTTTGGTGTGCTGTTTAGGCTCAGATACATGCTTACATAGCTTGGAAGCGAGCCCAAAAGTTTATACACAATTTTATCGGATCACTTTCTTGTGCTCCCTCTACTCCACAATGTCTTCCACATTTTCTGGCTTCCCAAAGCCCAGGGCTTTCGTTTCCCTACACTGCTACATGTTTCCCATGATTTTTTCATAATATTGGGCCTGTTTCCAAGCTCAAGCAATGATAAGATTAAGAGAGAAAAAAATGCAGTGGGACTTCTTCCCAAGGCCTCTGGACCTCAGTTCCTCTGGTTGGGAATTTGGGGTCCACTCAGCTGTTGTTGCCATCATTATCACTGCTGCCTCAGGTTTGCCTGGTATTGGGATGAGAGTGGAGTAAATGATAACAAACAAAAGAGGGGATTTCCCCCACTCTTTTGACCCACAGCAGTCCTCTGTCCCGTTCCTCATGTCCAAAACAGATAATTTCTTTTGCAGTTCTTCCTTGTTGTGCAGTTCTGGCCTTTAAACTGCCTTTGAGTTCAGGTGAAGAGATTCCAGAGAGGAAAAAAAAAATGGGAAATTCATCACTCTTTTAATAGTACTCTGAATTCTGGTTTCCTTCCCCAATCTATCTGCTACCACTTGCTTTTAAGAGTCCTTAGATGACTGCTCCATTCATTCTGGCCAGGAATTTTAGTTGCATTCGTTGGAAGAGACAGAGGGGAGTAAGTGTGCTTACACTGTCTTGATCAGAACTGAAACCCCTCTGTAGTCTTTTGGATCACAAGTTCCAACTATTGCATTTAAAATATATTTTTTTCAGACTTCACCTATTACCCAAAGTAAAGATACATCTATTACTTAAAGTAAGGCACCTATATTTGATCATACTTTATGGTAGCAAGCTAATAAGTTCTCTTTGATAGAGCAGAATGTTCACTGTTTGGTAAACTTGATAAATGGGTGAAGCTTATTAACATCGATGTTCTCAAGAGCATGTTGGAGAAGATAAATAAGAACACACCTAGTGGAGGATAGCTGGCAGTTATGAACATAAAGACTATTATCTCTGAAACCGGCAAGATTCAGTACATAGAAAGCATAGTAAAGAACCCAGATGGCATTGGAGGCAAATCTAGGAGCTGCTAATCCCTGCTTGTTAAAAACCTAGGATATATTTAGGTTAACAATAGGTTACTAGAGTTATACAATATCTTTAATAAAATATGTCAAACTGGATTGATTTAAGCAATAAATATTTGGAGTTGTGAAACATTTTTTAGAAGAGCCTATGGAAAATAGAACATAATTTTAAATGGGGGTTAGAGGTAGGGGATATTAAGTACAAGTTTACATTCAAATGAGTAAACTGGTTTTCCACGTTTCTTGACAAAGGGTATTTCTCGGACCTGCCAATTAATAAAAATTGAGACAAAATGTACAAATTGGTTCACAGTCAATGCAAAATAATGAATTGATACACATTGATGAAGCGGTGCAAATTAAATATCTGAAGAGATCCTAAGCAAAGATTATCATGTTCAGAAGGAAATAAAGCATGTTCTAGAAAGAATCTTTCTGAGCTGTTGGATGAATATAACGCTTTTTGTGAGCATTTTTCCTTAAGAGGTTTATCATTTTGAATGCAGAAATAGGAGCTGCCTGTAAAACTGATGAATCTAATCATTACAAAAAATGAACTAAGCTCCCCAGAGGCTCTTTCTTTCTATTCCCCATGTAAACCATGCTTTCATAAATACAATTAATTAATAACACTTTATATGTATGTATGTGTGTGTGTATATATATGCCATAGGCAGAAGAAGAGTGTTTGGATAAGAAAAGGCTCATAGGTGATCATTTGGGTAGTGTTACAGCAACATTTATTGAGCACTTACTGTGTGCCCTAAATTTATACATGCAGTACTTAATCCATATAAAAATCTAAAGAGGTAGGTATTATTATTGTTCCAAGTTTACAAATGAGAAAACTGAAGCATAGAGAGGTTAAATTTCTTGCTCAAGGTCCCACAGCTAGTAAGAGAGGGAGGCATGGTTGGGCCCCATACCGTCTGCCTGCAGAATGTGTGCACTGATCTACTATGTTAATACACCAGTGAAGTAAATTGTTAAGCATGTATGAGACTTTGGATGCTAGAAAGAAAACCAGGCAGAACACAATTGGATATGAAGAGAACTTGATTATATGTATTCTTCCATTATATAAATTTGACATTGCCTCACCTCAGCAATAAAGGAAGTCTGTATGTAAGCAGGTGTATTTAACTCTACTGTTAAGATTAAAAAATATTACTAAAGACAGTTCTCTCCTTACCACTGTTTGCATTCCCATGGTGGCTGTTATTATAAACTTTGTAGCCAGTGGGTATATATGATAAAGGAATCATTCTAGGATGACATAAAATAGGATGGGCCATAAACCCCAAATAAATTTTAAATACTTAACTAAAATAATGGTAGTGGAGACATTGCACTAGTTAAAAGTTATTCACTCTGCAATGGACACAGGGCGGTATGCGTGATTTTTTGTTTGGTCTGAGGAAGGGGCTGACAGCAGGCTGACTTGGGATCCCAAATGGGGTTGGGAAATGAGTCTGAGGGTAACAAATTCTTCTAATTCCAAATTCCTATAATTGAGGAAGACAAACGTCCCTGCTTGGCTACCTGAGATCAGGGCTGGCCTTGTTTACCTTTAACTTTTCTAGGTCAAGGAAAAAAATCTGCAGCAAGAAACTTCTGTGCGGCACTAGCAGGTCAACCCCATCACTCATGAGGGATGAAGATTTCCTGTGTTTGTTTTTAACTGGCCTGTCTTGCTTATAAAAGTACATCTCTTTTTCCCCAGAGAATTTGTTAATCAAGGTAGTTTGCAGGCTTCAGGAATTAGCTCATTTATGTGGGGCAGCAGAAGAATGAACCAGTTGGGAGCGCAGGCCCTGGGCTCAGGCTGCCTGGCCTTGTAGTCTGACTCTGTAGCCAGACAGCGGGGTGACCCTGGGCCACTTTGCAAGGCCTCACCCACCCTAGGAGGTAGCTACTGCTACTGCTATACGGGGACATTTTATAGATTAGAGGCTGAGTCACAGGGAGGTCTTATGCCTGGCACTTTATTTTCTAAATATCTAGCACAGAGTAAATAGTCAATAAAAGCCAACTATTACTCTGAGATGTTCGAAGCAAAAATCTGGAAGCTGTAGAAGTCATCTTGCTGGGGGCACTTTCTCATATTGTCTGGAATACAAGTTCTGAATTGTTCTTGTGTGCAAGGCTTTCTGTACTGTGGTTGAGGTATTTCGAAGAGATGGCTCCAGCATTCCTATCTGGGAGAAGCCAGGAAAGGATTGCACTGTGGTGGTATGGGCTCCATTCTCATGAGTTCTGTTAACTCCATGTGACACCCTACCCTAAACTAAGGATGGGGTTACCATCCCAGATTACTTACCACTGACGGAGAGCCCTGCCTCACTGGTTTCTGAGGTGCATTTGTAGGCATGTGTAATTATTTGGTGGACAATACTGTTTACTGGCCTCTGTAGGGCAAAGCCTGACACCTTTGATCTCTTGTTTCTTGGCTAACAGCAGAGCTAGTCCTCGGAGACTGGGAGCTGGGTTTTCCTCACCACCAGTATTAATGTAATTCACAGAAGGGAGGAGATCTGGATTCTAATCGAGAAACCATTCTGCTTTCTTTTACATGAAAACCTCCAAAATAATACTGGGGGAGTCTTCTTTTTCTCTAGAATTTTAAGAAACAAAGGTTCGCGATTTATTTCAAATGCTGCATTAAAAATATTTGTTATTGTTAAAAAAACAACAGCTTTAGGACAAGAAATTTGAATGTGCGTAGGATAAAACTTAACCAATGGAGAATTTGTTTCATATGTTAAGATCATGCTGAATCTCTTTAAGCACGAAGTCATTGCTGTTTTAAAGTTTTTCTATCAAAGTGTAATTCATATTAATATTATCAATTTTTACCTTACATAAAACGTTTAATCTGCATCTTACTGTGGTAGTTTTCAGCTGAATGGCAAATTTTATAGGGACTAAAAAATAAATAAATAAACTCAAGTACATACCTAATAACTTAAGAGGAAAAAAAATGTAGAAATTTAAAACAATCAAAAAAGGGGGCTTCCCTGGTGGCTCAGTGGTTGAGAGTCCGCCTGCCGATGCAAGGGGACATGGGTTCGTGCCCCGGTCCGGGAAGATCCCACATGCCATGGAGCGGCTGGGCCCATGAGCCATGGCCGCTGAGCCTGCGCATCCGGAGCCTGTGCTCTGCAACGGGAGAGGCCACAACAGTGAGAGGCCCGCATACCGCAAAAAAAAAAAAAAAATGATGGACAACTATCATTTAAAAGCGATAATGAAATGAAGGATTTCTTTGATAGCATTATAAACCACAGTGAAAGTGGAGCATATGCTGGTATCACTATAACACGGTCAAACCAAATTTATGTCGTGCTTGTGTGTGTGTTTGAACACACACTGACTTATGATCCTATTCTTTTATGTTTATTCTATTGTGCTCTATTTCCTTCTCGTTGATCAATGCAAAATGAATTTTTCTCTTCAAATTAGCCCCTGCTTCCCTCCAGCATAGGTGCTAAAATTTTTAAACTTGAGGCTCAGGTGTGGGGCCCTGGGCAACCCCAGCCAAATCTGACAGTATTTAATATTAGCCCCATCTCTATGTGGGGTTATAAGTCTAAACCAGTGGTTCTCAAAATGTGGTCCTAGAGCAAGCAGCATCAGCATTGCCTGGAGTGTGGTTAAAATGCAAATACTTAGGCCCTGAACCAGACCTACTTGATCAGAAACTCTGCGGCAGGGGCCCAGCAATGCGGGTGTTTAGTGAGCCCTCCAGTTGGTTCTGATGTTCATTAAAGTTTGAGAGCCTTTGGTCTTAACTTGGTCTTGCTGCCCTGTATCCTGTCTACCTGGGTTGACTTCCTAGATACACACGTACCTATAAAGCTCAGTTATCCCCTCTGATTTCCTCATGACTGGGTCTCTGTCTCTCTGACTGGGTTTATGCCCTGATTTCAGATTAACACTCTAGCTCCCAGCTGGGATTTCCACCTGGTCTGCTGGACCAGAGCCCTGTCAGCTCCTTTCCTTAAATATATCACAGTCCTGCTTTTACTCTTCTCCCCTCCTGGCTGGTGGACAAGTCTGGCATTGAATCAGTTGGGCCATTTGGAGCCAGTTCGCACTGGGGCATCTCCATGACCTGGGAACTCCATGCTGTGCCTCCCAGCAGGCCATAATAACACTGGCCTAAGATGACCTCCAGTCCCCTCACCTGTGGACGTTATAGTTGACATTACTATCCTTCTTTATTAGTCCCTGTCCTATAACCTGATAAACATTCTAACCTGCCTAAGGCCTCATTTTATATTACCCTGTCTCTACTGATCTGGATATCAAGAGACTGCATGAGCTATAACATCTATCTGAAGTCAGTGGATACCTTTGGAAAACACTACAGTAGAGTTAGGTAAACATTTTAGGGTAAAACATATATTGATTTGGGACAAATCCTTCAGAGTAAAGAAAGACAATGGTAGAAAATAAGTTATATTTGAATTACTTGAAGAAAATGTTGCCACTTTATGTTCTGAAATAAAGCATCACTTTGTGTTCTGAATATTCTAATTTACCTGATAGAGCATTCAATACATTTATCTTGTGAGGACTGGTATCCTCTAACTTCTGCTTTCCAAGTCCTAATTTTTCCACGCATGGATCCACCTACGGAATTTCTTTTCCCGAAACCTGAACACACCACTATCTTACTATCAGTTTACAGGAGACTCAATACTATAGCGTTTAATAAAATATTTGTGCTCATCCAGAGGAGCCTATAAGCAGCTACCACCGTGAAAGAAACTGAAGGTCACATTTATATGCCTAGAAAATAGTTCAACAAGTATTTCAAAACATTCTCCATTTCAACCTTTGGTCAAAGCCCTTTTATGTTTTAGCAATATTCACAATACTCGAAGAGGTCCTTTTTTCCTTGAATTGCATTTAACGCATAACCACTTGGCCCAGTTTAGACATAAGCTTTCTTACCCTAAACTCATGAGTCCTGCTTCTGCTTCTATTTGTCAGATGGATAGAAGTTTGTCAGTAAAGCCTTAACGAAAGGAATTTACATGCGTACTTATATTCATTCAATTTTTCATGGAGCAATTATTTATTCCATTCTACTATGTGCCAAGCACTACATTGGTGCTGGAATAACAGAGTCCTTGCCTGAAAAAAATCTTCTTGGGAATCCCCTCCCAGTCAGATGGATCTTTTCTTGTCAGAGATGGTGGGTATGGATTTGCCTCACAGAGAATGGGTGGGGACCAGGGAGGGGCTGTATGATCATCAAGATGTAGGACTTTGGAAAGTAAAATGTGATTTATGAAAGCACTGTTACATTCTGGGATGTGAAAATGAGGACCCAGATCAAAGAAACAAAGACAACAACATTTTACTTTTTCACAGTTGGTACAAGCTATTCATTTTTCATCGAATCTTCTACTACCTGCATACTCTGGGTTAATAGCAATCATCTTCCAAGCACTGCTTACTGGATGGCCCCTAACTGAAGCCTTGACCCGATTTCCTTTAAGAAATTGTCTAATCTGTGTCTATAGCATCCCTCTGGCCAAACATATGGTTGAATAATCAAATACGTTTAAGCATTTCCTGTGTCTCTAATTCTATCCTAAGTGCTGTGACAAATTAAAAACAAAGCAAATTCATTTTCTCCTTGGTATTATAGTTTTTTCTCTATAAATTCTACTGTATCATAAGTAACTTGAGGACAAGACTCATGTCTCACTCATTTTTGTGAACTCCATGGATTATCACATTATACTCAGTAAATATGATTGAATGGAAAAATTCATAAAGAAATTCATTTCTAGGGACTGTAGACTATAAACATCATCCTGAGATTTCTAGAACTCTTGGAAAAGTCAGTTCTGTTGGTGATAGGTCATACTGTTTCACCTTGTGAATGAAGGTCAACTTGACCCCAGGGAAAGTTAGTGTACAGACATGCCATTGTACTCTTGACCAGTCAGCAACATCAGAAACAGTGCAGCCATGCCTCATAATGATTTCCTTTGTTAAGCAGTGTCACTCACCTGATCTGAAGCCAAGTCAGCATGGGGGTTGTTCCTCCCCCGAATACCCAGACTGTGAAGAACACGAGGAGCAGAGTGGTGGTAAACATCATTTGCTTGGGCTGAGATTCTGTGTTCCGAATAGCTAAGGCAAAAGCTATCGCTCCTCGCAAACCTGATGGAGAAAAACCAAAGAAGGAAAAGAAACATCTGCACGAGTGTCATTCTCATTTCATTGAATTTATCTTTACAATTTACTGACAAACACAATTATATTTTAAAATTAAACTTTTAATTTTGAGATAACTGTAGACTCACATGCAGTTGTAAGAAATAATAGGGACTTACTGTGTGCCCTTTCCCCATTTTCTCCCCAGCGGTGATATCTCGTCTTGCAAAACTGTCTAGTACAATATCACACCCAGGATTTTGACACTGATATAGTCAAGATTCAGTACATTCCCAACACCATAAAGATTCCTCATGTTGCCCTTTATACTCACACCTATTTCTCTTCCACAAACTCCTTAACATCTGGCAGCCAGCAATCAATCATCCATTTCTATAATTTTGCCGATTCAGGAATGTTATATAAATGGAATCATGAAGTATGTAGCCTTTTGTAATTGGCTTTTTTTTCACCCAGTGTAATTTTTGGATACTCATCCAGGTTGCCAAATGTATTGATAGTTTGTTCCTTTTTATTGTTGAGTAGTATTTCCATGGTATGGATATTCCACAGTTTGTTTAACCGTCGTCTGTTAAAGGACACCTAGGTAGTTTCCAGTTTTGGGCTATTACAAATAAGGCTGCTGTGTGAATGAATGTAAGTTTTCAGCTCTCTGAGATAAATGCCCAGGAGTGCAATCACTGAGTTATATGGTATTTGCATATTTTTTTAATTAATTGATTTTAATTAAAAATTTTATTGAAGTAACATTATTTAAATTTATATGTATAACATTGTATATATTACAACATGTTTCACGTGTCCAACATTATATTTCTTTTTTTAATTTAATTTAATTTTTTATATATTTATTTATTTATTTATTTATTTTTTTGCGGTACACGGGCCTCTCACTATTGCGGCCTCTCCCATTGCGGAGCACAGGCTCCGGACGCACAGGCTCAGTGGCCATGGCTCACGGGCCCAGCCGCTCCGCGGCATGTGGGATCTTCCCAGACTGGGGCATGAACCCGTGTCCCCTGCCTCGGCAGGCGGACTCTCAACCACTGCGCCACCAGGGAAGCCCCTATAGCATGTTTTTAAAAGAAATTACTACCAAACTTTTCCAGAATGGCTCTAGCATTTTACATTCCCAGCAGCAATAAATAAGTCATCCAGTTTCTCTGCCTTTACCAGCCTTTAGTGTTGTCATTATTTTAAATTTTAGCCATTTTGATAGCTTATTGGGGTTATAATTTCCATTTTCCTAATGGTATTGTACATTTTTTAATGTGCTCATTTGTGATCTATCTACCTGCTTGGGTGAAATGGCTCTTTGTGTCTTTATCTCATTTTCTAATTGAATTGTTAGATGTTTGTTAATTTTGAGAGTTCTTTATATATTCTAGATAATAGTCCTTTGTTGGATATATAGTTTGCAAATATTTCCTCCCACTTTGTAGCTTTTTATTGATAAAGTCTAATCTGTTGATTTTTCCTTTTATAAATCATCTATTTGGAGCCAAGTCTAAGAACTCTTTACTTAGCTCTAGGTCCCAAAGATTTTCCCCTATATTTTAAAATTTTTTCTAAAAGTTATTTAGCTTTACATTTTACCTTTAAGTCCATGCTCATCTTGAGTTAATTTTGGTATAAGTGGCGAGTTTTAGGCTGAGGATCTTTTTTTTTTTTTTTTTTTTTTGCCTATGGATGTTTAATCGCTCTTTTGAATTGCTTTTGTACCTTTGTCAAAAACCAATTGGGTGTATTTGCGTGGCTCTATTCCTGGGTTCTCAATTCTGTTCCATTGATCTATGTGTCTATTCCTGTTCTGATGGTACACTGTCATGATTACTGTAGGTATATGGTAGGACTTAGTATTGGGTAGACCTCCTGCACTGTTGGTGGGAATGTAAATTGATACAACTACTATGGAAAACATTATGGAGGTTCCTTAAAAAACTAAAAATAGAACTACCATATGACCCAGCAATCCCACTACTGGGCATATATACCCTGAGAAAACCATAATTCAAAAAAACAGATGTA
This sequence comes from Phocoena sinus, assembly GCF_008692025.1. NCBI lineage: Eukaryota > Metazoa > Chordata > Mammalia > Artiodactyla > Phocoenidae > Phocoena > Phocoena sinus. The sequence goes on from NC_045766.1 coordinate 23,984,933, forward strand.
CCACAATGTTCATTACAGCACTATTTACAATAGCCAGGACATGGAAGCAACCTAAATGTCCATTGAGAGATGAATGGATAAAGAAGATGTGGCACATATATACAATGGAATATTACTCAGCCATAAAAAGAAATGAAACTGAGTTATTTATAGTGAGGTGGATGGATCTAGAGTCTGTCATACAGAGTGAAGTAAGTCAGAAAGAGAAAAACAAATACCTTATGCTAACGCATACATATGGAATTTAAAAAAAGAAACGGTACTGATGAACCTAGTGGGAGTGCAGAAATAAAGACGTAGACATAGAGAATGGACTTGAGGACACTGGGTGGGTGGGGAAGGGGGAAGCTGGGGCAAAGTGAGAGTAGCATCGACATATATACACTACCAAATGTAAAATAGTTAGCTAGTGGGAAGCAGCCGCATAGCACAGAGAGATCAGCTTGGTGCTTTGCTACGACCTAGAGGGGTGGGATAGGGAGGGTAGGAGGGAGGCTCAAGAGGGAGGAGATATGGGGATATATGTATGCATATGGCTGATTCACTTTGTTGTACAACAGAAAATAACACAGTACTGTGAAGCAATTATACTCCAATAAGGATCTATTTTAAAAAAAAAATCGGGTAGAGTGATTCTTATTTTTCATTTTCAAAACTGTTTTAAATATTCTAGATCTTTCGCCTTTCCATAAAATTTTAAAAGAATATTGTCTGTATTTACAAAAAAAATCTTTCTGGGCACAAATACTTTTAGAAAATCAAGTGTGTTAGACAACAAGGAAAACCAAGCTTATGGACCATTGAAAATTGATAAACGATTAAATGACATTTAAGAATTATTCCAGCCTAAGAACATACTTTTACAAAGTCTATAATCTAAGCTGACCTATTAAAACCTGCTTTTTTGTCTATTTTTCTTCTTTAATAATAATATGTTAATTGAATTTTTATGAAACCATATTAAGTATACTTGCAAGAAGATGTTAAAGAAGATTAAATGCTACAATTTCAAATCAAAGTGTGATGACATTATAAAAACAGATGTAGACTTTGAAGAAAAGTAAATAAAAGCACAAGTAGTAAAATAAAAAAGTTAAGATTGAAAATCTCTCTTGGGTAACACAAGACTTATAAGACATTTACAGGCTCTGTTACACCACGTAACAGGGCAAATAAACATTTATAATGATAGCAAGTATAAGTCAAAGGTAGTGATTTTTGCTACTTTTATAGGAAGGTTTAAGTCACATACATAAAATTTCAATGGTCCATTTTTTATAATATTTATTGTATTAATATCATCTAGGTTTCTAATTTTCTAAATCTTTATTCATACATTAAGAGACTTTTAGAAATTGGATACAGGTTAGGATGAGAAAAACTATAACTACTTTGGTCTTTATCCTTGGCTTCGCAACTTAGAATTTAATGTTCCTTTCTCATCTTTACACTGAGAATATACAAGAGACAAGTGGCATAACACAAGATCCAGAGGATTAGAATAGAGACTTAATATATTTTGCCTGAAAGAAGGAAGCCTCAGAAAGAGAGAGGAACGTGCACTCTGATTATAAAATTACCTTCAAGGAACAAAATGTAATGGAGGAAGAAAATTATTCTAAATCTCCATGTAGACAAGGAAATGGCCTGAAGATAAGAAAGATAACATTTGAAGTAGATATTAATAAAGAAAAAAAATTTTTTTCATCAGAAATTCTGAACACTTAGATGGCTGTACTCAAGAAGAGTACACCAGAGACGTTCATGCACTTAGACCCAGCTGGGGACAAGAGAGTGGGGATATTAATAACCCTTATTACTGGAGAATATTTCAATAATGTTCTCTCCAGGAAATACAAATGGTGTCATTAGGGAATGAGAACTGAAAGAAACAGTTTTCCAACAGCCTTCTATATCTGAGGAGAAAATGTATAGGTTAAGGTAAAGCTCCTAGCAGTGTTTAATCAGGACAAGACTGGGGATAGAAAGTGATCTTTTCTTTTTCCCTTCTCCTCAAGCTCACATTTCCAGAAGTGTCCATAAAGAAGCATTACTCCAGTTAAGTGGTGTGTATTAGAAATATTAAGTGATAAGACTCTAAGTATTTGTTTTCATTATATTGAATATTTGTGTGTGTGTTTGGCTTTGTTTTTTCATTTTTTGTTTTGTTTTTACTTTGAATTTTGTGAGAAAGAGAAAAATAGAGACTGGAATAAAAGTTAAAACTTGCTACGTCATGTTTATTGTAAAGTTCATGTTAGTTATCAAGGGCAAGGAAGGACATAATCATTTATCTTCCTGAATATGTTTAATAATGTATTGTTATTATGTTAAACTAGCATAACTAGGCTCTTAAATCTAAATTATCTATACATGAGCAGTTCTTAGTTTAAAAATATACTCAAAAGATATATGTTATTCTGACTTCTAAAAAAATCTGTATCCTATAAATAAAACTCTATATTTACAGGAGATGCAATGTAGAGATCTCTTTAAAAAAAAGAAGAAAGAAAAATGCAGCCACTGCCTTGCACTTGTACTTGTGGAATATTAAGAAACATTGATATTTAGAACCAAATTCAAGATGGCTCTATAAGAGAAGCCCTCCCTCATATAATGGTCACCTAAAAAAACACAGAAACAGTGTGTTTTTGGAGAAGAGAGTATCTGTCTGTAGCCCTGGCCATTTTTCGCAAATATGGCTCATGCCACATGTGAGATGGCCTAGTAGCATGGGAAGCATGGAACTGAGAAAGGTGAGGTCACTAAGTAGACAAAGTGAAGCTCCTTTAGAACTCTAGCTGAGAACAACTGCCTACATACCATTCATCCTTTATGATGCCAAAGTTACTGATCACGCATTTGGCACCTAGACAATTGTCAAATCAATGGCCATTCATTGCTTCATTCAGCACGTATGTGTCTTAGCCTGACATAACAAAATACCACTGTCTGGGTGGCTCCAACAACAGAAAATATTTCTCAGAGTGTGGAAGCTGAGATGTCTAAGATCAGGGTGTCAGCATGGCCAGGTCTGGTGAGAGCTTTCTCTCTGGCTTGCAGAAGGCTACCTGCTTGCCATGTAAGAGCAAGCTCAGTGGTGTCTCTTCTTAATTCTATCATAGGGCACCCCACCCTCATAACCTCATCTAAACCTAATTGTCTCCCAAAGGCTCCATCTCCAAATAACATCATATTGGAAGTTAGGGCTTCAACTTATGGATTCGAAGGGGACACTATGTGAGGGGAGTCCATAGCAAGATGTACTGATTATCTGTTATGTGGAGGCTCTGGGCACACTTATCCTATCTCCTTCACACCATGGATTTGGGAAACAGAGGACTTTAGGACTGAAATAAATTACTTAGGCTACCAGCAAAATACTAGAAATTAAAGATTAGTACTGATTTAGGAGTTTCTTTTAGCAAAACACTATTTTCCAAGGACACATACCATTTTGCTTACAAACCAGGAAATTCAGAACTCATTATCAAAACTTGTGTTTTATTTTGTTTAATGGGTACTTTGATTCTTTGGATTTACCTTTGTTTTTCTCTTTGTTTTGGCCAACTAATGGACATAATTTTATACTTTTGGGGGTTATAGACTATATCATCTCATTTTAGATGGGTTTACTGCTCAGAGACTTGATGTATTTCACATACTCAGTTGGAAAGTTAGCATCATCTTGTGGAATAAAAGAATTACCTGAAATTAAATGTGGTTTCATTTAAAATTGGCCTCTAAGGGATTCTTATGTTAATTATGTCGATGTTCTATTCATAACAATAGAAGACTATTGAACCAAGGAAAGCTTTCAGTCAAGGACCCCTGCTGCAGAAAAGGTGCAGCTTCCTGTTTATCTTTAAACAGCAAAAGTGAAACTTAATCTGTTATAAATTGGCAAATGTGTTCTGAACAGGGTGAAGGTCTATTACAGCTACATTTAAATCACAAGAATACAAGTACCCCCTAAGGCATTTGCATTGAAGGTGCAAAGCAAGAGTCTAAACCTTAATTATTGAGCACTCACTCTGTGCTACCTGTTACCCAAGGCACGGTGGGGGGATGCAATGGTGAGGAAGCTTGGGCTCCTCTATTTTAGGGCTCATGGTTCTACAAAAATGAGTCTCTTAACAGGTAAATTATGATAAAGTATATTAGAGGTATAAAGAGTATGCTTTGCATGTATAGTCTGTTGAAGAAAAAGGTAAGATTGCTAAATTTCATGAGGGCCCAAATCATGGCCATTGTCAACAAATGTGCAATGTTTAAGGCACTGAAATCAATGGTGGGGTGAAAGAGGTCTTTGCACATGTGGTTTTCTATACTTGAATCATTTTTCTCCCATTCAAATTTTCTCTAGTTCTTTCTTCTATAACCCTCACCCAAATTTCACCTAATTCTAATGATCTTCAGAGTTCAGCTGTGCCTCTGATTTCTCTATGAAGCCTCCACTGAGGTCTGGGCCTGGGTTAGGCTAACTGACATTCCCAGTACAAACTGTGCTTGGCCTATCAGGTGACTTATGACATTACACTGTAATTGGCTGGCTCTTTGTTTATCCACACACGTAGAGCGATGCCAAGCGCATAAAAGGTCAATGAACAGATGAATGTTCTGATTCTTCATGATTCTTGATTACAAACGGAAAAGTGATTGATATCTCTTAGTTCAATGGAATGGCTGAGTAATTGTTTCTTCAAGTTTGGCTTCTGCCCCTTTATTATTTATTGAGATCCTCAAAGCCTCGTACTGAGAGTCGAGAGACCTGGGATCTGTTTTCAGTCCTGCCCGGCAGGATGCATGATCATTAGCCTCGTCTGAATCTGTGTTGTCTCATCACTAAATGGAGGTTTTAAGACCAGCTTGTGGTCTTTAACCAGAAGCGCACATCAGAATCAACTGTGAAACTTAAAAATGTATGAGTTATTCATGCTAGTGTCCTGACTCTAGAGATTTGGATTCAGCAGAGAATGAGTTACCTGAAAGCTCAGGCTCCTCTCTCTTCCCTCTGTATGTACCACCTTGGTCCAAGGCCCATCACCTCACACTCTGACTGTGCCCCTGACCAACACCCTGGTCTCTCGGCCTAACAGCCTCCATCCTTTCTTCCTTCCAGTCTATCAACGTCCCTCTGAACAGTTTCCTCAGAATCTAGCTTTTTGAGGTGGTGATCTGACCCAGAAACCATAAGTGGCTTCCTACAGCCCATAGAAACACTTCAATCAGAATTTTGCTCCCCTGTCCGGGTCTACCTCCTCTTGTCCACTGAGAGCTTTGCATACCAACAAGGTGGTCTTCTTTCTCTCAGTAAACAATGGTTATCCTTGCCCCTACGCCATGATCCCACTGTTAAGCCTGTGTTTCACTTCTTTCTGCCTCTATTCCACCCCCATGAAGTTTTCCTGAAATACTCCAGTCCACATTGCTCTCTCTTTCTTGGAAATCCTATAAAACGCATTGCTCATGCCACTCATACTATTAAATGATAGTCTGAGATGAATCAGTAGTTTAATATGATCTATTCTTTACTCTCAATTACTAATCTTTTAAAAGGTTGGAGTTACAACTTCTTTACACAACGTAATATCTCTCATAGTATCCAAAACATGAAACTCAGTAAATGCTTTCGAATGGAATGATGACAGTGGCTTCAGACTCTCGAGATATGAGGTTGTGACGTTCATGTGTTCCTTCATTCATTCGGGCTCTAGGGGATAGCAGAAAACAAGAGATAGTTTCTGCCTTAAAGGGGCTTCCAGATTAGTTTAAAAAAGAAAAAAAAAGTAATATGTAAGTTGTTGTGAAGAAAACAAAAGTAGGATAAGAAGATAGAGGATATATTTATGTGAAGGGTTGGAGGATTTAGGGTGGTTAGGAAAGCCACTTTGGTTAGGTGACATTTGAGCATAGACTCTAATGAGGGAGAGGCCATGTGGGTGTCCGGAAGAAAAGCACTCCAGGCTTCTGGAACAGTAGGCGCAAAGGCCCTGAGGCAAGGATATGCCTGATATGTTCGCATGGCAGCAAAGGGGCTGGTGTGGCTAGAATGGAATCAATGGGGGGGGCGGGAGGTGGGGGGTGAGTGGAAGGAGATAATGCTCAAGAGGTAACCGACCCAGATCATGCTGGGCTCTTGAACAGCAAGGCTTTTGAATTTTATTTTGAGATGGAAAACTTCAGGAAGGTTTTTGGCAGGGTAGTGCTAGGATCTATTCTATGATTAAAGGGATCGCTTTGGCTCTGTTATGAAAAACAGATCTCCAGGCTGGAGGCGGGAGGTCAGTGAGAAGCCTGCTGCATAATCCAGGCAAGAAGTGGAAGTGGATCAGAACAGGATGGTAGCATGGTAAGTACTGGAATAATGTCAAAGGTTGACAATATTTGCTGATGGGTTGGATGAGGGGTATGAGAAGAAGAGAGAACTCCAAGAACTTATGGCCTGAACAACTGGAAGAATTCGGGGAAACTGTGGGAAGAGCATATTGGGGTGTCTGGGGGAGATCAAGGGTTATATTCCAGTCATGTGAAATCTATGATGCCTAGTAGTCATACAAGCGCAGAGGTTGAGTGGGTGGTTGGAGCTAAGGGTCTGGAGTTCAGGGGAGAGGTTAGAGTCGTTTTTACTGGAGACAGTGGGGAGTTGGGAGGAAAGTTTGGAGTTTGAAAAGTGTGGGAAGATAAAGTTGATTTTTAAACCATGTTTTTCTCTTGCTTTAAGGACTTTGTGCTGCTTCTCGCACCTCCAGTGCTCTTGCCAGGCTTCCCCTCGCCCCCTTCCCCAGTCTTCCCCCTGCCGGCCCCCAGCCCTGGCTGCTCCTCATTCATTTCAGTCCTCAGAAAGGCTGCCCTGACCATGCCATCTAAGTGCCCTCCACTCGAACCCAGGCCTTTTTTACATGTCATTTATTACACTGATCACCATCTGAAATTATATGTTTGTTTTTTAGCCTTTAAGACCTGTGTCCCTCCACAAGACAGTGAGCTCAGTGACAGCAGGCCCAGTGCTAGGATGGTGCCTCTCATATAGCAGGCACTCCTTAAGCATTGGATAAATGCATGAGTGAATGGATGAGGGAAACATCATATTTTGCCTTTGAAACACAATTGGAATCCAAAGGAAAATGAACAGTAGTTGGACAGGGATGCAGAAATGTCCCTGAGAAACTGACCCATTCTTTAAAAGAAATATCCCTTAGATAAGTTATTTTGCTGCCTTTCTTTTCATTTGGGATATAATCCATCGCAATACCTTTTTTTCCTTTCATTTCAAGTACTGTGAGGGGGTTGATTTCAAAGATTTAACACATTCTCATCAGTCTGATAAATCAAACCCTAGTCTGAGTCTACAATAGAATTATGTATTGCTTTTACCTTTGCTGAAGTCCCATGACCTTGCAAAAGGTAACTACTTTCAGCAAAAATGTCAGTCTGATTTCAAAATACATTTTCCAGGATAGTACAACCTTGTTATACAGTCCCAGTTTCAGTTCAACGTCGTTTTATCACATGGAAGCGAAGCCAACAGATTGTTTCAGTGAAAAAGCCTCTGCATTCAAAAATAAATTGAGTTTTTCTGGAAACTAAGTCTGTGTTAGACAAGCAGAACTTTCTTTCCTTCATCTCTCTTCCTGAACTTGAATCATTTAAACCTAAGGCCACTGAGAAGGAATGCGACATAACTTCAATATATTTTTGCATAAAATGAAATTTGTTTTTGGACACCTTAGGCAGCCGGGAAGGGTAATTGTAAATAGGATTAGCTCTGTCACAGCTCTGAGTCAACATGCATAGATGCCTCTGTCTTTGGAAGTTTATTTTTACGTAGGGAAGGTAGATGTGGTAGGAAACTGGAATAATCCTTGCCACTAGCTGAAATCTTCAATGGAGGGTTTCAAGAGAAAGGCTGAGAGAGATCAGAAGAAAGTCAACTTTCTGTGAGCAGTACCCAACTTATGGCCAGCTTGTGTTTCAAAGGTCAACTTATAAGTTTCCTATTTGACCAGTGGTTCTCAACTTGGGTGAGTGTGTCCCCCAGGGAATATTTGGCAATATCTGAGGACATTTGTGATTGTCCACAACTGGAAGGTGGGAGGCGCTAATGTTAATCTAGTGGGTAGAGACCAGGGGTGCTGCTAAATATTCTACCATGTACAAGACAGACCCCACAAAAAGGAATTATCAGTCCCCAAATATCAATAGTTGCTGGTTTGAGAAACCCTAGTTTAGACACTGGATTGCTTTTTTTCCCATAGGATCAACGCTAAAAATATTCCTACTGCAGAGGGCTATTTTGGCAAAGATGGCTATCTGTCCACCGGAACCTATTTTTATCATCCATGCTATGCTGCTATAACTGCATAAACTACATTTCCTAGCGTCTCTTGCAGCTAGGAATACAGCTGGTTCTCACCGGAGAAATGAGAGCAGAGGTGATACATGTCATTTCTGGGCCCAGGCTTTTAAGAAAAGCTACCTACCCCAGTCTCTTTCCCATTGTTCCACCAGCCAGTTATAAATCATGATGAATCCCTATAGCAGTAGTTCCCAGACTTTAGCTACATCAGCATTACCTGGAGGACCTGTTCAACCTTAGATTGTTGGGCTCCACCCCCAGAGTGTCTGATTTCAGTCGGTCTGTGGTGGGGCTTGAGGATTTGCATTTCTAACAAGTTTCCAGGTGTTGCTGATACTAATGGTCCAGGGACCACACTTTTAGAACCCTTGACTTAGGGGATTGTGATGCCACAAGATGGAAGGAGCCTGGTGATATCTGAATCACCACTTGGAGGAGAGGCATCTTTCCCCCACCCTCATGTTAATATCAACCCTACCTGGGACTTGAATGAGAGAGGATTTACTACTGTGGTTCAACAACTGAATTTTAGGAGTCTGTGTGTTCTAGCAGCTTAGCCTATCATAAGGCTCTCTACGTCTACCAAACCTACATCTCTCTCCCTTACATGTCCCTGTAGAATCTCAGAATATTTTCTTAACAGATGAGGGAATACGGGCTGGGAAGGATGGAGTAGCAAGGTTACATAGTAAATGGTATGGCTTGTTATTCAATCTGTTTCATTCCCCCCATTGAATATATAACCCATAACAAAGATTTAAAAAATCACGATTATCTCAATAATTTGAATTTTTAGGAAAGATGCGAAGAAGAAAATTTTCTTCCCCTTTCCCAGGCAGACGATCAACCTGAGGCAACATTTTGAAAAAGATGTTTTGCCTTTTGCTCTCCCTCCCCAATTCTTTCTGCACCTTCTCTCTCTGTGTCTCGGTGTCTCTGTCTCTCTCCCCCTTTCCGGGCATTACTGCCATCATGCTGCCCTCCCCATCCCAGTCCCAGACACCCGACTCTAAAGTGATCGGTTTTTGACTCTCCAGTCAAAACCCCCATTTCCGCACGCAGCCAAAATGAGCTTCCTGCCAGGAAGAAAACAATTGGAAGGAAGAAATCTGCTGGGGAAGGGTAGCACACAATTCTCCTGAAGGGCGTGCTTTTTAAAATAGTTAACATGCGTGCTTTCACGTTTACTTGTGGAATTTAAAACAGCTCCAGGAAGGTCTAGTGACATTTTTCAGGCACTGAGGGAAGTGGACGGTGAGTGGGACTGAGGATCCTGTAAAGGGAGGGCAATGCTGTTATTCACAGGCAGGGGACCTCTGGTGTCTCCTTCTGCCCTCAAGTGTGATCACAGGTCTCTAACTTTTGGAAGAGGGTCAGTGGGAGGCTGGGCAGTGCGGCTGGGACCCAGCCCTACTCACAGAGGTTTGGGCTGTCTGTGAAGGATTTGGTTGCCCAAACAGCACTGCAATGTCCCCAGTATATTAGAGCAAGTGCTGATAATTCCTAAATGATGTAATGGCCCTATGGAAATTTAGCACAAGGCATTTTTAAATGTAAATGCTTCTTGCTCATTTGCACATATAACTTACTAGAGTCAATCCTATTGACTTCTTCTGAACTCTAGCCACAGAACCTGAGGGCAGAATTAGAGGGATTTATGCATGGCACAGACAGACTTATTTTTTGAGCTTGGTTCGTGTGTATTGATAGTTTTCTAAGGTTATGTCTACCTAATGCCCCAAACAAGCAAGCAATTAGTAAGCAAATTCAGGCCGAAAACAGGGAAAAACAATGTGGTCCTTTTGTTTGCCTCAGCGGACAGGTTAGCTTGGTTAAAACTATCAGCCAGATATTTGTGATATCTGTGACACTCCTGAAAAACTGAAATGCACACAAAAAGTTCCCAAATTAAATAAGATTATTTATTTTTCTGTATCTAAGACCTTATCCTTGAAACGCAGGGAGAGGTGACAAGTGTTCTGGGTTGTCCCCTTTCATTACTCAGTGTCTCTCAGGAGCTAGAGTGTTCTTATTGGCTACTCTGTCTCTATAGTGTGGTTGGGTAATCTACAAGGCCTTGCCACTTTTTCACACTCAATAAATGTCTAAGTAGATGGTGGCATTTTGCATGTGTCAACTTGTCCCAGAGGGGGCTCCAATATATTTTCCTCACAAAAACTGGTATTTTGAGTTTCACTTTGAGTTGACAACGTTGCACATCTTAGTGCGAGGAGTAGGTCACTGCTGCAACTAAAAGTAGAGTATCAGCAATTGTCCTTAAATGAAGGGGAGGGGGTGGAGCCTCGGGTCTCGCCTTCCACAGGTATGTCACTAGCACTTAGCATTGGCCTCAGACTAGGTCCTCAGCAGTGATCTGAAGGTCAAACCTTATTTAGAATAAAAACCTTAATCTCCGATAGGAGGTTTTTCCAAGAGCAGTTGTGAGTTTATATGAATCATGTCTCTGTGAAGCACTAACGGCTATCTCCTCTCGGGTGGTTAGAGAGAGTGATGGAAACTCCCAACTGTTGAATGTGGCCTAAGTGGCGGTCCCTGTGCCAGGCATTTTATATACACTTTCTACTCTGGTTTTCAACACTGACCGTCTAACGTAAGTACCATTTTATAGCCACGGGAGCTGAGGTTTAGAGAGAGTTAACCATATAGCGCCCCATGGCTGAGCCTGCTTCAAAGCCTGAGCCCTCTGCATTTCACCAAAATGGTAGTTCCTATTTAGAAAATATGTGGGGTGCCCAATAGAATCTAATATGCTGCTTAAAAATGCAAGAGCTAGTAACTTTTCCTGTGAATTTATTTTGGAACTAAGTGAAGAATAGGCTATTTTGACCTAATCATAGGAGAACACTATGGGGCTGGCTGTAGCTCAAAGCTAGTTCTCAGATGCTCTGCATTTGTCATCATCACATAAACTTTTCTCAGCATTTGAAACTATGAGGACTTAATGGGATCTTCGGTTCATCCGGACCTGCCGTGCTTGTCTACTTTGTCACAGCAATGCGTCACGTGGTTACTTGTTATTTAAGATGTCTTTTTTCTGACTGTTTGACACACTGGTTGGAACATTTTCATGACTCATTTCCTGCATAAGCTGGTTAACCCTGTCCCGTTTGAAGACCGCAGAAGACCTTCACCAGTCAGCCACCTGCTCACTAATGCCTTCCCCGGGCCACCGTGGGTGTCACGTGAGAGAGGTGGGGACTTGGTAGATGTTCATCCACTCTAATGGAGAAAATGTTCTCAGCCTATGTCCCATTAGCTGGTTAGTGACCTTGTACTGGTAAGGAAGAGATAGTGGCCTAATTGCACAAGATACACCCGGAGCAGGAAGGAGATATACCACCACGGGAGCGGGAGGGAACCCTGGACTCCGCGGGAGGGGCTGAGAACAGGAAGGCTTGGCAAGGAATGCTTGACAACGTGATGGTGTCATCTGGGCTGTCGCTCTCTGGAAGGATGAACAAAGGAAGAGACAAGGAGAGAAAGAGTCCTGTCAGGAATTCCCTGGCGGTCCAGGGGTTAGGACCTGGCGCTTTCACTGCCAAGCCTGGGGTTCGATCCTTGGTCGGGGAACTAAGATCCCCGCAAGCCAAGAAAAGAAACAGTCCTGTTGCTTAGAAGACTCAGACTCTCAGACAACCCTCGTACATACATCTAAAGAAATTTTTTCCTGAGCTGAAGTCAAACCTGATTCTTTTTTTTTTTTTTTGCGGTACATGGGCCTCTCACTGTTGTGGCTTCTCCCGTTGCGGAGCACAGGCTCCGGACGCGCAGGCTCAGCGGCCATGGCTCGCTGGCCCAGCTGCTCCGCAGCATGTGGGATCTTCCCGGACTGGGGCACGAACCCGTGTCCCCTGCATTGGCAGGCGGACTCTCAACCACTGCGCCACCAGGGAAGCCCCAAGCCTGATTCTTGATTCAAATCATTTGGCTCATATAAAAGTCCCAGGGTTTTTAATGAGATCTTAGGTCTTTAACTGGAAATCATAAACATCCATCCAACACAAAGCAAGCAAAGATTTGAAAAATAGTTTCATATCCGAATGCTACTGTTGAGGAAGTATTAACAATGTTTACTGTTATGAATGCTCAGGGAAGGGTTTTTTAGCCAGAAGTGAGTAGGTAAAAAATATTTTCTTTTATTTCAAAAACAAAAGTCTTTATTTGTTGATCTCTTTCCTTAAATTTATTGTTGCTTAGCTCCCACCTGGGCAAACATGGTCTGAGAGCTGCCTTTGGGGTCAATTCCAGATTCAGAAGTTCCCAGGCTGATAGAACAGGAATGGATAGTCCTTAAGTGAAATTTTAGTGAAATGTACAATTTTAGTTGCATAGACATTGTTGTAGGTTGTTCATTCATTTGCCTATTCATTCGTCAATTATTTGTGGAAGGTTCAAGTAGTGGGCTGGGTGCTGAGGTACAGAGTGAATGAAACAGATAAGTATTTGGCCTCACAAAGCTCCCTGTCTAGAGGGGCACACAGGCAGGCAAACCAAAAATCATGGTAGAATGTGATGGGTGCTAGGGGAGGAGAAGTATTGGGTGTTACGGAAACAGAGGAGAGGGACGTCAACCCAGACCTGAGGAGTTACAAGGTTTCCTACAGGAAGTGATGTCTAAGCCAAGATCTGAAGGATAAAAGGTATTAGCTGAGTAAAAGAGTGAGGGGTGGGGCTGTGTGTGTGGAAAGGGGTCCAGACAGATGGAGAGCCTGCGTGAACAGGGAAAGAATTCCACATACTCGAGGAACTGGAGGAGATTCTGTAACTGGGTAAACATTGCTGTGCTGATCAGATGGCAAGGGGAAGGACAAGAAGCAATGGACTTGAGGATATGGGGAGGGGGAAGGGTAAGCTGTGACAAAGTGAGAGAGTGGCACTGACGTATATACACTACCAAATGTAAGGTAGATAGCTAGTGGGAAGCAGCCGCATAGCACAGGGAGATCAGCTCGGTGCTCTGTGACCACCTAGAGCGGTGGGATAGGGAGGGTGGGAGGGAGGGAGACACGAGGGGGAAGGGGAAGGGATATGGGAACATACATGTGTGTGTGACTGATTCACTTTGTTATGAAGCAGAAACTAGCACACCATTGTAAAGCAGTTATGCTCCAATAAAGATGTAAAAAAAAAAAACAACACAAAATAAAAATTGAAGTTCTTCAACTTGAATGCTAAAAAAAAAAAAAAAAGGAAGCAAGCCTGGCACCCAAGGGGGTCCAAAGCAGAACAGAATAAGGTGAGAGGGATGGATTGAAGAGAGAGGTTCAGAACAGAAACCACAAATTGTGATTATGTTCTGGGATGCACTTCTCAAACTTTCACATACATGCGAATTGCCTGGGGATTTTGTTAGAAAGCAGATTCGGATTCAGCATTTCTAAAGAGACCCCAAGTGATGTCCTAGCTGCTGGTCCCTGGACCACACTTTTGGGTTTGAAGGATCAACAAAGCATGGAAGTGTCCCTTTTACATGGTGGCTGGTAGTTATTGTGGGACAGTCCTGGTGGCTTAATAGCGTTCCATTAATTTGGGTGGTCATAGACACAGAGTCCTGTTCCTAGGCACTGCTGAAAAAATAACCTTGACTCTTCACTTTCATGAATTCCACTTATGTTTTCTTCCTGGGTATAACTGATAAATCAACTGGGAAGGCCACTTCTTGGTCAAAGTCTCAGACTGGCTCTGACAATGGCCTGATTGGTGGCTCACCAAAAAGACACTGAGAAAGGTTGTCACCTACACCTGGGCAGTGGTCCTTAAGCTGTCCTTCTGTAGAACACTGAGGTTCTATACACTATTTCCCAGAACTTGAATAGTAATGGCAGTCTTTTTACCATTAAGGGGGAAAACACTGAATGCTAATGGGAAAGTTTTCTTAGTTTTACTTCCAGGCCTTTCTCTCAGTTCTTTGGTGCCAGCAGCTGTCTGAATGCTAATGAGTGCTGGGGACGATCAAATGAGCGACAAGCAACATCAGTAGCAAAGCCTGGCCACGCTTGGTGTTGTTGTCTTTATGGCTATGTAAACTCTTGGATGAGGTTTTATATTATATCCATTCACTGAGGTCACATTTCCCCGGTTAAAAACCCTTCCTAGTTTATGCAATAGGACACATCAGGGGTGCAATGTCTCTTCAAAGTGCAACAGAAATGGACAAATTGGAGAATTATGTCCTGTGACCCACCGTTGGGGCCCTTGAACCTGCCCGGGTGCTTCAGGGCCTCCGTTCCGTCCGGATCAGCACAGCAGCTCTGCATGGAGCCTCTGAAGCCCAGTAGGCTAAAGTCCCCAGCCACGGTGGTTTCAGGAAGGCTGCCAGGGCTCAACTGGGCTTGGTTTTTCCTCTCCTTCAAGCAATTCTCGGCTCTTATTTAGTTTTAAATTAAATCAAAATTGCAGCACATGGATTTGAGTTAAAACAAGAGGCCCAATCTTTGTAATATGCACCACATCAATAGGAAAGCTAATTTGTGCAAAGCACATCTCCTCCTTTAATTTAAACCACAGAGTTCCGCTTCTCCGGTTTCAAGGGAGCTGAGAACTGGGCAGGGCAGCTCACCCCAGGCACTAACTAGGGCTGTGCTGAGAGGGACAGGAACAGTTTCAGGGGAGCTTAGCGGTCCTCTTAAGCCCTTTGTTCCGGGTGTCACATGATACAGCAGAGCAGTTGTGAACTCCTGGCCTTGAATTTAAAGAAGGTCTGAAAATGTCTCAGGGTAGACTTCCCCAACTGACTCTTAACTGCAACCTAGCTACCAAAAACAGAAATTGCGTTATTAAAAGCTTCTCAAGGCAAATGAAGCAGAGAGCCCACACTGCTCCTGACCTTGAGACCTCATTTTAAGGTTCCAAGGTTGCATGTGTGTGGATTACTAGATTACACAAAACCAATCGGGTAGGGTCTGTGCTAGGTGAGAAATTCAATCTGGGTCCTGATAGTTGCTTCGCTCAGTTTAAGTGGCTCTAGAGGCCAAAGGTGGAGACGGTGGGGGTGCGGGGGGTGGGGAGGGCACAGGGTGGTGGAAGTGGCAGTAAGGTCATCAATGAACAATGTGTGCTTTGCTCAAAAACATTGCTGTACCCCAGCCATCTACACAGCTCCATGCCTTGCTTCAATGCTCACTGCCGGTAGTGTGTGCTCCCCAACAGGAGGTAAGTAATAAGCAGCTGGATCCCTCTGCAAACTGTCACCTCCAGGTGCATCCAGATTTGGAAACAGGTCTGATTCAGGTTTTATGGGGCCTGAAACTTACACATTTTTGGATCCTCTTTAAGAAAAATGATACAAAAACACCTTTCACAAATTTTATATACGATTAGGACACACTGCTAGCGCCCATCCCAGGGTCTTGGAAGGGGGACACAGGGAGCTTAAAACTGAAGCTTCTTTAACTTTACAACTAAATCCACTTCTGCTTGAAATACATCACCAGTTCTCTACCTGCCCAGTGCAAAAAGGCATGTACAAGGTGAGGGTAAAGGTGATGGAAAAGGCTTTGTCAAATAGTAGGTGTAATTGACTAAGACAGAAATTCTGGTTCTTATTTGATTGGTCTTTGAAACATCTGTGGTGCATCGGCTTAGGGAACCAAGCTTGGCCCAAAGCCAAGTTCTCTCTCTTAGCCTGCAAGCCACCTTAAGGGCAGGGTTCTCATCGCTGTCTTTGTTCACCCAAATGCCTACCAAAGAGAGCCTGTCAGGGAGTGTCTGCTGAATGAGTAGCTGGGTGACTGATTGAGGGATTGTGTAAATAAATTCACGCTCCCATTTTAGATCGAGGGTCATTGTTGTTTATCTTCTCCAGAGGACTCTTTGAAAAATGTTTTAAGTTATGTAAAGAAAGGCTCCATCTAAATTTATTAGTGAAGCATGGACAAGTGGTTTCCACCAGACAGCTTCCAAAATTATCCTTCTTACTGGATGACCAAAGCCACTCTAGACATAATTAAGAACATTAAACTACATTATAAGCAAATATTCTTTAAGGGGTTTGGCTGTTTCTTCTGGTTTCAGCAGCTGTTGTGCCCACACACCCAGAAAAGGCTAGACAGTGTGTTATTCGATCTGCTTTTTCACTTCCTCCTCAGGCTTACATTACCTTACGTTGACCTTTTAAATTCTGTACTTCCTGGTAAATATATTTAAAACTTTAGGTCCTGAGTGAGGTATGGCATATCAGAATTCATGCAGAAAATCAAAGCCCAGTCTGGACCATTCTTTTGAAGAAAAATACTGCCCTGCACATGGTGAACTCCACTGGTCCTTCCTACACTCTCACAGGGGTCAGTGGGTGCAGTGTAGAACCTGAGACTATGGCTGGGAGGGGTGTCACCCACGTGTGTGGTTTACTGTGAACAGGATCGGGGTCAGGTTTTCATGAGAGACATGTTAAGACATGCTGGAGTTGGCCTGGGCTAGGAAGGGCACGGTTTTGATTTAACTTTTGTTCTCATGACCTTGAGGGTAAATCTGAAGTTGTGTCAAGACAGATGAGAAGGCTCTAAATTCAAAGTCAAGAGGCCTGGGTTCAAGTCTCAATTTCATCTCTTATGAGTTGTCAGATCGTGAGCAAGATACTCAAAAACTCTCCATGCCTTTCTCTCTCTCTTTCTTTTTTGTAATCTGCAGGAAGAGACCAAGAGCGCCTATCTTATCTTGCCCTGGCTATGAGTCTCAAAACATTACCCACAAAAGGTCTTAGAAAGGTATAAAGTGACTTTGGAGTTGAGCATCTATGATTCCATTACATAACCATATAACATAATCTCCTCATTTTTAAGAAGACAGCTTTTTAGTGGAAAATCCAATGTTCTTAATGCTAGGAACTAGCAGATGGATATTCCCTTGAATTAAACTATTAATGTCAATCCCATTAAAGTGATGGGGTTATTATTTTTCTTCTAGAGGATGAAGATGATCTAGAACAGGGCCAGATAGTAAATATTTTAGGTTTTGTGGGTCATACAATTTCTGTTGCAACATTCGCCTCTGCTCTTATAGCACAAAAGGCAGCCACAGACAATATGTAAACAGAGGGGTATTGCTGTGTTCCAACTTTAGTTACAAAATTCCTGTGGGCTAGATTTGGTTCAAAGGCCATAGTTTGCTGACTCTCTGATTTAGGATATCATAAAGGTATCACCGAATTCTGGGCTTCCGCACATCCCCTGGTCATACACACCATACTTCTGGCCTCAGTTTTTAATGCAGCTCCAATCCAACAGCTAAGCAAACATAGAAGGTGCCAAATCCAGAAAGCCACGAGGTTATTTGGGCAGACACTTCACATCCCAACATGGCTATCTAAACCTTGCACTTCTCTCACAATCTTCTTTGTAAAAAAAAGCATTGTTTAAAATATAATCTCCAAGTTTTAAAAATAAACCGCCATTCTCCAGAGTAAAGCTACTGATATTTTGATGGGAACGAAGGAAAAGTGCTTCCCAACTCCTAGAAATGCTTTGCAAAAGTGCAACCCAGTGCCGACTTCTTATTTATGTGATCCAATTTGCCTTTTGCTTTCCCACAATGGAGTCAATCATTACCAAAGTTCATCACTGCTCTAAGTCAAAGATCACCTATCGGTACGAATTATCCTCTGTATGACTCCCTCTCTCACCCCGCCGGCATGTCTGGAAACATAGAGCAGCACTGTCCGAGGCCTACAGAAGGACATTTTTAAACTCTGGGTCTCCGTTTGCCAGTACTTGATTAAATGACTCATTCTCAGCCTGAGAGCTCCCACCCTTTACTGTGTGGAACAGGCTAGGAGGGACCTGAAGGTGAAACAAGCCTTTTATTCCTACTACTACGTCTAAAAATGTGGATCTGGGACACTTAGTTGGGTTTGAGGTGAAGTCTCACAGACCTGGGTTTAGGGATGAGTTCATCCTTGGACAAGTTACTTGACCTCTTTGAGATCCTGAACCTCAGTTTTTCCATATACAAAATGGGTTAATATCTGCTTTATAGGATTGATATATAGTGAGTGGCAAACAGCAGATATTCAATAAATGATAGTTTTCCTCACTCTTTCCATATCTCCCTGAATACCCCAAATTTTGTTTGCTCTATTCTGAAGCAGTTTTGTTTTACTCTCATGCATCTTCCAATGAACTACCTCTGAGTGTAATATAAGTGCACAAATACATAGAAGGCATGTAAGGGGAAAGGTCTCCAAACAAGAAAAGGCTGATGGTAGGAAAACTAATTGAACAGAGAGAAACAGAATCCCCAGGGTAGTTCAGGGTCAGCAAATTCATTTTGTTTATTTTCTTTGGGAAAAAAAGAGCCTTCAGGTATGGTTTGAGAGCAGAGATCCTGTTGGTCTCATCCACCTGTGCCTAGAACGGCTCTTGGCATTTGGTGGGAGTGCAATTAATACTTGTTTTCTCAACTAATAACTGATCATACTTAGATATGATTTGCTTTTGTATTAACCATAAGAAGTTGCTGGAGCTTGGCATTAGAGAAGGAGCAGGGTTTCTAAGGAGAAGGAGCTTTAACACTGAACAAAAATGGTACCATTTACACACTATTTACCTGCAAGTATGCAATTTATGAAATTATTAGATTATGCAAATTCTCCCAAGTGAAAATTGATCTGAAATAAGTCAGGGGAAAGTCCAGTGCCTATTCCAGGACAGTTTCCGGCAGATACTGAACCTTGAGGCCATTCCAACAAGATTCCCTTTAATTTCATTTCCCTTCTGGGAAAAAAAAAAAATACCATTGTTGTTCAGAACTTATGGATATCCACATGGTAGTATGTACAATGGGATAAAGAGAAGTTATGCTTCCCCAGAAGGTCTCTAAGTATCCTCATGGTTTTCCAAGTACTGGGAAATTACGAGAGAAGACGTGCACTAACACACAATGTAGTTCACATACCTGAAAACATCATCATGTGCTGAAAGTTCCAGGGGATCTTGTGTTTCCGGCCCAGATTCAGGAGGAAGGAGAGGGGATATATGTTGCATGCTCTGGCTACAAAAATTGCTAGCTGTGGATAAGCACAGGGAAACATTGAGGAAAATGTTGCTGCAATAAGGGTGAGAGTTCTTGAGCTTTAAATATTATGTCCTTAAGCTTCTCTATATTAGGACCCAGAAAACAGGAATAAACATGTCAGTACATGTATGTCCAACTTGCTTCCAAAATTCATTTTTCAACGTCAGTTCCTTTCGAGAAACAGTAGAGAACTCTGTCTTCTTTGAACCTATACTCGGTTTAAAATTGTTAACTCGATACCATTTCAATCCCTGTAAATTTTCTCATCATGTTTATGCTGCTGATAACTGACTCTACACTCAGGTCTGCTGCAAAATGTGAGGCAGAGACCATTCCGAGGCTGTGGTATTGTCCTCTCAAGCAGCACTTTAGAAAGGATAAATGTGCTTCAGCTCACGATCATCATCTTACTTTCCATCAGTTTATACTCCTTAAACCTAGCAAGTTTCACTTATTTTTTTTCTTTTAGTGGATTTAATTTTGAGAGGAACTGCCTGTCTAAATGTATAATACAACTTCTGCTTTAAGAGGTGTTTCACTAAACTCCAAGCTTTCTAGGTTAAAAACCTATGAAAATATTTGTGGTAGTCATCTCTCCTCTTTTGACATCTTGGACTCCTTCCCTGATAGTCTGTCTATTCTAGTTTGTCCTCAAATGGGATGGAGTTATTTGGGAAGAGGGAGCTTCCTTCTAAGATCCAGGTTTCGGATGGAATTTGAAAATTCACTTGACTGCTCAATGAAAAGAGAACAAGAGGTAGGTGCAGGTGCTTAGTTGGACACTGGCTTCCAGAGAGGAGTCGGCTCTCTTGGCTGTTACGATCGTCTGCCTGTGATCCTAGGGGGCATCTGCCCATTTTCCAGGTGGGAACAAGGACAACAGCTGCTGACTGTCCTTGGGGACATGCGCAGTGGCTCAGTATCCTTTCTGATAGACATCCCTTCCTACTGGGAATGCTTATACCCCAGACCTAGAGCTAGAAAAGCCCTCTGCATTAAAACTGAAGTCTAGATTTCACCTGTCCTTTTACTTACAGGAAAGGGGCTAGCTTATTAAAATAAACTTACATGTGCACAGTGCTTAAGACGTTGAAAGCACATCTATTATGTTAATTTCACTTGATCTTTACTATCTTTTTTTCAAAGTCCTCACTGGAAAAAAAGATTTTACCATCTTGCACTGAAAGTATTTCTGAAGTTCTAAATCCTGGCTGTCTTCTGATACATTCTAATGCAGATTAAATATAAAAAATGGATTGACATACTCTTTATATAAATGATTCATAATTTGAGTTAAACATATTTTGAATATTCAAAAAATGTCATTTTCTTTTAGTTTTTCCCCCTTACTTCCCTCAGTATTTTCCAAACTTTTTATCCTGAACCATAACATTTAATAAAGGCCCCAATTTCTTAGGATAATTTCCACCCCTAATTAGAATTACTAGTCTGCCTTGAATTTGAGCTTTGCAGTAAACCTGAGGAAATACTTTAACAATTTAACAGAATAATCACTAAAGGTAAGTAGTTTGTTCTCTTTTCTCATCACCCATTGTTCTGTATTTCAAAGGATACAAAGGCTCCAAGTATGAAAAGAGCATTAAAGATATGATTCTGGAACGTGAACAGCGCCAGGCCCATGTAACAGAAGATGACGTTCTCAGCCAAGAAGTTCATAAATTCAAACAACTGAAAACAAAACAGAAAACAAAACCCATGAATTATGACTCAGCTTTGAGTCCATTTAATTTCTTGTGACTGTATTTGGTGACTGAATGGTCCTCCTGTAACTGGGAAGGCCATCCTTTGGCCTTCTGCTCAGCCTCTGGTGGGGTGCAGGGGCCCTGCCTATCCTGCCAGGCCAGCTGACTCTACCCTGGCTCTCTACCCAGTGACAGATGCTGCAGCCGTGTCAACATCCCACCCTCCTTTCCAACTGCAAGGCTGCCAGAGATACCCCAGGGTGAGATTAACTGGCATGATCCTCCATGGAACAATTCCTACTAGGACGAAAGAATAGTCCCTGTTACAGACACTGAAACTACATGATTTGCTTAAAGTGTACCATAGTGAACGATGCAAGAATTGTTTAGTAGATACACGTGAGTTCCCAGACCATGAAGAACTAAATAAAAAAAGGAAAAAAAGAGCTTTAGCTAAATTAACTTCCTCAGGCAGGCAGGAAGGGCAAACCTGGAAAACTTAGAAACCTGTGGTGAGGGTGAATGTTGATTATATTTCAATATTAGAATAATCAGTATATTTCAAACTTCAGACAATGCGACTCATTAAATTGACTGATGTAGGTATATCCATTAAATGTCTATAATCTCTAGCTGGTAAAATGGAAATGATTAATCCCAGGGATCAGTTAATTCAGCAAGAACACAATCGAGACATCAAATTCAGTCAGAGGGATAGTGTAATAACATGTTATGCTGAGGGATGCCCCCAAGAGTTATTCTTAGACCATTAACTAAACAATTTAAGTTGAACAAGAAAAACATTCTCCAACTTCCAGATTAGAAGTGAAAGAGAAATGTGTCCAAGGGCTACAGCAAAGGCAGATTTAGAAGAGATTTTAGTTTATGATCCAGACTATTCATTTGGAAGTTCTGAAACTTCTTTCCCAGACCTACATAAATCACCATGTTAGGTAGACGTCTCTGGAGACATTTCTCTTGATTTTTTAAGGACTCATTATTTTTTCATGTAATGTATTTACAGCCCCACAAATAATGCCCAATACCTGTTCACCGACAGCTGACAGAAAGAAAAGCAGAATCTTGTCGGACGCATTATTTAAAACCAGTAATAGAAAGAATGGATTAAAAAAAAAAAAACACAGCTCTTTTGGTACAGGATGGTCTTTCTGCAGGGGTTAGTGATCGTCAATTATCCTGAGTACTCACTTTACATTCTAGGCCAGCCCATCTAAACAAACACCATCACTCAAATAACCACAGACAGCTTGAAAATATAGGGGGAAGTGTAGGAGATGGGGGACACTTTTCTATCTCATTATGTCTTTACTTTTTCAAAAAGTGAGATTTGGCTGCTGTCTTAATCTGCCATAACATGTCAGGCTGCTATAATAAAATACTATAGACTGGGTGCCTTGAACAACAGAAATTTATTTCTCATAGCTCTGGGTCTGGGAAGTCCAAGATCCAGGTGCTGGCTGATTTAGTTCTGGTGAGGGTCCTCTTCCTGGTTTGCAAACAGCAGCCTACTTGCTGTATCCTTACATGGCAGAGAGGAAGAGAGATCTTCTCTCTTGTGTCTCTTTTTCTGAAGGCACTAATTCCATTCATGAGCACTTCACCCTCATGACCTAATTACCTCCCAAAGGCCCCACCTCCAAATGCCATCACACTGGGGATTAGGACTTCAACAAATGAATTTGAAGGGGATTAAGGGGAGACATTCAGTCCAGAGCAGCTATCCAGTTTTTGACATTAATAATCACATATCAAGGTTAAATTCATAGGGCTTCTCCTTCTCCGGTCCCCATCCCAAGCGTATTTTACTCTAGAGGGGACATTTTGCTGACTAGGATCCATTCAGCCTCTTGTTAGTGGTCATACCCCAATTTGCCTCTGGGGTCCACCTCTTTCCCCACGCTCAGCCCAGCATGTTTGGTTCAGAAATGTGTGTGATGAATTCAGCAGTTATTAGCTGGAGTTAGGACTTCTGATTGTGAGACATTAAAAAAAAAAGTAAGTTAAGGAAACAAAGGATATGTCTGTACACGTATGAATCCATCGTGTATTAACATATACATATACACATAACTTGCACTCCACTTTACAGACGTTTGACATTCCTATTAAATTTTGTTTTTTACCATGAACATGTTACTTTCATAGCTTAAAAAACTGAATTAAATTATAACAAAAATTTTAAAGTGGAATAAAATACTTCCCAAATGTTTTCCTTCTTTAGCCTTGCTTAAGCTCCAACTCTTCATCTTTTTACTTTCAGGAAGTTATCAAGCATTCTTATCTAATCTTTTTCTTATTTTCTTTAAAAGTTGTTCTTGAGTGCAGGAAAATACAAACAGCAACCAAAAAAGCACTTATCTTTTTGTGGAACATCTTTTTCAGTGATCTCTTTATTCACAAATCCATAGATTATATAGACAACATGCACAATGTTACATAAATCTGACCATATTTTTATATAATTTACTTTAATTAACTCAGCAATATTTCACAAGCCTCTTTCCATGGCAATAAATCTCAATCTACTGAACAATTTTTAATGGCAGCACAATATCCCTTTGTATCTTCATACCCAATTTTATTTCACTGTATCTATTATTACCCATTATTAGACATTCGGTTGTTTCAGATTTTCCCCTTATAAACAGTGCTGCACTGAGCATCTTTATACAAATCTCTCTCCCCAGCTGAGTGATTACTCCTTAGGTGAAATTCCTAGATCTGGGCTACTTCTGTCAAAGGATATATATTAATTTTTCTTTTTCAACATACTACCAGCCTGCCCTTCAGAAAGATTATACCAATTTACGTCTCTAATAATGGTGTAGAGGCCGCCCTTTCCTCACACTCTTGCCAAAATTAATTTTTATCAATTTAAAAAAAAACCTTTGACAATCTAATAGACTCACTTATTTTAAATTGTAGATGGTTGTTAGCATTTTAAAAAAGATTCCCTTCATAGCAAGGCAGCAGCACTGATTAGCACTCCTTTGTCTACTTCTATCATGTAACAACATTCCTCTGAATGAATAGGCTTCATAATAACTTCCTTCTCAGGGCACTTAATGAAAATATGTGGGCAAATTTAACTTTGTGTTTCACATGCAAAAATTTCCTGAAGACGTGTTTCAGAAAGAGAATGTACCTTAAGGCCAAGCTGACAGAAGCAACCAATTTGACCATTAAACCTTCATTGCCTGAGTCTGGCCCAGAGTAGTCAATTACTGAGGGAATAGATTTACTGGTCAATTTTGGAAAAAAGAAAAAAGAACAAACTCCACCCCCAAACCAATAATAATAATAAATGTCAAACTGGTTAATTCAGTATTTAATATGAATAACCTCGAATCTACTTCCTTCCCACTCAGGGTCAATGAAAAATAACTTGAGTCAACATTTTATTTATCCAGTACAGTAAGCAACATTTGTTTTATTTCCCTTAATTCACAGTTTGGGAGCCTGTGGAGGGGACCCAGGTTAAAAGTAATATTTGCTTAGCAGAGCTTTTCTTTAGGACAAAAAAGCACGTTTAATAGGGCAAGCAAGACTAGGGAAATATTTAAACTGCATAAGAGGACAATCTGTGTTTAAAAACTCAGAAAGTTCATGGTAACAATTTACATGTTAAACAACATAATCTGGTCAGCAAACCGTGTTCTCTAAAGACTTATTTGATACTATG
The DNA here is from genome assembly GCF_008692025.1 of Phocoena sinus. NCBI lineage: Eukaryota > Metazoa > Chordata > Mammalia > Artiodactyla > Phocoenidae > Phocoena > Phocoena sinus. Next base: position 24,009,729 of record NC_045766.1, read on the forward strand.
TTTTTCAGTTGGTGTAACTTACTGTACTTACTAGAAAGTAAGAAAAAGTCATATCTGTTTTATAAAATATGTTTATTACTAATTCTGATTGACTTTTTCTCCTATTGTAAAAGAATGAAACAACCATATTACTGTGGTTCATGTACAGAAATATTACAGCAGTTCACTATACCCTGCTTTACTAATACTAATTAAATTCACATGAACTCCTCAATATGGCTTTTATTTGACTTAAAGTTTGTTTCAACATATTGACTTTCATTTACTTGGCCAAGTAATGCACTGAAATTCATTTTAATTGGGATGTTAAAGAACCTACAAAACTATAATAAAAGTGAAAGGAAAGAAAGAACTAACTATATTCTTTTATTTTCCCCATACTTTTGTCCTGGGATTAATTTTTTGTTTGTTTGTTAATAAAATTTACCCTTATTGCTAACTGGGAGCCTTCTTTAGAGAATATCTCAGATTTCACTTTTTTATACATTATTGGGTGTATCTATAACTATTCTGAACAAACTGGAGTACAAGTAAACAATTTTTATTCCTATATTGGGGGATTTGCAAACAAACATTACAATATATTCTATTAAAATTATAAACTTTTGCTCCTGGGATTCTAATATTTGCTTAGTCCCAAGTCCTGAGGAAATCTGTTCAAGGTGAACCCAATAATTCCTGTGGGCTCTACAGGTAGCATAGGACCTGAATTGTGCTGAAGACCTGTGCCCTTTACCACCAGGACATAAGGGATCTGAAAGCTTTGTTGCCAGTCAAGGTCATGGTTCCCAGAGTGAAGCCTCTCCTTACAAAGCCGAAGATCTATAGTTACAAATAAGTACAAGTGCAATCCTTTGAGATCCTCGTCTAGATTTAGGACACTGTAATAAAATCAGTATTACTACTTCTAAAATAGTAATAATACTAATGGGACTCATTTTTTTAGGACTTAACTTGTGCTAGGGAATGAGTTAAAGGCTTTTGCTTACTTTAAACATTTTTAGCAATTCATGTCGTTATGAAAAGAAAACTCATAAACTGATAATATTATTTCTATTTTACAGTTGGGGAAATTGCACTCAACCATAGTAATGCATTTGCCCACGTAAAGCTCAATAAAGGGAAGAACTGAGTTGTCCTGAGTTTTGTCCAAGGCACATGCCACTTCTGCCAGACTAGGCTGCCTCTCCATTAGACAAGATTCAGGTTCAGGGACAGCGAGAAGTTTGTAATAATAGTATTGGTGAATATTTGTAACACATTACAGTCTGCAAAGTATAGTTTCATACATATATACATCCTGTTTGATCATCAGAGCAACTCTTCCCTAGATATCTTCTAGGGAAGATATCTGTGACTCCGACCACATTGTTTTTCAAGTAAAGAAACCCGAAAGGTAAATTTCCTCGTACCCAACTAGTGGATGCAGGGGGTGACTTGAGGTAGGGGATACTTATCCCCCCGCAATGTCTATTACCATCTGCTCACCCAAGCCAATTCTTCCAACACTTTCCCTCCTCTCAAAGTACAAAAAGTAAAAACAAAGGTCTTGCCATGCATTTGTAACTTCAAGACAAATCTCCTTCCCATTCACCCCTTTCCCCTTAGAGAAATTCTGGACTTTTCACTGTGCCTTATATAATGATTGTATATGGCTTTATATATATATTACGATACATATATATATCTTGATATCTCTATGTATCTAGGTATCTATGTATCTATCTATGGCCTAAAATAAGATAAACTTCATGCAATGTCTCTGCCCCATTTGCAGGAGGTGGACTCCAAATCCAAGATCAGATTCTTCAAGGTTAGGACTATACAGGCCCTGAAGTAAAGGAGGTTCAGAGAGCTCCTCTACTGAGCTAACCAAGCTGGTGCAAATGATTTTCAATACTTGATTTGGGTATTTTGAGCATGTCGGCTATCTCCCGCGTGGTATAACATCGATTGCTCTCAAGTAATGTCTCGATTTTGTCGCGATCAACTTCAACTGGTCTACACAACCATGGAGCATCATCGAGTGAGAAATCTCCAGTGCGAAACTTTGCAAACCACTTTGGACACGTTCAATCAGTCACAGCACCTTCTCCATACACTGCACAAATCTTTTATTGCATCTCAGTTGCGTTTTTACCTTTCTTGAAATAAGAAAGCATAATATGCTGAAAGTGTTGCTATTTTTCTTCCACCTTCAATATTAAAATGGCTACACAAAAATTCACCAATTTTGATGTCTTTTTAAAATGCACGCTGATATGACAGCTGTCACATACAATCTAACAACATTGTTTCGAATGAAGTTAAAGACAGCTAAGTGCTACTAGAGCCATCTTACAGAAAAAAAAAACAAATGAAACTTTTGGCCCACTCAATATTTCTTTGTTTGAGAATTCTTGGGTTCCTTATGCACTCCTGGCTGCTACCCAGCTCTCTCCCGTCCCCTGCATTTTTCATTGTTTTCTTTTAAACTTAATTAGACTTTTTAAAAACATGAGAATTTCAAAAGCACAGCCTATAAAAACACAACAGAACACATTTTATGAAGATGAATAGGCATCATTAAGTAAGTAAAGCTAATATAGGAAATAAATGTAGTTACAGCTACAAGGAACTGAGCTTCATTAAACTGAATAAATACTATAGCCAGATTTTCTTGAAATCTTTAAACTTATAACTTAAGGGGAAGGTTATTTTCTATGAATTTGCTAAATTACTTTAGCCAGTAAACACTGATAATAGTGTTCTTATTTCTGGAGGTTTTCCAGTTTTGATTCTTCCTTTTTGGGGGGCTATTAAGGTAAAAGTGTAGAGTTTTGTAAGGTTGCATTTAAGTTAATACACTATTACGTTAAGAATAACTTCTCAAGTCTGCAACTTCAAAGTTCTTATTACCATGATATTGATCAGGAATATTGGTTCACCAAATAAGACTGGCCTTAGATCTATTTTGATGAATTTCAACACATACACACACACACACACACATGCACATACACAGGCACACCACAATATAGGAACACGAATTTCAAAGGTAGAGTCACCTTGTGATGTATGCAGTCCAGACATCTAGCCAATGCTTGATTGCTCCAACACTCTTGTTAACGGTCTCTCCAGCTTATAACTGAACACAGCCAAAGGCAGAAACCTCACCACTTACCAAGGAAGCAAATGCCATTTTTCATCCTACAGTCTTGTTAGTCTTGAAAGTAAACATTTTGCTAGGAGTTTGTGGTTGGCATGTGGAGCCTCTAGTCTAGAATACCTGCAAACGCTTGGGGGGCTAGAGTAACCAGAATTATGTTCAAATAAGCGTTCTCCAGAAGGATCTTCTCAGCAAATCTAATAGTACTGGCCTTTAGGAAAAAAAAAAAAAAAAAAAAAGAGAGATGGCATAACATAATTTCTCCGTGGTTTGGCCGACAAATAAATTAGCTAGTTGAAACAATATGTTTTCTTTGAAGAAATTAAAACCATGCTTTAAAAAAAATCTCTTAATGAAAAAACCAAGAGAAACATCGATATTGTTAGGCATTGGTATAAAAAAATTCACACTTCGCACATTATCAAAAATTTTAAAGGTCAATATCCCATTTCTTCTACTTTTTCATTTAGCTATTCTTAATCTGTTTTCTTATTCATCTTGTGTGTCTTTTTATCTTTATAATTAGCCTATGCTGAATTCTTTCTTGAGGGGGAGTGTGAAGAATGTACACAAAAAGGAAGATTTCTAATGATGTCATTTCTTTAGGTCTCTGAGTTGAATACCAATACCCCAGCCCTTGCCACTGATCTGAGTGACAACCACCCACAACATGGCTGAGGATATACTGCTCCATCCACCATGAGAATATTGTGCTCTTTCTACATGAAGATTTGGCACTGGCAACATACAGTATATTGAGCCCCAAACACTGTGAGCTGTGTTCGACTTCTTCCTGCCATCCCATTTCCTTGATGAAAGTGTTACAAATGCCTAGGATTAAGGACATTACTCAGTGTTGTTTTATGATCAGCTATTTCACAATGTAATGCATAGAATATCAGGACAAATGCAAAACACTAGAACCAAACCAGTATTCACTGAGAAAGGCTTTGCCTCAGTATTTCAGACTGAGAAGTTGAAGCATGTGTTTGGAATAACACTTAGTTGTAAAGCTAGCTTGAAAATTTCCAGAGATCCTTTGCTTCATGTTATGTTACACCTAATAAACACTGGCATTTATGTTAGTGCATCTATCATGTTTGAATTCCTTTGATAAACTTTCTGAATTAGATAATTTTGAATAATTTACTGTAATGGCACGACAGTAACCAGAACTTCTCAGAAAAAACTATTTTACCACCCTTACCCCATCTCCTATTTTTGAGGGAAAGTAATTTGAAGACTAATTCAACTGATTTGCTATCTAACCTGACCAAACTTTGTTCAACTTTTCCTTTTGCTTTGAGGTCATCTCTTGTACAATACATGGAGGTAGGTTTTTCACAATTTAGAATGTAAAGAGGTATATATTTTTTATGTATTTCAATCTGATTTTAAGTCTGATACAAGTATATAACACAACTTTATATTATATGTAAATAGTAATATTCAAACTCTTAATTTTTTGTTTTCCAGATGGTTAAAGAGTTCATTGATTTGACTGACAAAGAAAATATCACAACGAAGGGTTAAAAAGCATTTTAATTAGGAAGAAGATTTTGAATTGAATTTCTGAACTATGGTGGATTGGATTACGGAAAGGCATTCAATAGAAGGTTTGAAGCTTAGAGTAGAACATTGTGCTAAACATGATAAGAAATTGGAACATGTGAAAGAGTCTTTATAAATCAGAGAAATCAATGAAAATGAGACAAAAATATATGACAATTGAATAATGCCACGTAATTAGAAAACAGCTGCCAAATGATTTTTATGAAGGCACGAATATCACTAAATCAATAGCTGATGAAAATTAAGTTTGCTTGACTTGTTTCTTTGTAATGGAGAGTTAAAGTGTAGTGAATGTAGATCGTCAGTGCTTGTACTGAACTCCAGAAAACTCTTATTTTACACCGATTAACTTTGTAGAGCTTCTTTTTCAGCAAGATTTATAAAGCCCCCTCCCTGAAGCCTCTTTGTACGGAAGCTACTGCACACCCTTGACAATATAAGTAAAATGTCAAAAATTATGAATGATTACAGTAAATGAATGTATTTCTCTTTGTTTCCAAGGAAGGCAATTATACTTTCACATAAAAACCAGGTATGCATAAATCGATTCTGTATGAGAGTTTTAGCTTTGACTTACTTTGGTGGTTTGGAGCTAATTTTATTTTTGTTCCAAACTCTTTGGGTATTTCAGAGTTACCACAGAAAGTTCTCTTGGGCTACATGTGTATTTTCAATGATGTTCAGAATGAGTTTGTATGCAAAACAAATCATATTCAAATACCGAGGGAAAGACTCAGCTGTAGATATGCACTAGAAGATCTTAATCAGTCTCTACTCTCTAGTTTAACCCTCCATTCCTTCTTACCACATAAATTTTTAGGCTTAATGAGAGTCAGTTCCACTTGTTCCAAAGTCTGTTTATCTTTGCTTTAAATTGGTATTTGTAATTGCTAATTTAACTACGTAGATTAAGTGTGACTATGAAAGAAAGAGTTGATGTTTTTCAAAACTAAGTTAAATATGTAGAAAAAACTTGGTAAAATTTAGTTGCATAGAAAATGATACTAAATTAGTGGTAAGCAGGACAACTATAAAACGTTTAAATACAGAAAAATTCTTAACGTATATGCTTTGCTGATGTCTTTAATTCTTGGCTCTGAACTAAAGACACAGAAATAGAAACTGGAAGTTCTGGTAGATATATTTTGGGTGTGCTTTGTGCAAGAAAGGCATCCTAGAACCCTAAGATTCAAAGAAAAAGCATTGAATCTTTATCAAAAGATTGGCAAATTAATATGCATTTATGTAAGTGACGATTAAATGTTGGAGGTATTTGTGTCATTTTAAAATGACTCCTTGCTTTAACTGACTTTTCCATTAATTGACTGATGCTAATTTTGTTTTAGATAAAAGTGGTGCCTGTTTTTCTCTCTTTTAACACTTTTTTGTATTTAATATTTCCATTTGATTATTTTTTCCAACACCTTGTACCTGTTCCAAATTACTAATATTCTTCTTTATCTCTTTAAGGATACTAATTATGCGTATTTTAAATTGTTGGCTTGCCGTTTCCAATAGTTTTGCTTCTTGTGGTCTATGTCCAGATTTGGGTCTCTGTTTTAAGTGGTTGTGCTTTTTTGGGCATTTTGTTATTTTAGCCTGTGAGCCCATACCTTCCTGGGGTCAATCCTGTCTGCCAATGTTACGAGGAAATGTTACGAGGGACACACACTAGAGTTCCTTCAGTGATTTTTAGGAGATGCGCAGGGATGAGCTCCAGGGTGGAGGAAGCCCTCAGCACCATCAAACTTTGGATCACCCCCCAAAACTGAATTGGTTTCACTCCTCTGGTAATTCGTCTGTCAGGGATTCACCCTTAAACCCTTAGAACATAGCAACACTGGGAAGAGGCAGAGTCTCTCTAGGTCATTTTCCATCATCCTGAGGGTTTGGAGGCACAGGAGATGGAGGACAGAGGATGCTCAAAGGCAGGGCAACTGGTCATCCTGCACTTTTATCAACTTCTTCACTGCCCAGATGCTACTTCCAGGGCTACCACGATGGATGCTCTAGGCTATTGCAATGAGGTGGGCGAAGATAACCCCAAAACAATAAGGGCAAGAGGCAGGTGCAGAAGTTAAAATCTCTAACTGATTCTCTCTTCCGACTCCTGCTTTCGCTGCTGTGCAGGTGTGGCCATCCTTCATACCACTTTGACCACCTCTGGCCTCTCCAGGTGTTCTTATAGTTTTTATTACTTGCTTGGTTCCATGTTTTCTCTCAATCATGTAGTTTCTCCAGGTTTCATTTGGGAAGAAGGAGCCAGCAGCTGAAGCTAGTTTGCTATCTTGTCATCACTGAGTTTTGTATTATTTTTAAAGTTAAAGTTGCTGATTGAGAATGATAAATGGTATTGAAGTGTTCTCCTCCATAGGGGTTTCTGAGTTTAATTTGAATCAAACTACTGAAAAGCCTGCTTAAGGCAAAACTGGGGATATGAGGTTGTCTATGGCCTATGCCCTCGGCCTCTCTGCGTGTGGCACTTCCTCCCTTTCCATGGGTGAGGAAATCATATATTTCAGACTTTTGAGGACCGACCTATTTTCAGACACTTCGTTCTTTTGTCCCCATCTAAGTACTATTGTGCTTTTCTATCCTCTATTCTATTTTTGGTTTGGAAAACAAAGTTACTGTACCCCAAGAGATTTCATTCCTTGTACCCCTTATACTTCAGACACCAAATATCCTAGAATTTTGACTTCTGGAAAATCAAACCGAACATTCAGAAAAATAGATAAGTCACAAACAAGCAATTTCTTAAAGAAGATATACAGAGCTTCCCTGGTGGTGCAGTGGTTGAGAGTCTGCCTGCCGGTGCAGGGGGCGCAGGTTCGAGCCGTGGTCCGGGAGGATCCCACATGCCGCGGAGCAGCTAGGCCCGTGTGCCACAACTGCTGAGCCTGCTCTCTAGAGCCCGTGAGCCACAGCTCCTGAGCCCATGCGCCTAAAGCCTGTGCTCCGCAACGGGAGAGGCCACCTCAATGAGAGGCCCGTGCACCGCCATGAATAGTAGCCCCTGCTCGCCGCAACTAGAGAAAGCCTGAGCACAGCAATGAAGACCCAAATAAACGTAGCCAAAAATAAATAAAATAAATAAATTTTAAGAAGATATACAGATGACCCCAAAACTAATCTGTAAGTTTCAGAAGGGCGCCTAGCACACTTGTTGTGTTTGTCACTGAACAGCAACTCCCAGCAGAGAGCTTAGCATATCATAATGCTCAATAAATATCTATTGAATAAACAAAGTGAATAAAAAGGGAACTCTAAGGAATTGCCTGTGTTACCGTAAGTTTGCACAATCTTCCTTCATGGAAGTTTAGGAAAAATATAATAAAATTTATAAGATGTAAAACCTTTATCTGAACAATTCTACTTCTTGGAATTTTTCCTAAGCAAATAATGTGACAAGTATACATAGATTACATCAAGATGTTCATTCCTTAAAATAAAAAGATATGGAAGACAACCAAAACATACATCAAAAGAAGAATACTTAAACAATTTAAAAGGGATTACACTTCTGAAGGTTCACTGCCATGTATGATGTTTCCTATGGCTTTTTACCAGATACATTTTATCAGATAAAGGAAATTCTTCCCTTCTATACTTTGCCAGGAATTTTTAAAATAAATATTTGTTGAATCTTTCATATCCAATGCTTTTCTTAAATCTATTGAGATATTTTCTTTTCATTTGTTTATGTGGCAAATTATACTTACAATATTTTAATATTAGAGCATACTTACATTCCTGGGACAAACCCAGCTCAGTCCTAACATACTTTTGTTTTACACTGATGAATATGGATTGCTGATCTTGCTTTCACAATCTTTGTATCTATGTCCATAAGTGAGATTGGCACACACGTTTCATTTTTATTACTGCCACTGACTGGTTGTTATTTCAGGAGTATTATAATAGTGTCATTAAATGACTTGGGAAGCATTCCTCCTTTATCTTTTTTCTTAAAAGGTAAGTATAAAATTGAATGATCTGTTTCTTGAAAGTTAGATAGAACTCACCTATGAAACAATCTGGGCCTTGGTTTTTTTTTGGTGAATGGATTGTTAGCAACTGATTCAATTTCTTTAATGATTACAGGTCTACTTAATTCTTTTTCCCCTTCAGACAGTTTTTTATTTTTTCGAGTATCACAATGTTTACTGACAGATACAAGTATATAAAATCAGGGCATGAACATGACTTGATAAATTAAGTAGACTTGATTTCAATACTATAATAAGAGGGACCAATTCAAATTCTCACCATTTGTTTCACACCCACAAAGACCACTTCAAGGGCATTTATGATCTCTCAAAACTGACCAGTTTTGTGCAAGTAAACCATGTTTCTTTTAAAAAGACTTGTGCATTTGCCCAGGCTCAAGGATATTAAAATCTAGCACATAAAGCCCATTACTAGAGGTAGAAATACAGGCAATATACTATTATGGCAGCAACCATCAATTACAGTTAAGAATTTTTCTGTAACAACCAGATGGATAATCAAATATTGCAACAACTCAAGTATTACTGAGCAGAGTGCATTTCAACAGTATTCAGTGTTGCTATTCAGTTTTCTAACTTAAAACAGCCTACGATAACTGGCAGCAAAGAAGGTCCTTGCAATAGACTGCCTCTGCTTGAGAACTTGATGTAATTATTGCATGCTGCTAATATACTATCTAAACATTAAAGATACTCCTAAAATATTTGATGGTAGACTATGATTAAGACATTACACTACAAAAAGACCTTACGCAGAAAGAAATCCTAACTGACGTGCTTCTGCTTTAAATATTGTGGAAATGCTACAGCAGAATAAGTTTTCGCAGTGGTTAGGTCAAATGGAGTTACATCATAGCAACAGTATGTTTTGCATGATTTAAGGCTTTGGCTGTTTTTTTAGTCAGCTTCCTCCTCTGATTCTTCTTCAGCAGTTTCTAGCCAGGTTAGCCACTGATTCACCTGGAACAAAGCCTTGCGTTTCCCTGGAAACTCATGGGTTATATCTTCTCTCCAAGCCAAGAAAGCTTCTTCTTCAATAATCTCCATGTCATAGAAGTGAACAAAAAAGTGAAGTAACATGGCTTTCGGGAAGTTGCTATTGTAGCAGTGTACCTGAAGAGCATAGAGGGCACTGACTTGTAGATCAACATGATCATGAAGGAATTTCTGCATTACTGGCTTGGAGGAAAGAAGCAGTTGTTTTTCCTGCTCTAACTATTCTTTGGAAGGAGCAGAGGAAGAATCTGTTTCATCACTGGGTGGGTTTACTTCACTAGAAACATACTGTAAGAAGCTAGTCATTAAGACGTTCACAAATCCTTTATCTACATGAAGTTTGGGAGAGATGTTATCTTTAATCCACTTATATATGGTTTGAGGAGATGGATCCAACTTTATTTAACTTTAACAGTTCCTTCTCCAATTGGAGGAGTGGGAGTAAGAAACTGTCCCTTTCCTTGCAAGATCTCCAATATGCGGTCCTTACTCTGATCAATTTCTGGGAGCATTTTTTGCATATTGACTTGCTTTGTTGGAAAAGCTCTGTTGACCATTCTCGATCTTGTAATTTAGTTAAATGCTGAAGACAAAGTAAGAAGAGAGGAAAACGGGTGCCACTTTCCAGTGGTTGAGCTAGTTCTGAAATGCTCACCAGCTCCAAAATGATAGCATGAGCAGCAAACTGTGCTAAATATGATTTCACCAAGGGGATGTGAACCTCCAGTTTGGGGCACTGGTCCAGTACCTTCAGGAAAGCCTGCGTGAAGTTGTCACTTGTGGTTATCCCTTTCTGTTTGAGGAAACTGATCAAAGAACTTGCTTTTTCTTGATCTTCATCATTTCTCTCTAGTGACAGGATGATTACTTTGCTTAACATCTCGGGGAGAAAATGTTCAGGAGCCCTCATCTCTCTTACACCATTGACAGCTTCGTTTACATTTCCACTATTCAAATATTCGGTTACAACAGTTTCGGTTAATTTATGCAGTTCTTCCTTTGATGGTGGTGGCTTTTTACTGGTCTTGGCAGGCTTTTCCTGAATAAGTGGTGGATTAGTTTTGAGACCAAGCTGAGGTGTCTGTCCCAGAGGTGGTGTCTGAGTGCCTGGTGGTTGTGTACTATAGGAGGAATCACAGTTATCTGGCACTGGATTTTTTTTCATTAGGAAAGACTGAGCAGGCCTCAGGCTAATCTCATCTGCATTAAGCTGTCCTTAGAACACCGAGGTGGCATATCCTTCGACCGTCCTTGCAGCTGGGATAAGAGTCCCTGACTCTCATTATGGTAGAGCTGGCTTAGCCCCTGGTTTTCATAAACTTGCCTCCCATCTCCCCAAACTGCGATTGTGTGGGAGGCATGATGTGTCCCCCGTTGTCATTGAAGAGTTGATTTGAACGATGACACCCCAGGGCGGGTGAAAATCTATCCTGGATAACTCCTAGACCAGTACCAACTCCACTACCTGGCATTTGTCCAAACATGTCAGCAAGTCCTCCAAGTGCATCCCTATCCATTTTCATCCTGGGTGGCATGAACCGTCCCTCCAACAAGAAGTCACTTCTCATCCCTTGAGCCATAGGAGCAGGAATAAACACTCCTAGATCTTTTAATGCATCTTGATGGATTTGACTGATCATCTTTAGTCCATTGTCAAGAAAAGCCTGTGAGGAACTCAGTGGTGTTCTGTCAACTCTACAGTCTCCTGCAGCGGCAGTTCCTTACTTAACATCAAGGAGCACATTTGGGCAAAGTACTGATCCATTAAGGACTTGGCTCGTTCATAGTCTAACCTAGGTCTCACTATTCTCATTATCTGACAGAGGCACTCTAAATCTTCTCCCATATCTTTGAGTTGGACTCTCTTCTTTTTTTCCAAAAGTATTTTGATGCACTTATGAAGGATAGATTCATGAATAAGATCAAGCCTTCCAAGTTCTCCAGTGAATTTGATGTTCCCCAACATCTTGATCTTAGCAATGGCTCTCTGTTCCTCCTCCGCGGGGAGGAGGGATTTTCATGCTTATCACAGACATCAACATTTCTGGTTTGGTTTTCAAATTCCTCTTGTAATTTGGAAATTAGGAGGCGTCTGAATGTTGTGCTTTGCTTCTGTCCTGGTTGACCCTCTACTGCTGGACCATCAAAGTTTGGTGCATCTTCTGCCAATCGCAGACACAGCTGAGCATACAGTGAGCTATACTTTGGCTCTTCTAGGGCTTTGTCCACCGTCAGCAGTATGACCCCTTTAAGGATGAGTTTAGACTCTACACCCACATTGAGGAACTCAAGGCATAGCTTGTCAAACTTCTCAGGAGTAAGCTTATTCAGTATGCCTCTTACTCTCCTGAAGATTGCATCCTGTCGTTCTTTTTCATTTGCAGAGTTGTTTGCTGTGGAGTTGTCATCTCGTCTAGTGCTTGATGCAGGAATCCGTTTCTGAGCGTTTTGCCCTAGGGTTTTCCCCAGGAACTGTTGCCAGCAGTCTTGGGGTAGTGCTGAGGTGCACCTTTACTTCTCCTCCGCCCGAAGAAGCACTGAAGCGAGAAGCAGCCGCTTCTACCATCGCACTCTCCACTTTGGCAGCTTGACAACGAAGACTCTTCAAAAGAATAATATTAATGGATGGGGTGGGGAGAGAAGGGGATGGGAGAAATGAAAACCCTTCACCGAGAACTCAGCAGCTGCCACTGCAGCTGTCTCCTCAGGATCCGGTCGTCCGGGACGGGGAAGGGAGGGGGAGGGGAACGGAAAACAAAAAACGGGGAGCCCCTTCAAACAGTTTTGGTAAGTTATATGGTTCTAGGAAATTGTCCTTTTCACCTAAGTTTTTAGATTTATTTGCATCGATTGTGCATGACATCTTCTTATCTTTTTAACCTCCACAGCACCTATGGTAATGTCCTCCTTTTCTTTTTTAACATTGTTAATTTTGGTTTTTTTTGGCCTTATCCAGATTGTCCATTTTATTGGTTATTTTCAAAGAAACAATTTTTGGCTTTGTTGATCCTCTCTATTGTAGTTTTGCTTTCCATTTCTTTTTTCTTTCCTTTTTACTGCTTTTACCTTTATTTTTTACTTAATTTTGTTCTTTGGACTTGTTCTGCTTGTTCCTTTTCTTAATTCTTAAACTGATATTTTTACTCATTAAATTTAAATTCTTTGTAGTTTTTTTTTTTTTGTGGTACGTGGGCCTCTCACTGTTGTGGCCTCTCCCATTGCGGAGCACAGGCTCCGGACGCGCAGGCTCAGCGGCCATGGCTCACGGGCCAAGCCCCTTTGTAGTTTCTAACATAAACATTAAAGGATATAAATGCTTAATTTCATTTCAATACTACATTTAATTAGTTGCAAATTTTGATGTGCAGCGTTAATTGTATTTCTTTGGTAAAATAAAATACAATTAAACAAACAATACATAAATATGCTTAGAAATAATTAGAATATTTCAGATGCTAGAGTCCCCTTTGACTATTCCTCCTGGTCCCTCCCACATCCATCCCATGTAGTCTATTTTTTTTCTAGAAAGGTATTCTCATTAAAATATATTTTGTGTACATGTTTTTCAAAAACAGTATTATTTTGAAAATATGCTGAAGGAAAATATAGTATCATTTTTTTAATTTGCTGGTTGTAGGTTTACATATGACTAATTTAATAGATACTACAAAATAGCCCTCTAAATTAGTATATTTTTTACCTTTTCATGAGCAGTTTATTGGAATATCTGGTCCCCTAAAACCTTAAAACACCTAGCCTGGTCAACTTTTAAAATTTTTTCCAATCTTATGAATATTATATTATTATCGTTTTATTTGTAGCCCTGATTAATAGAGAGTTTGGGCAACTTCTCATGTTTATTGACCAATTGGAATTACTGTTCAATGAATAGCCTATCTTTTTCTTTAACCATTTTCTTTAGATTTTTGTTTAAAATTATTCTTGTTATATATTGAGTAGACAATGTGGAATACTTATAGCTATGAAATATAAAAATAGATAATATAACATATGTTTACACATTCCCCATACTGTTAAAGAAAAAGAGCATGGTCTTTATACTTCAGAATTGCTCTCTGCTCCTCTGATCCCATCCCTTCCTTTCTGTCTGTGTGGTAATCACTATCCTAAATTTTGTGTACCTTATGGCCTTGTTCTTTATACTTTTTCTGCAAAATTTAATATCTCTAAACAATATATTATTTTGTTGTTATGTTTTTCAAATTTATATAAATGAAATCACATTGAATATATTGCTCAATATTTTGTTTTTGAGATTCATTGTGTTGTTTTGCTAGAGTTCTGATTCATTCATTTTCCCAGCTGTATGATATAAGAAATGGAAATGCAGTTATCCGTTCTACTGCTGATGAACATTTGGGTTGTTTCCAGTTCTTTGCTTTTATAAACGGTGGAGCTTTGACTATTCTTGTACCTGTCTCCTGATGCAGGTATGAAGCACTTAACCAGAGAGTATCTACTTGGAGTGGAACTACTAGGTAAGAAGGGACATCGATCTTTTGCTTTATGGGTACAGTCAAATTGCTTCTCAAATTTACCCTCCCACCAGCAATGTGTAAATGTTCCAGTTGCTCCACACTCTTGCCCAAACTAGGCATTCACTGATTCATTCATTCATTTATACATTCACTCAACAAAAAGTTATTGAGGACTTACTATGTACCAGCCACTATTCTAGGTGCTGGAAATGCAGTAGTGAACACAACTGACAAAAACACTTGCCTTTTGGAACTTCAATTCTGTAGAGGAGACATTAAACAAGATAAACAACTAAAATATATAGCATATTAGTGATATGAACTAAGGTTAAAAAAATAAAGCAGGAAGGGAGATATAAAATAGCAAGGTTTTTTTTCCCCTCCAAGTAGTTCACTCTGCTGTCAGGGAGATGAGAGCCACAGCTGTTAGACAGAAGTCCTGATACTCTTGCCTGCAAGAATGAAGGCGAGAGTTAACGACCCCCCCTCCCCCCAGGAGAGGGCAAAACCTGATGGAGAAATATTCAGAGTGAAAGTGCAGAGGTCAGAAATGATCTGATGTGCCACGTGGCCAAGACAGGAAGCTAAGTAGGAAAAAGTGGGGTTATTCAGTGTGTTGGCTGAACCACCCCCTTTTTCTCACTGACTTTGTCCCAGAAATTTCAATAGCTCCAGATTATTTTTGGTTTTTGGTTTCCCCTCACTGGAGGCTGAAAAATAATTATCAAGGTGGATGTTGAAATTTTAGATAGTGTCCAATGAAACTATTACTGACTTAAAGTAAAGACAAAGTAAAGATCTAAAAAAAAAGTGAAGATGCAAGCCAGGTAGACATTTGGGAGAGAGACAGCCCGATTAGAGCTAGCAGCAACACAAAGGCTCTGAAGAATATCAAGGAACCCAGTGTGGTTGGAACAGAGAAGTAGAATGCAAGAGATCAGAATGAGAGCCATGAACACAGTGCTCTAGGAACTTGAAGGACTTAGTGAAGGATTTTGGCTTTTACTGGGGAAGATGAGAGGCACTGGAGGGTTTTGAGCAACAGAGTGACATGGTTCTGATTATGCTTTAACACCATCATTCTTGCCACTGTGTTGCAAATAGAAGCCAGTGATGAAGTAGAAGGGCCAGTCTGATGGTTACTGTAATAGTCCAGGTGGGAGATGTCAGTGAACCTGGACTACAGTGGCATTGATGGGGCTGGTGAGAGGAGAGAATATTCTGAGTATATTTTTAAAATAGAAGTGAGATGATTTGCTGAAGGCCAAAGATGAAGTCAAAGATGACACAAAGATTTTGGCCTAAACAAATAAAATAATCCTAATGAGGTTAATGTCCCTACGAGGTAGGAAGAATTAATAGCCTCATTTAATAAATGAGGAAACCAAAGCCCAAAGAAGTACAGTAACTTGCCCAAGACCAAATAACTACGTATGTGGATCTGGGATTTGAACCCAGCTTGGCTGACTCCAGAATCTGTACTCTTAACCACTCAATTATATATGTTAATTTTTTTCACCCTGGTAGAATGGTTTGAATTCCCTATGTGACCACTGATTTGAACATTTTGTGATATATTGATGACTATTAGGATTTCTTCTCATATGAAATATCTAATATCTTTGTCTAGTTTTCAAATCAATGGGTAGTTTATCTTTTTCTTATTGATCTGTAGGAATTCTTTATATATTCTGGAATATATGATCCTTTGGTAGTTATATGTCAAATTGCAAATATTTCCTCTTGTTTATCACTAGCCTTTCTCCTGTTTTTATGATGTCTTTTGATGAACAAATGTTCTTTATTTTAGTGAAGTCAAATAGATCGAACTTTTCCTTTATTTATTTTTTGTACTTTAGAAGTCTTCTGAAATAAAAGGAAAAATTAATCTATGCTGTTAGAGTCAAGATAGTGGTTACTCTTTTGGGGAAGAGCAGGGAGGTGACTGTAAGGGGCATTAGAGAGGCTTTTGAGGTACTGATAATGCTTCTTGACCTGGGTGCTCTTTACACAGTTGAGCTCAGTTCACAAAAATTCAGCAAGCTGTGCACTTATATGTATTTATCCTATGTATACTATAATACTTCAATTAAAAAATTTTTAAGTTAAATCTGACAGTCCCTTCCTTTTAACTCATGAGTTTAGTCCATTTACAGTTTTGGTCACTATTAATGTATTTGATTTTATTTCTACTGTCTCCTTTCAAATTACTCTGACTTTTCTATGCTTTGGGGGTTTTGTTGCTGTTGTTCCCATTTCCTGCCTGCTTTTGTATTGATTGACTTTTTTCCTTCTTTATTTCCCACTGGGTTGGAAGTTATGCATTCTATTATAACATATATATCTTATGTAAAGTGAATTTCTGTTAGTACACCCTTTCAATAACTTAAATTTAAAATGCTTTGATCTGTTTGTGCCTCATTTTACTAATTTACTTTGGGGCTTCCCTGGTGGTGCAGTGGTTGAGAGTCCACCTGCCGATAGGGGACACAGGTTCGTGCCCTGGTCCGGGAAGATCCCACATGCCGTGGAGCGGCTGGGCCCATGAGCCATGGCCGCTGAGCCTGCGCGTCCGGAGCCTGTGTTCCACAACGGGAGAGGCCACAACAGTGAGAGGCCCACATACCGCAAAAAAAAAAGATGGAAGCAAAAATGAGAAAATAAAGTAAATTTTTTTTTTTTTTTTTGGTGACATCTTTGTGGCCTTTGTCTAGAATGTGGCTTGCCAAAGATGCTTTGTTTTTGCCAGTTGTTCCACACATATTTCCAACCTGGACCACATTTTAATTTATATTTTAAGTTTGGGTATTGTGGATATCATAGGCAGTAGAAATTTAAACCATAAACTCTCATAAGGTCAAGCCTGAAGTCTAAATTTCTCAGGGGATACATCTTTCCCCACCTAGAACCCACCAATGTTTTCTGAGATATTGTAGATATAGTAGCTCACATGTAAGAACTATTTAGGAGACAAGTCTAGCCCAGAAATTAGACTTGAAAATAGTTTAAAATCATTATTTGTATCCTCTTAATTCAATTCCCATTTATTTCCAAATATTGGTTGACTGTTTGCCTTATGTTAAAGATGTGCTAGTCACTGGGGATACAATAAGAAATAAAACGTAATTCTTACTTTCAAGGAAATAATAGTTGGATAGAGAAATTTACAGTCTTGTTACATAGGAATGGTCAAAACCTAGTATGTGCACCACAAGTTCTCCCTTGTATGCCCATGACAGGTATTTAATTGGTCCCAGCTTTCTTTTCCATTGATTTTGGAAACAGCCATAAAACTCCTCCTCTACATCATATTGTCAGTTCATCTGAGTCTTCATATATCATCCTTTCTTGCCTTTCCTGACCTAGAAGAAAGACCTGAAGCATCTAGTATTCCCTCCAATTATAACCAGCTTCCAAGGTCAGAAAAGACTGGGCACCAGGGTGGCATAGAAACAACCAGATCTAACAAGGATTTCCCTGTGCTACTTTAACACTGCCCTGGATATTTACCTACACGGTGGCACAACCTTGCCACTTCATGCCATTATATTCACTATATTAGAAACTTATAAGAATATAAGAAAGCATAAGTGAAAATATGCTTAAAAATTCAGTAAAAACACAACCTAAAAGATTATCCTGAAAAATAGAAAAAAGGTCATAGAAAGAAACAGGATCTGTAAAGTTTCTCATTAGGCCAACTGCCTGCCTCTCGTTACCCACACCTGATTCTCATTGGGCCTGCCCAGATTTCATTTGGTTCTCAGGTCATTGCTTATTTTCATATGGGGGCTACATAACAGGGTCTCTTCCAGTCCCAGAATTCCATGGAGAGAAAAAGAGAAAATGTCAATAATTAATGAACTGTCAGGGAGACACAGCTTCAACACATCCTGAATCATGTAAAAATTCCTACTCTACAGCTCTTAGGCGTGACCAGCGAAAGGCCAGCATTTAACTTTTCTGAATGTATTTTAATATAATGCTTATCTTTGCTTCCAAAACGCACAATTTCATAAGGTAAGAAAAAACTGATATCTAAATTAAAATGAAAAATGTGGCTAGGAGTGACTTATTTTTACTTTTCACAAAACTCAAATTTGAAGAACTTCATATTTTTGTTAATTTTTAGAAAAACAAATGAATAAATTTTAAAAACCCGTATAATTAATTTTATCAAAGCTAACCCCAGTAATCACCCCTCCTAATAATTTGTACCTCTTAGGAACTGTTACACTTAACATCGAGTCATAAAAAGAAAGTGTTGGGTTATAAAGATACAGCTTGAATCCCAGCTCTTTGGTTGCAAGCTGTGTGAAGTTGAAAACTTGAAGCCTCAACATTATTCCATGTAGAATTGGAGAATTTAATACTTACTGTGCAACATTGTTGTTATGTAAACCTTCCGGCAAATATGAGGGGCTCAATGAAGGGTAACTGTTGTCATTATATTTTTCTGTAATCCCCTCAAAGTCTAGCACATAGGGATTCTCAATTATTCATCATTGAAAGACAAACAATCATGACAAGATTGTGTGTATTGTGTATATCTAAGGTAAGAAGGTAATGAGAAAGAAACAAAATATTTATGGTACATATATTTATTTTGACTTCTGCCACATAAGCTATGTAAAAAGAAGAAAGAGTTGAATATAGATGTCTCCTTTACCCAAGTCAAACAATGAAATCTAACAATAATGTTACATTTCTTTGATATGCTGAAAGGACATGATATTGAGGGGGTCCTTTTTTTTTTTCTTCTGTTTTTGGCCTCACTGTGTGGCTTGTGGGATCTTAGCTCCCCGACCAGGGATGGAACCCTGGGCCCACAGCAGTGAAAGTGCCAGGTCCTAACCACTGGACCACCAGGGAATTCCCTGGGTGGTCCAGGGAATGGATGCCTTAGCAGAGCAGATGGAAGACTGAAAAGAGAAGACCAGAAAGAAGGAGGAAGACCAGGAGGGGACTGACTGTCTCAGAGAAACCAAGTAAAGAGGTGGATTGAAGAATGTATCTGTTGTCTATGATGAAAAACCCTGTGCTGAGGAGAAATAGCTAGAAGGGATCAAGAGGCTGAAGACACAGGGGGGAGGAAGATGACCGAAGTCCCTTAGGAGATCCAAGTCCCTGCTCTCACAGGAGAGGAAAAGGATAGAGGCTGAACTGAGATGAAGGATCAAGGTTAATAGATTCCCCATCCAACTAACAGTCTCAGGTATCAAAGTCAAGCTGAAGGCAAGGGTGGCATGGGATTGGAGAATGTGCAGAAAGAGGAGAAAGCGGATCAGCTTTAATAATCAGGGAAGAATGTGTGGTGGCCACATTGTTTCTTCATACGTATATAGTTGCTTCGAAAATGCTTGACTGTACTAAAATCAGTTTTTGCATATATTTTCTGAAACAAGACCCTAGAATTCTATCTATACTAATCGTTTGGGTTTCCAGAGTGCCCGTCATTATGACCAATGAATGGAATTAGATTTCTTGAGACCTATATCCATACTCAACCAAGGTGAACAAAGTATACTGAATGCTATACAGATGTCAAAAGAAATTGTCAGCCTAGCCAAAATATGGCTACCTGTTCTAAAAAATGCTAGCTAAAGGAGGATGCAGTTAAGGAACTGGTTCTTATATTTTTAAGGCTTTTGAAAATGTCATTTGTCTATTTTTATATTGTTTAAATTCACACAAATCCATTATGAAAAAGACCTCATCTTGCATAGTAAGGACAGAGCTCCAACAAGCGTTGATTACATGCTAAATAGTGTCCCTGCATGAGGTAAGTATTATTTCTCCCATTTCCCAGATGAAGCCTCTGTGGCTCAGATTGTTGAGTGACATATTTAAGATCACATAGCAAATGACAAGTAAGGACCCTGGCTCTGTCAGATTAGTGGTGGATGCTTTCTCTAGAATGCTGAAGTAGCATATGGATCTCATCCTTCACATCTCCCTACCATCTTCTCTTTGCTCTGTGAGTCTCTTGGGGAACCACTTCTTCTTTTACTTTAGGAATTAGCATTCAAACGTCATTACAACCTTAAGAGCATATTTCTGGGTCTATAATGAAGAACAATTTTATCCCTTTAAAACATACCCTTTCACTTAGATGGTGCCAATAAATTGTTGTGGCATCTGATTTAATCTGATATATAAATAAGAAAGAATGAAATGATAAAAATCCACAGGTTGTAAGAGCAGAAAAGTAGATGGATCTAGATACATCTCTTTGGCCAGTAATGACAAAACAAAGAAGAAGACTTAAAATTAATGGGAGATGCTTAGTTTGTAACTGTCAAGTAGATGGTGCAGGATACAAAATTGTACACACACAGTTTAGTCTTGACTAAATTAAAATAGCTAAGAAATACTAGCAGAAAAAAATGCCAAGTTCAGGTAATATGCAATGAATTCTTAGCATACATTTGTAAATCCTGGAATTGTGGGTAGATACTAGTTTAGATATTAGTTGTTCTGATCAGGAATGGAGACACTGTGTTGGTTCTTTGGGAATATAATGATATTCTAAAAGGCAAAGAGAAGTGATGATTTGAAAGAAAAGCAGTTTGCCACAGAGCAGCAAAAAAAAAAAAAAAAAAAGCCAAAGTATTAGCAGTTACAGTGGTTGCTTTTAGGCAGTAAGATTTTCTTTTACTCTCATTATTCTGTTTTATATTTACTGGTATACTACAAGAATTATGTTATTTTTATAAATAGAAAAAATAACAAAGTCAAAGCCATTACCAAAAGCTTTTGGCAGGTGGCTTTGAAGTCTGGGTCTTTTAAGTCCACAGGGGGAACGGCACCAAACCATCAAACCACAGAATCCCTGCTTGTATGGGGCAGGGAGTGACAAAGCAGTCGTCAGAAGCGCCACAAGGAAATGTCTCTTGGGCTTGTTGTCTCGTTCCAAGGAATAGCCCGAATGCAGGTCTACACAGGATTGTTTCAATTCACCTGTCATAGTGGCGAGGACGTGAGCAACCGCCCAGAAATGCTTGGGAGCAGGCTGCTCTGTGGGCACGCAGTAATCAAAGAAAATAGGCAGTAATCGTCCAGCAGTTCCAGCTGTCTTTAATGTAACTCCAAGCTAATATACTTACTTCCTGTATTTTAGCATCTACACTGGGTTTAAAGAAACAGATCTGCCAACAATTTAAGAGAACAAAGGCCCCTCTGAGCCCACACACGCCCCTCCCCAGCATTGCATGCTGCCCCCTCCCAGCCGTGCTCACCTCCAGCAATCAGTTCCATTTCTAAGGAGACAGAGAACAATTTATTCAGCTTCAATTTGCTGAGAGGAAAACCTCCTATTCTCTAATATTAATTCTTGAAGCAGATTCAAAAACAATTTTTGTTCCTTGCCAAGGTTTGGGGCTTTGAAAGATATTAATGTAGACAGTCTTTGAAATATTAGGAGTTGGCAGCCATTGTAAGCATCTTGAACTTAGCAAGGAAGTCTCAGTGCAAAGTATATGTTATCTTATGTGTTGAAATATATATCAAGCTTCCTGTGCGGTGAAGGGCTTGGGCACCCTTGCGGAACTATGGACGTGGACATGGACAATTGTTGCATTCATCTCAAGCAGACCTACCCCATATTAGGGACCAGGGTTATTTGGGGAGATATTTTCTTATTTTAAAGTAGTGTTTTACATTTCCAGTTCTGAAACTCCTTCCATGCAGTTTTAGGCAAATCTACTTGGAATCCACAAATATACCCAGAACAGTGATGACCTGTTTCCTCTTCACAGATTTAACATTTTCATTTTTGCTTTTCACCATTTTTCATAGATAGCATGAAATATGTTCTGTCATTCCTTTCTACGCCTTAACATAAGATTAACAGACTATCATTTTAACTAAACATATTAGCTGTACTGGAGCACAGGAGGATCCAGTACAGCGAAAAGTATTTAATTGACACTTGACCAAACTTGACAACTTGTGTCTTTTCATTGTTAGCATTTCCTATCGGTTTAGGAGAGTGAAAATCAGGGAACATGATCACAGGCTGATGTAACTGGGTTAGGATGATTTTTTTCATCTAATTGACTAGTTGTCTTGGTGCCACACAGTATACGCTGAGCGCTATTGCATCAGAATTTGCCGGCTCTCATGTAATGAAAGCAATCCTAGAGACTCCCTGCCCCAGTCCACCTCCTGACTTATCTTTCTAAAACACAGTGTGCTTCTGCCGTTGCCCATCAACTTTAGCTGCCTCCTTACTGTCCGTCAAATAAAAGCCAAACTGCTTAGCATGACTTTTAAGACTCAACACTCTCCGAGATCTAGCACCAGGCCCATCTCCTGATGCTTAGCCCTCCTCCCCTCTGCCCCTTAGTAGTGGGAGCAGAGCCAAGGGGTGGTATGGGCCACATATGAAACTGTTTTGTAGGGACTGGTGGTCCAGGTAGAGGTGAGGGACAGGCTTAGTGGACAGAGGGTGGCACCTCATGTTAAGAGCCGGGCGTGTGCACCTGGGACAAGGTGACGAGAATGCTACCAGGTTGGGGCTAGGCAGTAGCATGACCAAGGCTAAGTGGCTGTAACGAAAGTAAATATCCAGGGTGTGGAAGTGGGAGGGAAAAAAAGAAGACTAAAGCCGGAGAGGGATGGAGAAAACTATATCCATTCCTTTTCCTCAGAAACCACTTTCATCAGCAGACTTTGCAGAAACCATAGACACCCAAGGAAGGGAGAAGTGAGTATTTCTCCTTTGAGCACTAATTTTGGATTCAGATTCTTTGCGCTCAGCTCCCTGCTCCACCACTGCAAGCTCTGTGACCCCAGTCAGGCAACTTTTGCTTTTCTGTGCCTCCTTTCACCCACTGGTAAAATGGAGATAAGAAGAGCTCCTACCTCATAGAATTATTGGAAAGATTAAACAAATTAACTGAGGTGTCTGCACATGGTGGGTCTTCAGTAAATCTTACTGACGATTATATTTTTATGATAAATTTGGACAGTTTTTTCTTTACACATTTAGGAAATAAGAAATCACAGAAAGCAGAATTGGACTGTAGTATACCGACGAGGGTGAGCAACTAGTCTCAGTTTGCTGGCATCTTTTCCTGTTGTAGCACTGAAATCTCCAATCCTGGGAGCCCCTCAGTGCTGGGCTAACCAGGACCATTGGTTGGTCACCTAGTAATGAGTGTGGGAACTCTTTGCAAACAGAATGCCCAGCTGCTTAGCAGTACGGTGTTCGTTGAATCATATGAAATTGCCATTTCTGTAGTTGAAAACATCAAATAGCCACCGTTTCATGTGGTCCAACATAGTAAGAAGTCCTAACATGGCTAGGAGTGGGTAAGGAGAAGAAGGTGCCTCCTCTACTTTAACTTGTCCCTTTCGCTTAAAAGAAATAAAAGTCAACAAAGGTTTCTTGAGTATTTACTATGTGGTAAATCAGGACTTTATCTTGACTTTGGTTAATCTTCATGATTCATAAGTGGGGAAAATCAACAAGATGAAACAATGGGAATATAAAGCCACCAAGAGCATTAACTCGAGAGGAAAAGAAAAAAAGCCTGAAGGAGAACATGTGCCTCCTAAAGATGAGGAGAGAGCCGGGGCCATGGTGGGAGGAGAGAGGGCGTCTGAACAGGGTGCGGTGACCCTTGGGGGAACCTAACTCGTTGAAGTTCAGATCCAGAAGGCTCTGGAGCAACAATCACAGTATCTCACTTCAGGGTGGGAAATGCCTTTCTGGAAGGAAGTCAACCTTCCATGGCCTAAACCACAACACTGAGATAGTTAAGAAAAACATAAGTTAAACTTTAAAAAGTTTTTTTAATAAAAACACAGGAGGGAGAAAAAGTCCAAGTTCATGGGCTTTTGGAAAAGACCTAGAGGATTTCTTATTCATCTGAAGCATTTTGGCCCCATTTCTACTAAAAAGTTTTAATTGTCTTTGATATGTAATCCTCTCTAGGGGTTTGGATAAAACAAGGGCATTATGAAGTTTTGTTTGGGGAATGACATCCCATAAAAGGATCTGTGAGTGGATTTTGGAAGGATCCAACACTGTTTTGTTGGATAGTTTTATATATTGGATGAACTGAACACACTAGAGCAGGGATTTTTAACTCTTAAGAAAACTCGAAGTACATTTTAACAGAGAAGAAGACAGAAGTTGTAGCTTTCAATTCCAAGGACTCTGTGACCTATGAATGGTTACTGGCTTCAATGGAGAGATTGAGATTTATATAAAGTATTTGATATTTATATAAATTTGCATAGTATTTATAAAGTATAAAGTAGTTGATATATATTAGAAAGTGAAGAATTCAAAAATGCAAGCCTAAAAAAAATGGACGCTATATCTGATGCTGTATTTTTAGCTAATTTCTCAAAAGAAAAGTCTGTCCAAGGAGTGCCTTACTTCGTTTTAAATTTATTATGGGAGGAAGGGATGCCACCCCCCATGACTCCAGGATGGAGGAGTGAGAATGGGAAATGTGGGGTCGTGCTTGCCAAGAGTCTAGCCTGAGTATCACCTGTTCTTAGAGCCTGGAAGGCAGCTGCAGCCTCGTTTAACTTTACGGTTTATTTCAGCCTGCATTTATTGAGTCTGTGACACACACTGTGCAAGCAGAAGGGAAGGAATACCTGCCTTCGAGGAATGGAGAGGTTTGTGGCTAATAAACAAGAAGGGGCCGCTAAGCAACTGAATTATCATGGTTGGTAGAATATCCAAGTTATTTTATCTGGTCAAGGTTTTCCCTCACTGACCAGATGGAAAAACGCCCATGCATTTTCTCAAGTCTGTCAGAAAGTCTTGAAAACACTATCCAAATAGCTGTTGCAGCACACAGCAAACAGAGCCAAGAATCAGGCAGCTAAAGGGCAGATGTGGCCTCTCACTGCTCTGTCAAGACATGCATTCCCCACTACCTGTTTTCTGATCTAACCAGCTTCAGATTGGTTGCTGCTCTACCAAAGTTCATTGAAAAGATTTCTATAACGTGATCCATGATTTGCCTATGTCAACTGAGCTTCTTTTAGCATTTTAAATTTGATTTCATGGAATAAGATAATTCTATTACAGATCAGAAGCTTGCACTGCAAGATGTAATTACGAGTCCTAATTCTAGCACTCAGAAAACAAATAAGACAAAACGAAAACAAAATAACCAAAACCAAACCTAACGTGCATATAAGTGCCGCAAACGCTGTAAAAACGAGTGTGTGAAAACTTATTTAATCCTCACCACAATTCTACTCATTCGTCAACAGCTATTTGGTGAACTCTGTTACCGATTCTGATGCCGTGAAGTAGAAGCTATCGTTAACCCCAGTCATGAATGAACCTGATTCACCCCCTCAGGCCTCCTTTTGGGTATCCTGGCCTCACCGACCTCTTGAGATTTTGAATGCTCTCTTGGCAAGGAAAGCAAACTGCAATCCCCAAACTTCTTCTTTTCCTGAGAGCTCTGCTCTGGACTCTCCTGAGCCCACAGTGAATTCAGCTGAGTTTTACTTATTTGATTCTCTTCAAAAGAGTAGTAAGGGCACTTTTCTTGTCCTTGGGGATTGGGACTCAGATGAGGGGATGAAAGAACCCACACTACAAGTGGTCCACAGTCCGTCCTCCTGCTGGAAGTGCAGTAAACCAGGGAGGACATGACATGTGGGAAGCTTGTCTGAAAAATCTTTAGAAAAGAGGCAGTCTGTGCAAACCTTCCTTCACTGGGCTCCTTCTCATTTCCTCTTTATAGCTTAACTCTCTATAAAATACAAAATGTGGGTGTAGATGATGAGAAACGGTAGGAAAAAACAAGACCAAATGATCTAGGTAATTGTTGTTCAACATATATCCACAAGCCTCATTTTAATGAAGGATATCTATATCGTGGCCTGGAACATCGCCCATGACATAGTAAGTTAAAAAATAGTAAGAAGTAAAAGAAAGGGCTTCCCTGGTGGCACAGTGGTTGAGAGTCCGCCTGCCGATGCAGGGGACACGGGTTCGTGCCCCAGTCCGGGAAGATCCCACATGCCGCGGGGCGGCTGGGCCCGTGAACCATGGTCGCTGGGCCTGTGCGTCCGGAGCCTGTGCTCCACAACGGGAGAGGCCACAACAGTCAGAGGTCCATGTACCACACACACACACAAAATAAAAGTAAAAGAAAGAATCTTCGGTGTAGGGAGATACCACAAGGGCACGAGCAGACCCAGGCCGACAGCCCAGGTCTCCCACGTCCAGTGTCAGTTGCCCTACCTTCTCGGCTTCCCAGATGCCAAGATTGTGTGAAGCCTGACTTGGAGACACACAGGATAATTCAGTACCTGTATTCTCTCGCTTCTGGGAGGCATTGTGCAGATGTTAATAATTCAAAAAGTCATGGCTCTAACCCAGCAGAGGATGCTTTGTAAAGGACAAACACACTGAAATCTGGGAAGGTGCAGTAAGTGAGGCTAAACAGGTAGAAGTCAGATATACGAGCATACCACATGCAAAACATAGCAAAGCTGACCTTTGTTGTGTTACTGATGCATAACCATGAAAAAAACCCTACATCTTTAAACATCATATATCTTCGAATCATCTTGAGGTAGAGGTATTTTAAAAACGTATCTGAGAGAGAGAGAAAAATATTTCAAACAGACCATTGTAGCCAACATCCCTTTGTCAAGGAAAGGTCTTTGTAGCTAAAGTGAAATGGCATTTCTTTTTTAATGAGGTGAACATTTGTGAAGAGCTATTATGCATATTTTTCAAAAAATAATAGTGTAGATCTCTCCTGTAAAGCAATAAATGTCTGGGTTTAGTCCACCTAACCTATTGTCTAAAATATAATGAAATTTTTAACGTAAGCATCTACAAATAAATTGAGTTATATATTGCAAGTTGGAACAATTCACAAAGCTACAGCAAAAAGCTTTTCTTATTAAAGATTTCATTTGGTAAAAACTGAGTGTAATAATTATCTTGCCCAGATTTCACTTAAAAAAAAAAAAAACAGTTATGTTTGTGGGAAGAAAGCCCATATTTTGCACATTGAAAATTAAATCAGTTGTCAGATGATACTCTGAAACTCAAGACCAGCTCATAGTAATTAAAAGATAATAATGCTTCAAGAATCAAGTAAATCTGAAAGTCAATAAACACAAAAATAATTTATTGGTGCTTTTAAACATTTGAAAATAAATTCTAAAAAATTATTTTAAATGATGTGTAACTTCTGTACAGCAGAGCCACAAATCAATTCATCTCTCTGTTCACCTGGTTCAAAGTTTGAAAGGGAAAGCGTGACTTTTTGCGTTACGCGGGCCTCTCAATGCTGTGGCCTCTCCCGCCGCGGAGCACAGGCTCCGGACGCGCAGGCCCAGCGGCCATGGCTCACGGGCCCAGCCACTCCGCGGCATGTGGGATCTTCCCGGACCGGGGCACGAACCCGCGTCCCCTGCATTGGCAGGCGGACTCTCAACCACTGCGCCACCAGGGAAGCCCCAGAAAGCGTGACTTTTTGAAGTTGACTGACCGTAAAATGTGAATTTTTTAACTGGATTTCTCAATATTCCTGTGGTAACAGATTTCTCCAGGAGCCCACTGCATTTGGGCACCTCTCCCAGAACCCTGGAACTACACCCCCAGGGTCAGGCAACGATGTTTTTTGGATGCAGGTGCTGGGCATGTTTTAGCAGGAGGATCATTTGTTCACGTTAAAGATCATGGGTTCATTTAGGGACCCCAGACTCTTTTGGTCCACAGAGCTCGGATTTACCCCTAGGGCGGAGCTAGGGGTCCTGGCGTCCCTCTGAGTCTTTTGTGCTGACCAGCAGGGTAGATTTAAGTGTTCCTTTATCAACCCTAGTGGTTGTTTGGCTTGACGTTTGGAAACTGGTGGAAGAGTTGGGATGCTGGACAGTGGGATCAGAAAAACATATCTGGAATAAATAAGTTTGGCATGAGGTATTCTTTGAACTGCAACCCTTAAGTCATTGGGAAACTAATGGTGCAACTAACATTTTACTTAAAAAAAAAAAGGCTTAAAAAAGTCACTTTTGTGTTCTGTGGCATAAGCTGAAGCTTCTGTTGCAATTTAAAATCAAAAAGCATTTTCTTTTCAAATGGAATTTCTAGGTTGAGGGAGGCCTTTTATAAAATGATAGAAAAAGGAGCTTTGATTGCATAAATCATTAAATCCTTAGAATATTCGGATGAACAACAGAAATGGAATCATCTCTCTTTTAAAAGCAGATCTGAAGTTTAACTCCTGAAGGTCACCACTTAAATCATCATAATAAGTCACAACCAAGGAAAACACTTAGGAAAGAATCACTTAAAAGTGCTGAGAAGGCATAGAATATATACATTCAAGTCAAAGTAAAATGAAGATATTGACGAACATAGAGATTGGAGCAAGTCAGTCTTAAGGCAGCTTAGAAGACTTTAGTGTTCTGTCATAGAAGTTGCTATATCACAAAATCAACTAGCACATACTGTTTCTGAACAAAAGATTCATGTTAGAAGCAGAACCTGGAGTCAGCTTCAATCCTATCACTTTCTGCCAATGATACCTGGGTGTTTTATTTTCATGTCCAGTTGAACATTGTCAATGAATTTACTTTTATTTTTTTTTTGGTTAACTCTGAAAAACATGGTGTAAATTGCTTGAAATTAAGTACTAATAGACGCTTTTGGAAACAGCATTTTTTTCTATCTATTTCCAAGTAGTTGAGTATGCTCCTTATGGTGATATGAGCTTTCAGAGTACTGATAACTTATGACACAAATGTGTTTTTTGTGGGGGAAGGATTCAGTGAATAGAATAAGGTTTTCTAAGATGAAAGCTCTTGAGAATGTTAAACAATCCAAAATTCTTGGGACTTCCCTGGTGGTCCAGTTGTTAAGACTCCGCACGTCCAATGCAGAGGGCACGGGTTAGATCCCTAGTTGGGGATCTAAAATTCTTAACCATGTACAATAATTGCACATAGATTATAACTTTAGACACACGTTTGATTCTTCTTTACACGTCTACCTCATCATATAGAAAACATTAAACTTTCTTTTGTACAGTTCTGAAAATTATCAAAGTGTGCCTTAGCCACAGGTTCTGAGAAATAGACACGGCACGTTTTCTCTCAATTCATACATGGTAGAGTACAGTAATTAGAATCACTGTCATTTAAAAATACCACCTCTTTAGCTGAAGAAATTAGAGATTTGATTTCAACATTCTCAAGAGTATTGACTCTAAAAAGATATTATTTATTGAGGCTTCAAATAATTTTAGGTGGAAAAAATTCTCTATCCCAGAATTATCTATAGTATGGGATACTGTAGGCAAGTCTAGATTCAGATGGATCGTATACTTAGCAACTTTCCAAAGGTATTTCATGAAATTCATCACAAATAAGTTGTCCTATGAAACTAAAACTGGAAATGAAAGTTAAACTGTGGGATACTTTTTTTTTTTTTTTTTGCGGTATGCGGGCCTCTCACTGTTGTGGCCTCTCCCGTTGCGGAGCACAGGCTCCGGACGCGCAGGCTCAGCGGCCATGGCTCACGGGCCCAGCCGCTCCGCGGCATGCGGGATCTTCCCGGACCGGGGCACGAACTCGTGTCCCCTGCATCGGCAGGCGGACTCTCAACCACTGCGCCACCAGGGAAGCCCCTGTGGGATACTCTTAAGTCAATAAGTAGAGGTGGAAGAAAGGCAGATTGGTGAGGTGGGAAAAAAACCCTGAACTTGGAATCTGTCCTAAACCCACCCAGGTCTATTTGTTGTATGATCCCAGGTAAATGAGTTAGCTCTCTGTGTGCCAGTTTCCTCCTCAGTAAAATAGCTGCTCTTAAGACCTAACTGACCAGTTGTTGTCATGAAGATTGAATCTACTAATTTTCAGTAAACCACCTTAGACAGTGACTGGCACCTATTAGATATTCGATAAATACTAATCAAATCTGCATTCTCCCAAGTTAAAGATGAAAGTAGTGAAAATAAATACCCCTAAATAGCTCATTCTAGTTGAAGGACCATTTTTTATGTAGTGCAACAGTTGTGCAATCTGTGATCACTACAGTGAATCTGTGAATCTTAAAGTGAAACCTCCATTTGTCTGCTTCAGACAGGTGAGCAACTCACCCTACGAGGGGGTCTGTCAATTGTTCTCTTCGGCTTGTCAGTCTGACTGCCTTCCCAGATCTAAGAACTGTGAAAATACTTACCTGGGTAATGTCCCCGAAACATCCTGACTGCAAATATAAAGGCATTTGTACAAACATCTAAACCCTGATGGCTCTGAACCTCCACCTACTCACACAGAATGTAAGATCCCTTCCAGAGTTTCCTTTTCCCTTGAATGTTTATGGGAATCCCAAAGGGGAACCTCATGAGTGATGTTAATGTCCCCCAAGTCACTGGCTCTCAAGCGTTGCTGTACATTAAAGCCACCCAAGGAGATTTAAAGAGCTCTGCTGCCTGGTCCATCCCACCCCCTGCCAATTAAATCAGAATCCCCGGCGGGGGGGGCACTGGGCACGACTCCTGGGTAATTCCAGTGTGCAGCCTGGTTGCAGAAGGGCCTCAAGCCCACCGGTGTGCAGTTCCCACCCCACGTGAAGTCACCTGGACAGTTTGGCTTCAATCTGCTGGATCAAAATCCCCCCTGTCAAATGACAGAACCTCAGCCCTTCCCCGTCCAGTGTCTTTCTAGAGTCCCAGGTTTGGTCACTCATTAAAATCACTTTGGTAGAGTTCAAAAAAATATATTGCAGCCCAAGCCCTACCACAGAGTAACTAAATCAGAGTTCCTAGGCATCTGGGATTTGTAAACGCTCCTCAGTCATTCTAACAGAGTCCAGGGTTGAGAACGCCTGCTCTGAGGGCTTTCAGGAGGAGGGAGCGGAAGTGCCACATATGACCAGAGTCTGGAACTTGCCACGTCTCAGCTCCACCTGCCCACGTGCTTGCTCAGCTCAGCCACAGCCATGCTACCTGCGCCCACCTACTCTCGCTGTACTCCGAGCTGCTGACTGTGCTCTTCGTGCCGCCTGCACTGCAGCTGCCTGCTGCCTGCAATTCTAGGACAGCCTCATTCCTGGGGGCCCCTGTTATTTTTGCCACCAGCACCTGAAGCTCTATTTCCGCCTGCCTCCTGGCCTTTGCCACTTATCTCTCCCTCCAACTTCATTTCCTTGTGTCCAGTTCTTTTAGAGATGGTCCCTTAGTAGAGGTATTTGGACACCCACTTAAATTCTTTCTAGTTTACCAGCCAGCATTCTGGGAAGAGAGGAGGGTCCCAGCAGGGACACAATGCTGCCTCCCCCTCTCCCCATTTTACCAATTAGTGCTCTCGTCCTCAGAGTATAGGCAGGCCAGCAGGTGGGTGGGTTAGGAGGGCCACGTCCATTCTCACAAAGTCCCACAAAAAGATGCTGACCCTCAGGCTGTACAAGACCCCTTCCCATTTATAGGAATTTCCCACTTAAGGGTTTGGTTATTCCTCTCTGTGTCTGGCTTCTGTCATTAACCCCTTCCTCATACATATATCACTACATGCCTGAAGCCCAATCAGGGATAAAATTCAAGCTCCTTCCCTTGGATTGTCTGGACCTTGGACAAATCAGGAACTAGGGCTAGATGCCTGTATTAGTGCCTGGGAACATTCTAGAGCCTTTAATAAGGTACTTTTTTGCCCAGAACATAGGGAAGACCCTTAAGGAATGGTGCTTTATTCCACAGGCCAGTGTATCTGAGTCCTAGCAACAGTCCAGCCATTACATGAAACATTCAGTAGGGCCAAACAAGCCAGAAATGTTCCTTTAAAATCAGACTACTTTTCCCTGGAAGGTTAGATGGTTTCAAACTCTTTTGTCTCTAATAAACTTGGATGAAGCAAAAGACTCCTGTAGACTACCTGCCCCCACTTGGTACTATAAAAGCAAGCCAAAAACCAAACAACAGATTAGCACGAAGGGGAAGAATGGTGGTGTTTTCCCTAAGAGGGTGGTGTAAATCATTAATTTATGCCGGAACTGAGTACAGGCAGTGTCATGAAATTGGATCATTATCACACTAGCCTACAAACCACCATTGGGAAAACCTGCAGAAGGAATAAACAGTTGAGATATAGTTCGCCTTGTGACCCTAGGAAAGAACCCAGAGGCTGCTCATAGAATTTCACAGTAACTCTCCAGAAACCTGCTGTGTCAGAACTCATGATAGTGAAACTCAGCTTGTTCTCATCTCATCCCACGTGCTACCTGGAGCCCTTCTCTGCCTGTCCGTTTCTAGTTGGCCAAGAGATCTTCTACCTCGGCCCTATGTTGTAGGTCCCTGTGCTATCATCAGAGCAGCAATAGACAAGAAAAGCAAGTCAGAGGATAACTAGTGCTGAGGTCTGAAGTCATTGTCCTAGAAACCCAAAATAACATTTTTTTCCAGATCTGAGTCCCAAGGACCACATTTTCACAGATCTCTGGGGAAGAGAAGAGTTGTATAAATTCAGTTACGTATAATGACAGAAAAGATTAGACATTCTTTCTCAACAGAAGAATTCCTTTATCTTTCCATCAGGCATCTTTGCCCCTCTAGTTTTTCCTTGAAAATGTAATTGGAATGGAACAAGGCACAGTACGAAAAGGGAAAAGAAGTGTGTTTTCAAGCATAATTTTTAACATCTTGGAACCAATGGAAAAATACATCAGGAATAGTTTGCTATTTGGGTGTTCACTGCTAAAGCAGTCCATAATAAGGGACATTCTCTTCTCCCTCAAGAACAGATCGGTCACTGCTGACTCCAATCAAGTTCTTTCTCGATGCAACCCAGAACAATTGCATTAAGTGACTTTCCTAAAACCAAAGTCTTATTCTCATTTATTAGATTTTTCCTTTCAGGTAATTTGGAGCTCTGTATCATCTCTCCACTGATGAGATTTTTTGGATTTTTGAGCTGTGTCTCCAGAAGCAATTCAATTTCTCTTCTGAGGGAATTGCACAAAGACTTAACATTTTATTAAATCCATTTGCTGCATCTTTCAAGACCTTCAAGGAAATGGCATCCTTAAATTTGGCAGATTCTTTAACAAACACACGCTCTGGTACATGTATTCAGCCTTGATGTTTTCTGTGCTGCGTCAATCAAATTTAATTAAAATGAGTAGAAAGATTACAGTAATTTCCATTTATCATCCCAAAATGCCATTATGAGACTGAAGCCCTTCATACCTGCACCTGTCAAGCAGGGTGATAAAACTATAATGGGCTATTCGAGGGGGTTATGTCATTGCCATCCTTAGAAATTTTAAGGTAATAATGAGCAACCATCTGTCTTGAATGTCATCAAAATGGGGACCAGGCCAGCTGATCTCTTAAAACCTATTCAGATAAATTTTTCCCATTAAGCAGTGAATCAGACTCATACATAGAAGGACATGGATCATATATATTTATATGTTAATACTTAAGCATTAATAATGATTTTTTGTTCTTGTTTTCTAAAGGTGAAAGAAATGAGAGAAAAAATTGAGACAAAGGGCGAGAGAAAGAGAGAGCGAGAGGACCATCTCTCTGAGAGGCTGAAGCTCTACATAGTGGTAAAGAATACAAAGCCATTATTTTGGGGAAAATGTAGTAAAAAAGTAAATTTTAGAAAATGCTGAATGAGGTAAGTATACTTTCTTAGGGTTAAGATAAGACAAAAATTAAGAGAAGGCTTTGAATCGTGTTGGCAAATGTCATGGTGAATTAATATGGATCCCCAAAATGTTGCCTATTGGGTAGAGATAGACAGCCCTGGCAGGTGACTCAGATATAGAACTGATGAATCCTGAAGAAAGAGGAAAACAACAGCGGCAAAATGGAATAAAATATCTGTCACAGGACAAAGAGGTGAATAGGATAGGAGATGTGACAGCATCGATACTTTGGTGGAAAAAGAAAAGTCATTCCTGGTTCTACCCATCAAGGCCGTCTCTGGTTAGCGTTAAGGCTGAGAAAGGAAAAGAAGAGAAAAGGGAGGAGTGTTGGTCGGCAAGGACAGGGTTACTTGGGTTCATTGTCATCTACAATGGGGACAGGGAGGAAGAAGCGAAGCCCGAGGAGAGGAAGAAAATGACAGTGATAAAAGGAGAAAGGAATGAATTAGAGAACATGGTAGTAGAATAGATAAACAAATCCAAGTGCTATTTCTTAAAATGATCAGTATAATATGCAGTTTCATAAATTAAAGAAGGGGGAAAATATATACACATCGCTGTCTACAGGAAAAGTCTACAATCAAATATATGAAAAAGACATTAAAATAATAATGGGTTTTGGTGCACAACTCTATCCTTTGGGTGAACTTTTTAACTTCTCTAAGGCTTGTAAAATATGATTAATATTACTATTTACCTCCTGAATTTTTTGGTGAATTTTAATTGGAATAATTTATGTGAAATATATATTTATAATGCCAGGTAATAGTGTTCAACAATTGTTGTTATTAAAATTTTTGAAAAGCTGGAGAGAACAGATGGTTTACTAGGAAAGTAAAGTTGACTGAGGAAGCAGAAAACCCAAGTATTCAATCATATAAGAAATTGAGAGGTCGGCGGGAAGATGGCGGAAGAGTAAGACGTGGAGATCGCCTTCCTCCTCACGGATATACCAGAAATACATCTACACGTGGAACAACTCCTACAGAACACCTACTGAAGGCTGGCAGAAGACCTCAGAGCTCCCAAAAGGCAAGAAACTCCCCACGTACCTGGGTAGGGCAAAAGAAAAAAGAAAAAACAGAGACAAAAGAATAAGGACGGCACCTGCACCAGTGGGAGGGAGCTGTGAAGGAGGAAAAGTTTCCACACACTAGGAAGCCCCTCCGCGGGCGGAGACTGCGGGAGGCGGAGGGGGGAGCTTCGGGACCGCGGAGTGGTTCACAGCGACGGGTGTGGAGGGCAAAGCGGGGAGATTCCTGCACAGACGATCGGTGCCGACCGGCACTCACCAACCCGAGAGGCTTGTCTGCTCACCCGCCGGGGCGGGCGGGGCTGCGAGCTGAGGCTCGGGTTTCGGTTTTGGACGGAGCGCAGGGAGAGGACTGGGGTTGGCGGCTTGAGCATAGCCTGAAGGGGTTGGTGCGCCACGACTAGCCGGGAGGGAGTTCGGGGAAAAGCCGGCACCGGCCGAAGAGGCAAGAGACTTTCTTCCCTCTTTGTTTCCTGGTGCGCGAGGAGAGGGGTTTAAGAGCGCTGCTTAAAGGAACTCCAGAGACGGGCGCGAGCCGCGGCTAAAAGCGCGAACCCCAGAGACGGGCGCGAGCCGCGGCGGGAAGCGCGAGCCCCAGAGACGGGCGCGAGCCGCGGCGGGAAGCGCGAGCCCCAGAGACAGGCGCGAGCCGCGGCTGAAACCGCGGACCCCAGAGACGGGCGGGAGACGCTGGGGCTGCTGCTGCCGCCACCAGGGGGGCTGTGTGCGAGCACAGGTCACTCTCCGCGCCCCTGTTCCGCGGAGCCTGTGCAGGCCGCCACTGCCAGGTTCCCGGGATCCAGGGACAACTTCCCCAGGAGTACGCACGGCGGGTCTCAGGCTGGTGCAGCGTCACGCCGGCCTCTGGTGCAGCGTCACGCCGGCCTCTGCCGCAGCGTCACGCCGCCTCTGCCGCCGCAGGCCCGCCCCGCACGCAGTGCCCCTCCTTCCCCCATCCCCCAACCCCCGGCCTGAGTGAGCCGGAGGCCCCGAATCAGCGGCTCCTTTAACCCCGTCCTGTCTGAGCAAAAAAACAGACGCCCTCCAGCGATCTGTGCGCAGGGGCAGGGCCGGGTACAAAGCTGAGCTCCTGTGAGCTGTGAGAGCAGGGAGGAGAGGGTGAGGTCTCTCCCGGCAGCCGCGGAGGCGGCGGATTGAAGCTCCACGATCAACTTGATGTGCCCTGCATTGTGGAATACCTGAATAGACAGGGAGTGATCCCAAATTGAAGAGGGGGAATTTAGGAGCGAGATCTGTGATTTTTTTCCCTTTTCCTCTTTTTGTGAATGTGTGCGTGTATGCTTCTGTGTGAGATCTTGTCTGTATACTCTTGCTTCCACCATTTGTCCTAGGGCTCTATCCGTCCATGGTTTTTTTTTTTTTTTTTTTTAATTTTTTTTAATAATTAATTTTAATTGTAATAACTTTATTGAACTTTACCTTCGTTCTTTCTTTCTTTCTTTCCTTCCCTCCTTCCCTCCTTTAGACAGCGAATCACCCCAGGTTGAGGGGGTGGTCTCTGGGAGCAGGATTTATGATTTTTCCCCCTTTGCCCCTCTTTGTGAACGTGTATGTGTATGCTTCTGTGTAAGATTTTCTCTGTATAGCTTTGCTCCCAACAGTTGTCCTAGGGCTCTATCCGTCCATGGTTTTTTTTAAAAAAAAATTTTTTTTTTCTTAATAATTAATTTTAATTGTAATAACGTTATTGTACTTTACCTTCGTTCTTTCTTTCTTTCTTTCCTTCCTTCCTTCCCTCCTTTAGACAACAAATCACCCCAAATTGAGGAGGTGGTCTCTGGGAGCAGGATTTATGATTTTTCCCCCTTTGCCTCTCTTTGTGAACGTGTATGTGTATGCTTCTGTGTAAGATTTTCTCTGTATAGCTTTGCTTCCAACATTTGTCCTAGGGCTCTATCCGTCCATGGTTTTTTTAAAAAAAATTTTTTTTTTCTTAATAATTAATTTTAATTGTAATAACTTTATTGTACTTTACCTTCGTTCTTTCTTTCTTTCTTTCCTTCCTTCCTTCCCTCTTTTAGACAGCGAATCACCCCAGGTTGAGGAGGTGGTCTCTGGGAGCAGGATTTATGATTTTTCCCCCTTTGCCTCTCTTTGTGAACGTGTATGTGTATGCTTCTGTGTAAGATTTTCTCTGTATAGCTTTGCTTCCAACATTTGTCCTAGGGCTCTATCCGTCCATGGTTTTTTTTTAAAAAAAATTTTTTTTTCTTAATAATTAATTTTAATTGTAATAACTTTATTGTACTTTACCTTCGTTCTTTCTTTCCTTCCTTCCTTCCTTCCCTCCTTTAGACAGCGAATCATCCCAGGTTGAGGAGGTGGTCTCTGGGAGCAGGATTTATGATTTTTCCCCCTTTGCCTCTCTTTGTGAACACGTATGTGTATGCTTCTGTGTAAGATTTTCTCTGTATAGCTTTGTTTCCAACATTTGTCCTAGGGTTCTATCTGTTCTTTTTTTTTTTTTTTTCTTTCTTTCTAAATATTTTTTAGTACAATAACTATATTATACTTTATTTTATTTTTACTGTATCTTCTTTCTTTCTGTCTTTTTTCCTTCTTTCCCTCCTTCCTTCCTCCCTCCCTCCCTCCCTCCTTTCTTTCCTTCTTTGCTTCTTTCTTCCTTCCTTCCTTTCCTCCTTTCCTCCTTTCCTTTTCTTTCCTCAAACTTCTACTAATTCTCTCTACATTTTCTCCTTCTTTCCCTCCTACCTTCCTTCCTTCCTCCCTCCCTCCCTCCTTTCTTTCCTTCTTTGCTTCTTTCTTCCTTCCTTCCTTTCCTCCTTTCCTTCTCTCTTTCCTCAAACTTCTACTAATTCTCTCTGCATTTTCTCCTTCTTTCCCTCCTTCTTTCCTTCCTTCCTCCCTCCCTCCCTCCCTCCCTCCTTTCTTTCCTTCTTTGCTTCTTTCTTCCTTCCTTCCTTTCCTCCTTTCCCTCTTTCTTTCCTCATACTTCTAATAATTCTCTCTACTTTTCCTCCCTTTTATTCTGAGCCGTGTGGATGAAAGGCTCTTGGTGCTCCAGCCCAGGAGGCAGGGCTCTGCCTCTGAGGTAGGAGAGCCAACTTCAGGACACTGATCAACAAGAGACCTCCCAGCTCCACATAATATTAAACGGTGGAAATATCCCAGAGACCTCCATCTTAACACCAGCACCCAGCTTCACTCAACGACCAGCAAGCCACAGTGCTGGACAACCTATGCCAAACAACTAGCAAAACAGGAACACAACCCCACCCATTAGCAGAGAGGCTGCCTAAAATCATAACAAGGCCACAGACACCCCAAAACACACCACCAGACGTGAACCTGCCCACTAGAGAGACAAGATCCAGCCTCATCCAGCACAACACAGGCACTAGTCCCCTCCACCAGGAAGCCTACACAACCCGCTGAAACAACCTTAGCCACTGGAGACAGACATCAAAAACAACGGGAACTACGAACGTGCAGCCTGAAAAAGGAGACCCCAAACACAGTAAGATAAGCAAAATGAGAAGACAGAAAAACACACAGCAGATGAAGGAGCAAGATAAAAACCCACCAGACCTAACAAATGAAGAGGAAATAGGCAATCTACCTGAAAAAGAATTCAGAATAATGATAGTAAGGATGATCCGAAATCTTGGAAGTAGAATGGACAAAATGCAAGAAACAGTTAACAAGGACCTACAAGAACTAAAGATGAAACAAGCAACGATGAACAATGCAATAAATGAAATTAAAAGTACTCTAGATAGGATCAATAGCAGAATAACTGAGGCAGAAGAACGGATAAGTGACCTGGAAGATAAAGTAGTGGAAATAACTACTGCAGAGCAGAATAAAGAAAAAAGAATGAAAAGAACTGAGGACAGTCTCAGAGAGCTCTGGGACAACATTAAACGCACCAACATTCGAATTATAGGGGTTCCAGAAGAAGAAGAAAAAAAGAAAGGGACTGAGAAAATATTTGAAGAGATTATAGTTGAAAACTTCCCTAATATGGGAAAGGAAATAGTTAATCAAGTCCAGGAAGCACAGAGAGTCCCATACAGGATAAATACAAGGAGAAATACGCCAAGACACATATTAATCAAACTATCAAAAATTAACTACAAAGAAAGCATATTAAAAGTAGCAAGGGAAAAACAACAAATAACACACAAGGGAATCCCCATAAGGTTAACAGCTGATCTCTCAGCAGAAACCCTACAAGCCAGAAGGGAGTGGCAGGACATACTGAAAGTGATGAAGGAGAAAAACCTGCAACCAAGACTACTCTACCCAGCAAAGATCTCATTCAGATTTGATGGAGAAATTAAAATCTTTACAGACAAGCAAAAGCTGAGAGAGTTCAGCACCACCAAACCAGCTTTACAACAAATGCTAAAGGAACTTCTCTAGATAAGAAATGCAAAAGAAGGAAACGACCTATAATAACGAACCCAAAACAATATAGAAAATGGGAATAGGAACATACATATTGATAATTACCTTAAATGTAAATGGACTAAATGCTCCCACCAAAAGACACAGATTGGCTGAATGGATACAAAAACAAGACCCTTATATATGCTGTCTACAAGAGACCCACCTCAGACCTAGAGACACATACAGACTGAAAGTAAGGGGATGGAAAAAGATATTCCATGCAAATGGAAACCAAAAGAAAGCTGGAGTAGCAATTCTCATATCAGACAAAATAGACATTAAAATAAGGACTATTAAAAGGGATAAAGAAGGACACTACATAATGATCAAGGGATCGATCCAAGAAGAAGATATAACAATTGTAAATATTTATGCACCCAACATAGGAGCACCTCAATACGTAAGGCAAATACTAACAGCCATAAAAGGGGAAATGGACAGTAACACATTCATAGTAGGGGACTTTAACACCCCACTTTCACCCATGGACAGATCATCCAAAATGAAAATAAATAAGGAAACACAAGCTTTAAATGATACATTAAACAAGATGGACTTAATTGATATTTATAGGACACTCCATCCAAAAACAACAGAATACACATTTTTCTCAAGTGCTCATGGAACATTCTCCAGGATAGATCATATCTTGGGTCACAAATCAAGCCTTGGTAAATTTAAGAAAATTGAAATTGTATCAAGTATCTTTTCTGACCACAACGCCATGAGACTAGATATCAATTACAGGAAAAGATCTGTAAAATATACAAACACATGGAGGCTAAACAATACACTACTTAATAATGAAGTGATCACTGAAGAAATCAAAGAGGAAATAAAAAAATACCTAGAAACAAATGACAATGGAGACACAACGACCCAAAACCTATGGGATGCAGCAAAAGCAGTTCTAAGGGGGAAGTTTATAGCAATACAAGCCCACCTTAAGAAGCAGGAAACATCTCGAATAAACAACCTAACCTTGCACCTCAAGCAATTAGAGAAAGAAGAACAAAAAAGCCCCAAAGCTAGCAGAAGGAAAGAAATCATAAAAATCAGATCAGAAATAAATGAAAAAGAAATGAAGGAAACGATAGCAAAGATCAATAAAACTAAAAGCTGGTTCTTTGAGAAGATAAACAAAATAGATAAACCACTAGCCAGACTCATCAAGAAAAAAAGGGAGAAGACTCAAATCAATAGAATTAGAAATGAGAAAGGAGAAATAACAACTGACACTGCAGAAATAAAAAAAATCATGAGAGATTACTACAAGCAACTCTATGCCAATAAAATGGACAATCTGGAAGAAATGGACAAATTCTTAGAAATGCACAACCTGCCCAGACTGAATCAGGAAGAAATAGAAAATATGAACAGACCAATCACAAGCACTGAAATTGAAACTGTGATTAAAAATCTTCCAACAAACAAAAGCCCAGGACCAGATGGCTTCACAGGTGAATTCTATCAAACGTTTAGAGAAGAGCTAACACCTATCCTTCTCAAACTCTTCCAAAATATAGCAGAGGGAGGAACACTCCCAAATTCCTTCTACAAGGCCACCATCACCTTGATACCAAAACCAGACAAGGATGTCACAAAGAAAGAAAACTACAGGCCAATATCACTGATGAACATAGATGCAAAAATCCTCAACAAAATACTAGCAAACAGAATCCAACAGCACATTAAAAGGATCATACACCATGATCAAGTGGGGTTTATTCCAGGAATGCAAGGATTCTTCAATATACGCAAATCTATCAATGTGATAAACCATATTAACAAATTGAAGGAGAAAAACCATATGATCATCTCAATAGATGCAGAGAAAGCTTTTGACAAAATTCAACACCCATTTATGATAAAAACCCTCCAGAAAGTAGGCATAGAGGGAACTTTCCTCAACATAATAAAGGCCATATATGACAAGCCCACAGCAAACATCATCCTCAATGGTGAAAAACTGAAGGCATTTCCACTAAGATCAGGAACAAGACAAGGTTGCCCACTCTCACCACTCTTATTCAACATAGTTTTGGAAGTTTTAGCCACAGCAATCAGAGAAGAAAAGGAAATAAAAGGAATCCACATCGGAAAAGAAGAAGTAAAGCTGTCACTGTTTGCAGATGACATGATACTATACATAGAGAATCCTAAAGATGCTACCGGAAAACTACTAGAGCTAATCAATGAATTTGGTAAAGTAGCAGGATACAAAATTAATGCACAGAAATCTCTGGCATTCCTATATACTAATGATGAAAAATCTGAAAGTGAAATCAAGAAAACACTCCCATTTACCATTGCAACAAAAAGAATAAAATATCTAGGAATAAACCTACCTAAGGATACGAAAGACCTGTATGCAGAAAATTATAAGACACTGATGAAAGAAATTAAAGATGATACAAATAGATGGAGAGATATACCATGTTCTTGGATGGGAAGAATCAACATTGTGAAAATGACTCTACTACCCAAAGCAATCTACAGATTCAATGCAATCCCTATCAAACTACCACTGGCATTTTTCACAGAACTAGAACAAAAAATTTCGCAATTTGTATGGAAACACAAAAGACCCCGAATAGCCAAAGCAATCTTGAGAACGAAAAAAGGAGCCGGAGGAATCAGGCTCCCTGACTTCAGACTATACTACAAAGCAACAGTAATCAAGACAGTATGGTACTGGCACAAAAACAGAAAGAAAGATCAGTGGAACAGGATAGAAAGCCCAGAGATAAACCCACGCACATATGCACACCTTATCTTTGATAAAGGAGGCAGGAATGTACAGTGGAGAAAGGACAGCCTCTTCAATAAATGGTGCTGGGAAAACTGGACAGGTACATGTAAAAGTATGAGATTAGATCACTCCCTAACACCATACACAAAAATAAGCTCAAAATGGATTAAAGACCTAAATGTAAGGCCAGAAACTATCAAACTCTTAGAGGAAAACATAGGAAGAACACTCTATGACATAAATCACAGCAAGATCCTTTCTGACCCACCTCCTAGAGTAATGGAAATAAAAACAAAAATAAACAAATGGGACCTAATGAAACTTCAAAGCTTTTGCACAGCAAAGGAAACCATAATCAAGACCAAAAGACAACCCTCAGAATGGGAGAAAACATTTGCAAATGAAGCAACTGACAAAGGATTAATCTCCAAAATTTACAAGCAGCTCATGCAGCTCAATAACAAAAAAACAAACAACCCCATCCAAAAATGGGCAGAAGACCTAAACAGACATTTCTCCAAAGAAGATATACAGAATGCCAACAAACACATGAAAGAATGCTCAACATCATTAATCATTAGAGAAATGCAAATCAAAACTACAATGAGATATCATCTCACACCAGTCAGAATGGCCATCATCAAAAAATCTAGAAACAATAAATGCTGGAGAGGGTGTGGAGAAAAGGGGACACTCTTGCACTGCTGGTGGGAATGTGAATTGGTTCAGCCACTATGGAGAACAGTATGGAGGTTCCTTAAAAAACTACAAATAGAACTACCATATGACCCAGCAATCCCACTACTGGGCATATACCCTGAGAAAACCAAAATTCAAAAAGAGTCATGTACCAAAATGTTCATTGCAGCTCTATTTACAATAGCCCGGAGATGGAAAGAACCTAAGCGCCCATCATTGGACGAATGGATAAAGAAGATGTGGCACATATACACAATGGAATATTACTCAGCCTTAAAAAGAAATGAAATTGAGATATTTGTAATGAGATGGATAGACCTAGAGTCTGTCATACAGAGTGAAGTAAGTCAGAAAGACAAAGACAAATACCGTATGCTAACACATATATATGGAATTTAAGGGGAAAAAATGTCATGAAGAACCTAGGGATAAGACAGGAATAGAGGCGCAGACCTACTGGAGAACGGACTTGAGGATATGGGGAGGGGGAAGGGTGAGTTTTGACAGGGCGAGAGGGAGTCATGGACATATACACACTAACAAACGTAGTAAGGTAGATAGCTGGGGGAAGCAGCCGCAAGGCACAGGGATATAAGCTCGGGGCTTTGGGACAGCCTGGAGGGGTGGGAGGGGGAGAGTGGGAGGGAGGGAGACGCAAGAGGGAAGACACATGGGAGCACATGTATATGTATAGCTGATTCACTTTGTTATAAATCAGAGACTAACACACCATTGTAAAGCAATTATACCCCAATAAAGATGTTAAAAAAAAAAAAAAAAAAAAAAAAAGAAATTGAAACCATAATCAAAAAATCACTTCCCCAAATGGCATCAGGCTCCATGGTAGTTTTAAAGTATGTTCACAATTCTTTGAAACTCCTCCTTTCAAGAGGGGGAGCTTAATTCCCCTCCCACTGAGTGTGGACTGGTCTTAGCGACTTGCTTCTAACGAACGGAATATGGCAGAAGTGACAGTGTGTGACTTCAGAGAGTAGTTTAATAAAGAGCATTGCTGCTTTCTTCTTGCTCTGGGGGAAAGTTACTTTCACACCATGAGGACACCCAAGCAGCCCTATGGAAGGCACATGGTGGAGAACTGAGGCTTTCTGCCAATGGCTATGTGAGTGAGCTATGTTGGAGTGGATCCTCCAGGCCCAGTTGAGTCTTCAGATACTGCAGCCATGGCCAACAGCTTGTCTGCAACCTCACATGAGACCCTGAGCTAGAACTACCCAGCTAAGCTGATGCTCCTAGGCTCTGATCCCTCAAAAACAATACAAAATAGTACAAGTTTGTTGTTTTAACTGATACATTTTAGGGTAATTCATTACACAGCAATAGATAAGTAATACACCAAAGGTTGCTTTTTGGAGGTGGGTATTGGGTATTTTTAGCTTGCAGGGCATATCCCTTGAGCATTGGTCTATGCCCAGGTTGGCCCCTGGGTTGCAGAACTGACTCTACCCCTCAGGCCATCGAACTTCCTTGGGCTTCAGTTTCCTCCAACATAATTCTGGGTTTAAAAGTTTATCTTTATATTCCCACCTTGCTCTGAACTTCTTAGATTTTATGACTTAAAGTTCTCAACTGCAATTATATACT
This sequence comes from Phocoena sinus, assembly GCF_008692025.1. Classification (NCBI taxonomy): domain Eukaryota; kingdom Metazoa; phylum Chordata; class Mammalia; order Artiodactyla; family Phocoenidae; genus Phocoena; species Phocoena sinus. The sequence continues at coordinate 24,054,131 of NC_045766.1, forward strand.
ATGATAAACAAACACAGATGTGTGGTTAAAAGAGTAGCTAAAATTTAATCGAGAAGTTATGGTACCTTTATGTTACAACTTTATCAGACAAGAAAACTTACATGAAAAATGTTCAAGGGAAAGCACATCTCATGTCTTACTTGGCTTTATTTCTCCCTGGGCCCTAGTACCTGGCATATAGGAGATACCTACTACGGAGGGCGCCTAAGGGTCATTTGTGGCCCCTACTATAATCCAAGTTGGTTGTGGCATACGGCTTCTTAACTAGGGGTTCACAGACAATAATTCTTTTTGGGCACCGAAAGTACAGTGTGTTCTTGCCATTATGTGGGAGCTCCACTCTCATTAGCATTTAAAAGAGAACACTTATTAGCTGAACTACTAAATGTCCTTTATACAATATGATGAGTTTCATTGGAAAGAATCACCAGCTTAGCTAAGGAGAAATTTAAGCACTTTGCCATCATTTATGAATTCAACGCTTCTAGGATGGTATTTTTAAACATACTTTGAATGAAGGGAAGAAGAAAAGTGGTAGAAATCTTGACAAAAGAAATGTAATTAGAGTTTTTTAAAAATGGCAATTCTATGCTTTATGAAGAAATCTTTGATCTTACTTCTCAGAAGCCAGGGAGACAGGGGCATTGTTGCCCCCGACTTTCTCTCTACTCTGTGCCTCAGAACAGGTAACTGGGATGAAACAAGCTTGCTTTTGTTAAAAGTGATGGAGAAAAATTGCACAAAACCATAATCAAAAACCACTGTAATGCAAATCAATAAGGCAGAGGCACACTGCAGGAAACAAGCAATGGAATTATACTTGATCTTTCTTTCAATATCTCAAGATTACCCTAGACATTTGCTTTGTACATCCAAATCATTACATTTAAATTAATGCATCATATCAGAATTAAATAAAACTATTAATTAGCATACATTGTTTCCCCTCTCTATTTTTTATCTTGGAATGTTAAAGGTCATAATTCATTCACTCATTCATTTATTTATTTATTAATTCAGCAGCTCCTAAGTTCAAGACAAAACTAAATGGTAAATTTCCATAAACTTTTCATATAGACCACAACATCCTAAGAGCTCAGACAAGACAAAAGTATACCTAGAGCCACAGAAGGTTAAGATAAATTTAGACGTTACATATGTAAGCATTTATCAGAAGGAAGTGTGGTGAGCAGGGAGATTGATATCATGGGTTGATGTCGTTTCCTTCATGATCCTACATTCATTACCTTTGTAAGGCACAAATCTGATTATTATCATCATCTCTATGTCTAAAAGCCTTAAGCAAGTATGAGCCTTATAGAATATAGTTCTCCTGGGCTTCCCTGGTGGCGCAGTGGTTGAGAGTCCGCCTGCCGATGCAGGGGAAACGGGTTCGTGCCCCCATCCGCGAAGATCCCACATGCCGCAGAGCGGCTGGGCTCTTGAGCCATGGCCGCTGAGCCTGCGCGTCCGGAGCCTGTGCTCCGCAACGGGAGAGGCCACAACGGTGAGAGGCCCGCGTACCGCAAAAAAAAAAAAAAAAAAAAGAATATAGTTCTCCTAAACGTAGCACAGTGAGACACTAAAATGTCCACCTGAACTCACCTCTCCATTTTAATCCTCAACCCTCTCCCATACCTTTCCCTTTCCTGCTCCACAACCTACACCAGCAGCCCAAACCCACCCCTATCTACTTCCCCAAGGGAACCTGAGCCCCAGGCAGAGTGTGCTATCCCTTTGTCTCTAGGACTTGTCAAGATCCTTCTTAGTTTTCTGCTTTTGCATACTCTTTTCTCTTTGTTTTCATTTCCTATGAAATCTGCATGAGAATCTCCTAATTATCTTTATAGCCTTCTCTAAAACTCCCAACCCACAATCACCTTGCCTCCAGGGAGCAATTCAGTCCCCTGGTTGCCTTTTTTTTGCCTTTGTCTCCCTGGATTCCAGCATGGTGCCTGCCATGCAACTAGGTGGTGCTTAGTTCACACTCAGTCCATGCTTGAAATGAAAAGCTGGGAAGCCCTTCAGTCAGACCCTGACACGGAGTGGTAGCAATGTAAGCTTTGTTCTCTCCACCCCAAGGAAGCAGGCAGTGTTTGAAGAACCCATTACAATCACTCAGGTAGGAACAGAGAATTTTTCCAGGAAGAAGGACCCAGCCGTCAGTGAAACTTTTCACCCCAGGGTAAATCAAGGACTTTGATGTTCTACAGCTTCATCCTTGGATTTGATTTGACAGCTTATCACAATGGTCTGCCCAACAATTTGTCAACAAGAGCAATGGCAAACTTTGACTGCTTCTCTCATCTTTATGCATTGCACTGTAATCAGGTGATCCCTGCCCATTCCAGTCTGGAAGAGGGAACCAGATGCGTGTTTTATGCTCTGTGTCAAGTCAGAGGATTATTAGGTTTACAGCATCCTCCTTAAAACCCAGTCATATAGTTCAATCATTCATTTCACAAATGAGAAAACTGAAGCTCACAGGTGTTAAATTAATTATCCAAGGCCCCACCATCAGTTGTAGAGATAGTGAGCAAACTAGCTTTCTGGACTCTCGCTTAAGTGTTCTTTTCACCATATCATCTGGATTTCCCCACATTCCTGTTCTTTTTCTTGAATTTTTTTTTTACAGAGTCATGCACAGCACATCTAATTTGGCTCCCATTGTCTTTTTTTTATTATTATTGGAAATTTAAATTTGGATTTGCATTGCTGCTTTTCCATTCAATGGTGATAAACACTCAAAATATCATCTGGGGGGAATGGAAATAAAATAAGCATCTGGAAAGAACGTGCTGTAATGAAGATGTCATTGTTTGCCGATAAATGCTAGGCAAAGAATCTGGCTTTTCAAAAATAAATGCACGAAAACATCTATGTCCATCTCGATCTATATTTTAACAAAAAAATTAAAATGCACTGAAAGACTTTCAAAGATGACAGAATTAAATATAAGATAAATGACTAAGTAGCTGAAAGGATAATAAAGATAGCCAAACATTCATTCATTCACTCATTCATCTATCCATCCACTCAAGGTTTACTGAATAAATGATGCTAAGCCCCCCAATTGCTACTAAACCCATTTACTAATCAAAGAATAGTAAAAGGCAAAATAGTTTGAACTACAAGTCAAAAAATCTAAGTTAAAAATTTCTCTCTGCCACTCATAAGTATTGGCAAACCCTCTAACACACCGTCTTCTACTCTGTATTATTCCCATCAGCATACAAAAGTACTGTTATTTCTCCCATCTTAAAAATAAAATGGGGCCTCCCTGGTGGCGCAGTGGTTGAGAGTCCGCCTGCCGATGCAGGGGACACGGGTTCGTGCCCCGGTCCGGAAAGATCCCACATGCCGCGGAGCGGCTGGGCCCGTGAGCCATGGCCACTGAGCCTGCGCGTCCGGAGCCTGTGTTCCGCAACGGGAGAGGCCACAACGGTGAGAGGCCCGTGTACCGCAAAAAAATATAAATAAATAAATAAAACGATTTGTCTTTCAGCTTCACTTTTCCCTCCAGCTATCATCTCACTTCTTTGCTCCCCATCCTTTGAAAGACTCGTCTATACACACAGTTTCCAATTTCTTTCCTTCCATTCTCTCTTGAGCCCATTACATTCAGGCTTTTACCCTGACACTCCACCGACAGGGTTCTTATCAATGTCATCAATGATGTTCATGTTCTTCACCTTACTTGAACTTTCAGCAGTATTTGGCACCATTCATCATGCTCCTTCTGGAGACTCTTCATCTGACTCTCAGAACACCATACTTTCTTGGTTTTCCTTCTCCCTACTGGCTTCTCCCTCTAGGTCTCCTTTGCTGGTTCCTGACTCTTCTTACCACCATCGGAGTGCCTCAAGGCTTGGTTCTTGGATCTCTCCTCTAGTATTTCCTTAGAGATCTCATCCAGCCTCATGTTTTCAATATCATCTCTATCCTGGTGACTTCTAAAATTATACTTGTAGCCTAAACTTCGCTCCTGAACTCCAGAATTCTTTGTCCAACTGGCTATCAACAGCTTTGCTTTGGGGACTAATACACATCTCAAATATAACAAATCAGCACTTGGTTGTCGATTGTCCCTCAAATGTGCTATCTTGCAATCTTCTCCAGTTAATACATGACACCTCCCTTCTTTTAAAATTTAAATCGTATCATGCCATGCCTGAACTTAAAAGCCTCCTGTGTTTTCCCACCTTGTTCAGGCTTTCCAGGACCCGCCCCTTGTCACTGCTCTGATATTGTCTTTCATGCTCTCCCCTGGTACATTCCACCTCAGCCACATTGGTCACCTTGTTCCAGGGTGCCATTGTGTACGTGGTTCCCAATTTCTGGGTAGCTCTGCCCCAAATGTCCACATAGCTCCCTCTTTTCTTTCTTTCAAGGATCACCTTCTTTTTGAGGCCTTCCTTGGCCACGCTGTTTAAAGTAGCAACCCTGCCTTCCCATATACACACACTCCTTCCTCCCTTCCTTGCTTTATCATTGGCCTTATAACTTACCGTGAATGCGCTGTATGTTTTGCTTATTTATTTTGATTACTCCAAACTCCACTACTAGCAATTCTTTTTGATTCACTCTTGTATCCCAGCACCCTGAAGAGCGGCTGGCACAAAATAGGCTCTCACAAAATGTTAGATGAATGAATGAAGGTCATCAGTGATAATAAGAAGAGCTACCACTTAGGTAGAGAAGTAAGTAAAAATTAAATAAGTACTTTGTACACGTTAATGCATCATAGATGTTAATTATTTAAATTAACATTGTACACCCATGTGTATCTGTAGAAGTAATTTTTAGGTGGAAACTGCAGGAAGAGAAGGAGAAATTCTAATTAAAAGGGATGGTAGATCTGTGATAAACCATAATGGAAAAGAATATGAAAAAGAATGTACATATATGTATTACTGAATCACTGTGCTGTACGGCAGAAATTAACACAACATTGTAAATCAAATATACTTGAATAAAATAATTTTTTAAAAAAATACCCAAAACCTTGGAGAAAAAATTAAAGGATACCCTTTAATCTTTAAAAAAAAAAAAAAAAGGATGGTAGAGAAGTACATGGTTTTGCAAGTTAGCCTCAGGCCAGGAAGAGACAGCTGATGGAAACACCCTGGAATCTGGCCCAGATTATCAGCTCCCAGGCCTGCCTAGCGGGTGAGGGCATGAGGGAGGAGGGGGTTGGGAGGCAGGCCTGGACATGTGTGAGTGGGGTCAGGAGGCTGGTATGCGGTCTTCTGGATGCTTCAGGGTGAGACCTCTAGGCTCACAGGCTGTCGTGTGCTGATGTCCATCTCGAGTATCTCTAATTGTTCTCAGTTTCTAGGCCAAGAGTCAGGGCTTGCAGTATTTGTCTGTCTCTAGAGCTAGATGTGCACACCCTAAAGTAAGCAAACGGCTTTGAGTGCAGGGAAAGGGTTGCCACGTATGTTCATATACTCTTTACTAGAGGGCTTTGCTATGAAAATAGAAATCCTCATGGTGGGTAACAGCACAAGAATGTCTCTATTATGCTGCTTTGTGCCTAACACACAGTGATGCTACATGTTTCTTCATGGCTTGGAGTGAAAATCAATTCACCGGCATCTAGATGGTCATTATCAGCTACAATACATATTTTAACGTAAATCTGCAGTTTAAAAAAGGCACTCTAATTCTTGAAGCTACTATCGCTTCTCGGCCTTTTGGCTAAGATCAAGCGTAATTCTTGAAGCTACAAAGGATATATTAATTCTCAAAAGTCTTTGTATCCAGACATAGCCATTTCATTAGCTGATCTAGGCACAGTCCAGGAATAAAATTCTTCTGTAAATCATATTACCTAAGGATTTTTTTTTCTATATATACATTTATTTAGTTAGTTAGTTTTGGTTGAGTTGGGCCTTCCTTGCTGCACACAGGATTTCTCTAGTTGCGGTGCGCGGGCTTCTCATCGCTCAGTAGTTGTGGAGCACGGGCTTAGCTGCTCCGCGGCATGTGGGATCTTCCCAGACCAGGGCTCGAACCTGTGTCGCCTGCATTGGCAAGCCGATTCTCAACCACTGCGCCACCAGGGAAGCCCATAACTAAGGATTTTATAACACAAAGTAGATTTTCATTGATTTTTTCCTACACTTCACTAATTGACTTCCTTCAATCCCATTAAACAGTCCTGGGGACAGAGGCAAAGAGGCGATTTCTCCCACTGACAATGAACACAACTCAGGGAGGTGCAGAGCAAGATAATGTATTCTGTAACCATGTGTTGTCATATAATACTTTCTAAACCTTTGTCCGTTTCAAAAGGAAACAGTGGCAATCTCTATAATACCTGCCTCAGCTTTTCTTTACAATTTATAATTGGTTTCCCACATGGAGTTTAAACTTTGCTTGCTACATTGGTGCAGATGTGGCCAAGGACTTTTGATCTGTGAAGTTCATTAAAGTACTTGATCTCATTGTTTTTTTAAAATGGTGACCTCGGACTCTATATGCTAGACTGGGGAATATATGTGTAGATGTATGCATATATATTCATGTATAAATATGCACAGTTGCTATGTATGCACCTATCGCGAGAAAAAATAAATAGAAAATGAGAGATCCTGAAAGAAAAGAAGTGAGAAAGGCATGAGAAGGGAAGGGAAGGGAATTAGCATTCATTAAGCTCCTACTATGAACCAGACACCCAGGAAAGAAGGCGATGGGGAGAGCAAAGATGGAGGGATGCAATTATCTGGATGTTAAAGAATGAACTTGTAAAAATCTCCTTCCCTAAAGGAGACTGCTGTAAAAATGGATGCTGGCAGCCCATCAGGGAGTGCTTGTCAAGCCATTCAGAGGAGAACAGAAGGCTGTGGGGCACTGATTTTGGCTTTGTCTCCCCTAGGTGCTGGGCTGCTGTCTCGCCATGAGATGAGTTATCTTTGAAGTTCTGCTGAGTAGTCTAGATAGCGTGACTTAAAAGTGCAAGTCTCTAAACAGAGTTCAGCCTTTCGGAATACAAATGCTCAGAGAACCATATGAGGTCAGGAAAAACCAGCCCAAGATATTTCCCTTTAAGTTCTAGAGAATGCTAGTAGTCTCCATAATTAAAAGGATCCTAGGAGACTATGTATCGGAAGTTTCTAGGTACTGGTATCAGTTTTTTGGTTCATTTTTTAAAATTGGGGCTCCTTAAAATGTCTGTAATTGCATCTTCTGTGTCCTCTGATGGGCAGAGACAAGGGTGACCTTGCAGAGTCCCTGCTGGGTAGGTAGGAGATGGGCTCAGGTCCAGCTGAGCTTGGGACATGACAAAGAGAGAAGGATGAAAACAATAGCCATTTTATAGAGCTTTAAGGTAAGTCTTTGAAAACTGTTTAGGAATGCCTAGCCAATCACAGGTTTGCTTAGTTGTCTTTTTGGGTTTTTTCCACTCCCACTGCCCCAACATCAGATGTTCTCAGCATCACTGGGCTTATTATAGGAGCCTATCTACCTCCATTTGCATTTTGGGATAGATTGAAATCATTTGGTTCTATTCTTCATAATTTTCTATATCCATGTTCCTTGTCATGTAACTTTACAGTGCTCTCCCACTGTGAGCTAGTGACCTGCTTAGTCCCTTGACCCTGGGCTCAGCCATGTGATTTTCTTTACCTATAGGATGTTTAGGAAATGTGATGCAAGCAGAAGCTTGAAATGAACTGGCACACGGGGGTTTGTTCTTCTGCCAGGAGAAGAATGACAGACACGGGGCACTGGTTAAGGTGCTCCAGACAAGCCCACTCTAGCATAGAGCCCCACCAAACCCACAGACAGTGAACCATCCTAGCTGAGACAAGTAGAGCCACCCAGATCAACCCAGATCAAAAGAGCTAAGCCCTGCAGATGCACGATAAATAAGTGTTTATTGTTAAATGCCACTGGGGTTGCTTGTTATACAGCACAAGCTAGTTGATACAAGTGCCATTTGATCCACGCTCTTCTTGTCTGTCAGTTGATATTTCTAAAATGGAACTTCGATTATCCGAAAATTACTCTACCTAAGACACTTCAATGACTTCCTGTTATGGGCTGAGTGATGTCATCCTAAATTCACATGTTGAATTCCTAACCCCCAGTACCTCAGGATCTGACCTTATTTGGAAATAGGGTCGTTGAAAATGTAATTAGTTAAGTTGAGATGAGGTCATACTGGAGTATGGTGGGTCCCTATTCTAGTATGGTTGGTATCCTTATAAAAAGGGTAAATTTAGAGACAGACATGCTCACAAGGAGAATGCCATGTGAACATGAAGGCAGAGATTAGGATAGTGTGTCTACAAGCCAGAGAACACCAAAGATTGTCAGAAAACCACCAGAAGGTAAAAACAAGGAATAGAACAGATTCTCCCTCAGAACCCTCAGAAGGAACTAATCCTACCTATACCTTGATCTCAGACTTCTACCGTCTAGAAGTGTAAGACAATAAATTTCTGTTGTTAGAGCCACTCCCCATCACCTTTAGGTTAAAGTCTAAACTTCTTCACAAGGTATGAAAGTCCTTCAATAAGCTGGTCTCTGGCTGTGTGGGCAGTCTCATCGCATACTATATTCCACTAACTTCAGCCTTTCCCCATGCACTAGCCACATAGAACTATTTAAAGTGCTCCAGTAAACTGCTTCAGAGCTTTTGTCCATGCTACAACCTTGGCTTCGAACGCCCTTCCTGCTACCTTCTCATGCCCCGCTGGATCCTACATCTTTACCTAATTAACTTCTATTTGTATTTCCAGCTCCAGATTGGGCTATCATCTCTGGAAACTTTCTCTTCACCTTCCCAGGCCTAACCATGGGAGGAGACCCTATTGAATTCTCCCCAAACAACCTATATAGACATTTCTATCTCAGAACTTATCACACTGTGGATAATTAATTGCTCACTGTACATCTTTATCCTCCTCAACAGACTTGATAATGAACCACTTAAAGGCAGGTTCATATATTATCTGCCCTTTTATTCCTCGTACCAAGCACAGTGCTTGGCACACAGTGGTGACGCAGCAAATGTATGTGGAAGGAATCTGTGAGTGTTTATGCGCCAATATCAAAACAGATGTGTTCCTGGCATACGGGAGATACATTCTGCTTATGTGACAACTGGCAGTTGAGTTTACTTGAAAGCAAAAGCACCCAATTAAAGACCAAACATTACTTCCTTATCCTTCTTCATTTCCTTCTTTCTATAAAACTATCCAATCTCACATGCTTTATAATGCTTTGACATGTAAGTGACTCTGAATTATTACTGACAGTGGGACTTTCATCTTCAAGACTGACAGTCTACGTTCCACATTTCTCAGGAGGGAGAGACTATTATAACTATATTTTTGCTTACCAAGAGAATTGTTAATAGTTATCCTGAAGAAAAAAAAAATCTATAAATATCCAACCTATAACGAAGCCTTCAGCTTACTGCCTTCCTTTACTAATGAAATTCTTTCCAAGTGCCCAGCCAGAAATTGCCACATAACAATTACACTGAGAAAAGAGACAAAGCCTGTAGTGAGTTTTTTCTTTTACCTGTTTAGTCCTCATTTTGGAATCCAACGACAGATTGTTGTAGGTATAATGTGCCTGTGTGACTCCACAGAAGAGAACAGCAACTATCCCTGAAATTTAAAAACATACCAGTCAAAATCAATTTTCTTTCCCATCTAAGTCAAAGGGGTAGGGCTATCCCAGCTGGAAAACAGACTTGGCATCAGTAGAGTTAAAATTGCTAATAATTATGGTGATGAAACCTTTGGTAAACCTGGCTGCTTACTTTAAACATGGAACTTAACAGGATTAAAGTTAAAGAAAAGCGTTAAGAAGTAGATTCTTCCTGGGGAATAAATGATTTTCTGGTCATGTGTTAGGAAAGTTATACTTGGAAACCCATGAACAAAAGACTATATAGTCAATTCCAGGCCTCTCACAGCTAGTGCCAGCTACTCGGCTGCATTTTATACTAGATGCTGGCATATTTGCTTAGACATTTGCTCTCCACTGTGTACCTTCAGGAGCCTGAGAAGTTCCTATCATTCCATAACTTAGTATTAAAAACCACGAGTCCTAAACCTAAGGCATCTACAAGGGTTCAGTTGCCTCTGCCAATACTCCTACTTGCCAAGTCCAGAAAGAGATCCTTGTTTGCCTCTACACCTCCCTGGCAAAGCTGGGGGCTTTGTCTTTCTGC